>NW_022111367.1:1395315-1417690 GCF_000313985.2 Echinops telfairi
TTCACCACCCATTTATCCCTCCGCCTTTCAACCAGCACCACATGTGATTATCAGCCAGGCTGGCACAATTAACTAACTCATTTCTCCATTCACAACACCAAACTGATGGGACAGTGTTTGTAGCTAGTTCAGTGTGTTAATCTTCTGAATGAACATCAACTGAACAGAACTGACAACAGTTCCTAAGAAAGATGTAAAATTTTTGGTGTCATGGTTGTTATTAGGTGCCATGAAATCGTGGTTCATAGCGATCCTTCATGGAACAAAATACCACCTGTTCTTGCACTATCCTCACAATTGTAATTAAGTTTAAGCCCATTGTTGTAGGTACTGTGTATGTGTATTTCATCAGTGTAATTGCTTCCCTTATAGACCTAAAAAGAATGGAAATTACACAACACTTAATTATACTCATGTCGAAACTGTACAAGGATTGCCAGGTAGTTGTGAGAATATAATGAGGGGGTATTGCATGGTTTAAAATAAAGAAAGATGTGAATCAGGATCTGTGGGCTTAGCAAATAATAATAAAAGCTAGATTAAATGAAGGAGAACTCCGCATTGGAGGAAGGCTGATAAATAGGTTGCAATGTGCAGATGACACAGATTTGCTTGCTGAAAGGGAGAAGGACTTCAAGAACTTGAAGCGGTTGCTGATGAAGATCAAGGATTGCATTCAATATTGATTACAGTTCAATGCCAAAAATAAAACAAAACCCAAAATTACTACAACTGGAACAATAGGTAACAGCATGATAAATGAAGAAAAGATTGAAATTGTCGAAGATTTTATTTTGCTTGGATCCACGAATCCACAATCAATGCTCATGGAAACAGCAGTCAAGAGATCAAACAACGCACTACATTGGGTAAATCTGTTGCACAAGACTGCTTGGAATGTTGAAAAGCAAGGACTTGAGGACTAAGGTGCCTCATATGCATGTGAAAGTTGACGTTGAATAAGGAAGGTTGAAAAACAATCGATTCATTTGCATAATGGTGCTGGCAAAGAATATTGCAAGTACCATTGGCTGCCAAAAGAATAAATCTGTCTTAGAAGAAGTACAAACAGAATGATCCTTAGGGGGAAGAATGGGGAGACATTGTCTCACATGCTTTGGATATGTTATCCAAAGAGACTAATCCATGGAGAAGAATATATGCCTGATAGAGTCGGAAGAGCAGTGAAAAGCAAGAAGACCCTTGACAAGATGGCGTGACACAATGGCTGCAGCAATGGGTGAAATCATAAGAACCGGAAATGTTTTGTTCTGTTGTATTTGGGGGAGCTATGAGTTGGAACAGTTCAATGGCACCTAACAATATCCATAGAATTGTGTTTTACCACATAAGGATTATTTATAATGTTCTCCAATAAAAGAACATGGTCTCTAAAATGGACCAGCAACACATATAAACCATTAATACATGAATGGATTTTGAGCTTACACTTTATGGTACCCTAACCTAAGAACAATTAGGTCTTATAATGTGGCCCTTCTAGACATTTTCCCTTATAAGAGGCCACTGAAGGTATGGGTGCCATTGTAAAAGTGTGGTGAATAAATCAGTTAATTCCTGGTTATCTGCAAGAAAACCATATAGAGTTTCAAGATCTCATCTTAAAACAAGCAAACATTGAAATGAAATGTCAGCTAAGCCCATGTGAAAGAAGTATAGCAATCAGTGTGATCCAAGGATTGTAAATAATAAAACCCAAGACCAGAGAAGAGAATGGTATTAGAGCTTTTATTCTGAGTACCTTGTTTGAAGAAAACTATGGATGATAGTGAAGACCTAAAATCCATTTGCAAGGTCACCACTTAAATTAAATCTCTGATGAATTCCCTCTGACCTAGTATGTGAATATCCTAGCTATCAGAGAGAATACATTGCAAAGTAATAATTAGGCTAAAATTTAACAGCTTGTGATTTGTTCTCCCTTTGACCCATTTTACATCTGTTCCTCTTTTTATTATTGTCTATTATCTTTTCAATTGTGCCCCCCCCTTTTGTTGTTATTGTTCTTGGAGTTTGGTTTTGCTTTTGTTTATATGAAATCTAGGTTAAATAAATCTACAGAGACAGTAACTGGATTAATAGTTTTTGGGTTTTTCAGGAGAGGTTGGGGGGAAATGGGGCGCTAATAATAATGAGTACAAGAATTAAGAAAATGTTCTAAAATTGGCCATGTTGATTACACATCTGTTTTTAATATGGTCAAATTACTGAATTGTAATATATATTAATTTTATGTAAATAAAACTTTTTAAAAAGGAAAACAAAGAAAGAATAACAAACCAACAAAAAATGGGTAAAGGACATGAACAGACAGTTCATCAACAACCACATTCAAATGGACAACAAACACATGAAAAGATGCTCATTGTCATTAGTCATCCTGGAGATGCACATCAAAGCAATAATACAAGCCAATTTTAAAATAACAGAAAATAGCAAATTCTCGAAGAGCTGTCGAGAAATTGGAACTCTCATGCACTGTTGGGGCACTGTAAATATGTGCAACCACTGTAGAACGTGATATGGCAATACCTCAAACAACTAGAGATAGAAATTCCATAAAATCTGGCAATCTGTCTCTTGGGTGCATATTATACAGAAATAAAAATCATAGCATCAACAGACATATGGACCCTAAGTATATCGCAGTTCTCTTCACAATGGCAAGTAGATTGAGACAGCCTAAATTCCCATCAGTAGAAGAAATGATAAAGTCACTCTAGTGTATACATACCATGGAACACTATGCCTAGTTTTAAAAAAATAATAAAAACCAGGGATCAGCTCATGACATGGATGGAACTGGATCATATACTGAGTGAAGTTAATCAATCACAAAAGGGCACTCTTTTAAGTAACAAAAAAGGAAAGAAAAGAAAAACCACTCGTAAAAGAAGAAGGCTTCAAGTATTCCTCATTTTCAGCAAACAAGTTTGTGTCATCTGCATATGGTCAGAAGCCTTCCTCCAATCCTGATACAGAGTTCTTCTTCATATAATCCAAGTTCTCTGATGATTTGCTCAGCATATGTGTTGAATAAATATGGTAAGAGAGTACCACCCTGACATACCTTTCTTGACTTTAAACCATTCAGATTTTCTTGTTCTGCTTGAGCAACTGTCTCTTGGTCAGTTTTCATAAGAGCAAAATTAAGTGTTCATGAATTCTTATTATTTTCAAGTCTATCCATAGTTTGGTAGGGTCCACGTGCTTGAATGCTTTCGCATAGTTAATAAACAAAACTAAGCCTATTTCTGGTATTCTGTGCTTTCAGCCAAGATCCATCTGATATCAATGATAGGCTTTGTTCTACATCCTCTTCTGAATCTGACCTGAATATTTGGCAGATCGTTGTCAATGTATCATTGAAATCATCGTTGGATGATCGGCAAACTTTCACTTGCATGTAATATTAATTATAATGTTTTAGAATTTGAGCATTCTGCTGAGGAGTCACCTTTCTTTGGAATGAGTACAGATATGGAAATCTACCAGTTTGTTGGCCAAGTAGCTGTCTTCCAAATTTCTTGGCATGGACAAGTGAGTTCTTCCAGCGTCTCACCAGCTTGTTGAAACATATCTATGTGTACCTCATCAATTCTTGTAGCTTTGGTTTTGACTAATGCCTTCCGTTCAGTTTAGAATTCTTCCTTCACATACCATTGGTTCTTGCTCATATGCTACCACCTGAAATAATAGAATGTCGACCAGTTCTTTTCAGTCTAGTGACTACATATTTCTTCCTTTTTCCCTCTTCTTCTTTCAATTTCATGCTTGTTTTCTTTTTCTTTTTTCCAAAGAATTTTACTACGAGCTAATCCAGACATCATAGTTCAATCAGATCAAGTAGTATTGTACAATTTGCTACCACAATCAGTTTCAAAAACTTTTATTCTTTCTTGTAGAGAAATTGGAACTCTCATACACTGTTGGGGCACTGTAATATGTGCGACCACTGTAGAAAGTGATATGGTGCTACCTCAAACAACTAGGGATAGAAATTCCATAAAATCTTGCAATCTGTCTGTTGGGTACATAGTCTAAATAAGTAAAAATCATGACATCAACAGACACATCATGATATCAGATCAACTTACCCAGTCCCCACCCTCTCTACCGTACCCCCCTAGAACCCTTATTTGGGTTGTTTTCTCTATAGGTTCACTAATCCTGGGTTTCATATACCAAAAACTAGACAAACACATAACAAAGACTCAATAAGGCTACCCACAATGACAAGATGTATTAGAGAAAAATTCCAATAGGGTAAAAAAGAGAAAATATGTCATTTCTAATCCTTGGGTCATGGATGTTGGTGTACTTCTTCCATGTGGACTTAGTTGACATCTCACTTAGATGGGTGTAGATCATTATGATCAATTTCCCCTCTCTCCCCACACCTTCTCCTTCCCCTCCTGATATCGCTACTCTCATTATTGGTCCTGAGGGGTTTATCTGTCATGGATTCCCTGTGTTTGGGCTCTTATCTGTATCTGTGTACATGCTCTGGGCTAGCGGGATTTGTAAGGTAAAGTTTGGGTCATGATATTGGGTGGGAGGAAGCATTAAAGAACTAAAGGAAAGTTGTATGTTTCATCAGTGTTAGTCTGCACCCAGACTGGTTCATCTCTTCCTTGTGACCCTTTTGTAAGGGGACGCCCAATTGTCTACTGATGGGTTTTGGATCTCCACTTTGTGCTTCCCTCATTCACAATGAAATGATGTTTTGTTCTGTGTCTGTGATGCCTGATACCTGATCCCAACGACATCTCATAGTCACACAGGCTGGTGTGCTTCCATGTCGACATTGTTGCTTCCCAGATAGATGGCTACTTGTTTGTCTTCAAGCCTTAAGACCCTCGGTGCTATATCTTTTGATACCCAGGCACCATCAGCTTTCTTCACCACATTTGCTTATGCGCCCATTTTGTCTTCGGCGATTGTGTTGGGAAGGTGAGCATCATTGAATTCTGGGTTATTAGACCAAAGTGTTCTTTGAGGGAGTATTTAAGTAGAGGCCCAATGTCCATCTGCTACCTTATTGCTTAACATAAATATATGTACATAGATCTATTTCCCTCCCATTAGATATAAGTATATTTACATATGTATATACTTGTATTTAGATCTCTATAAATGTTCTTTGCTGCCTATTTCTTTCCTCTTCTCCCACTGTCATGTTTGGCCTACATTTGGGTTTCAGTACTTTCTCTCAGCTATATTGTCTTTGATCAAGCCCCACAAAGCATCCTAGGCCCTCCTCACCATCAATTTTACATCACTTGTTGTTCCCTTGTCCTTGGATTGGTTGACACACAGACCCCCAACCTTTCCCCCTCTCCCATGTTCCCCAGGAAGCATTGGTCCATTGTTTTCTCTTCTGGAATGTTTATCCCACCTATTTTATCTAGATAGATATTCAGAGACAATAAGTACAAAATCAAGACAGAGAAAAACAATACAAAAAAAAAAAAAAAACCCCAAAACACCCCCCCACAAAAAAAACCAACGGCAAAAAAAAAAAAGAAAAGCCTATAAATAGTTTGTTTGTTAACCTTTAGGAATGTTTTCTGGTTGAGTCTGATGGGGTGCCACACCCTAGCCCCACAGTCTACTTTTGGTATCCCTTGGGGACTTCATTGCTTTGCTACCTTTGCTGCTCTGTTGCACACCCTTAGTGTTTCGCCCCAGTGTGGTGGGGTCAGAATGGGCCCAATTCCTGCACCGTATTTCCAGTGTTGTCCCATGTAGTGCTATGAGTGAGTGAGGGATGTCATTTATATCTCATAGTGGGGCCAGCCCTGTGGTCCTCTCTGCACATTGTCTGCTCTGAGTGGGAATGTTGGATAAAGGACATTTAAAATCTATCTTGAAGCACAATATGTCTGCCACAGGATAATATCTGTCTGCATTCAAAGAAATCCAGTCAATATAATGATTATTCAAAATTATGCACCAACCACAAAACCTAATGAGCCAAATATTGAAGAATTCTACTGAAGTCTTCAACCTGAAAATGACCAAACATGCAAGATGTACTGATAATTATTAGAGATTGGATGAAAAAATTGGAAACAAAGAGAAAGGAACACTACTTGTTTTCTTTACATTGAATTGTAATGTGAAAGTTGGACATTCCATGAAGACCAAAGAATTTGAATTTTGATGCTGGTGAAGAAGATTGAAGGTACCATTGAGTGCTAAAAGAAAAAAACAAATGTGCCTTGGGAGAAGTACATCCTTAGAGGCATAGATGGTGAGATTTTGTCTTATGTAATTTGGACATGTGGTTAGGTGAGTCCCTAACCTGTTGTTAGCTGCTTGATAAAGTAGAGAGGGCACAAAGAAGAGGAATATCTTCAACAAGATGGATTAATAGAGTATATCAACAATGGGCTGAAACAAGAACAATGGTTAGGATGGCACAGGATGAGACAGTGACTATTTCCTTCTGTTGTTCATGGAATCATTATGAATTGTCATGAATTACATAGCGCCTAACAACAAAAACAAAGAAAGACTGCATTCCAAGTCTGATAATTACTTATAATAAATGGACCATTACCCAGAAATACACCATCCGCCCAAATTATCACAGATGGATGTAGAAAACTTCCACAGACCCATAACAAAAGAAGAAATAGGGAAGTTAATCAAGAAACTCCCAAATAAGAATGGTCTAGGACCAAATGGCTCCACAAGGGCATTCTACCAAGTATTCTAACAGTGATTCTACAAAGAATGCTAGCATGGTTTCTGGTAAGAATTCTACTAAGTATTCAGTGAGGAGCTGTCACTAATTCTACAGACTAATTCTGAATATAAAAAGAAATAGCTAACTCCAAAACTCATTCTATAAAGTCAACATAATCCTGATACCCAAACCAGGCAAATATCCCACAAAGACAGAAAACTACAGACCAACAGGCCTCATAAGCATAGTAGCAAAAATTCTCAACAAAATTCTGGCCTATAGAATTCAACAACATTAAAAAAAATGTACCATGATCAATTGGGATTCATACAAGGGACGCAAGGACAGATCCACATTACAAAAATAATCAATGTAATCAATGCACCAAATAAAAAGATTGTCACAAGGTTAACATGCAGAAACCAATTGGCTCCTGAATAACAGCCACAAAATATCCCAATCAAATATGCCATAAAAAACAACAAATACTGGAGACGGTGTGGTGAGATTGAAACTGGCAGGCTTGTAAACACAATGTATAACCATTGTGGAATGTGAGACATTGCTATCTAAAACAACTGGGAATAGAAATACCACATGACCCAGCAATACCTCTGCTAGGTATATACCCCAAAGAAGTAAGAAACACAACATGAACAGACATCTGCATTTCTATGTTCTTTGCAGTACAGTCCACAATAGTAAGAAGGTGGAAACAACCCAAATATCCATCAGTAGAAGAATGGAAAAGAAAACTCTGGTATATACAGACAATGGAGCACTGTATGTCCCTGAAAAAGAATGTGGTATCTATGAAACACCTTATGACATAAATGGACCTGGAAACCATGATGCTGAGGGAAGTTAGTCAATCAAAAAGAACAAATATTGTATGAGACCACTACTCTAAGGATAAACAGCAATACAAATGCAGGCATCTATTCTCAGGCCTTGTAATATTCTAATCTGGTCCCCTAGCCAGTGAGGTAGTGTGCCTGCCTAATGCTCATAGTGTATATATCACCCTCTTATTGGAACAGCTTAACAACCATTTCATTAGAGGAGGCCTCCCTTCAGCTGGATTCAGTTTAACTTGATGCGGGGAGAAGTAAAGAACAATGACATGCCTGCCATATAATATTGTTCTGCCATCATGCCAATTTACAGACACTCCTACATGGGTGCTTAGGGAACCACAGTGGATTAAATTCCTGAGGTGGGGGAGGGCAGATCTGTTTTTAGAAAGTGAGCCTTTGGTTAGGTTGTAAACCACAAGGGTAAAATGGGGCCTTCTACTCCAATAAAATATTAGTCTCAGAATCTCACAGGGGTAGTTCTACCCTGCCCTACAGGGTTGATATCAGTTTGAAATTGACTTAATGGCATTGAGAAAATACCTCTGCTGTTGGGTAAACCTTAGGGAGCAACCTGCCATTGGGAAAAACACATTACTTTTTTAGATACTCCAAGGGAAGAATACATTCACTGTTATGTTGCTAATCGGGCACTTCTGACCTAATTTCCATACAGGCCTTGGTGACCCTGGCTGCATATGATAGACAACCAGGACTTTAGGCTGTCCTTTCAAGGTGCACAACATTCTTCATAGGACACACCAAAAGGTTCTGGTTTGGAAACCCCTCTAAGCCAGGGCATGGCAAACTTTTGAGATACAAAAGGAAATCCTGTCCCTCAAAACAATTTAAAAATTATATTTTTACAAAGAAATAATAATCACCATTATCTGAATACTATCCTTTAATTTTTCAATTTTACATCAGAGCCACATGTATTTACCAAAAGAGTTGCATATGGCTCAAAAGCCACAGTTGACCCCTCCCTGCTGTAAGTCAACCGGGCTTTACCTTAAACTCACCTATAGCAGACTTAAGGACCTTACGCTTAGGACCTTGAACTTGGGCAGAAATGTTCTATGTGTAAATAGCCAGGTGACTGCTATCCCAAGGTTATGAATCTGGAGGTCATTGGACTCCAATGAGTCTGGGAAAAAGTTGGGTTCCTCTTGCACCAGCAAAAACTACTAGTATGACCTCTGGTAAGCCAACTTTCACCTCTTTATGGGCAAACAAACCTATACTGACATCCAAAGGCCAACTATAGTCCCCCTCCTAAAGTTGTGCCTGGGATTGCTGCTACCACGGCTTCTTACTTCTTTAAATAGCATCTACTAAACTTCCCAATGAGATGTCAAATGACCTTTGAACACCGAACACACGGATATCAGCACCTACACAGACTGGTCATCTGTCCTGCAAATCATAATGGCTTTGACAGTCTGGTCTTTTCTAGCTTTCTGCAGGTTCTCTTACAGCCTCAGTGATCATGTTGACTAGCTGGTTTCAGAGGTGGATCAAGGCCAGAAAGTTGGGCAGTCGTGTATATACGGCCATGTTGCCTCTGTTGCAAGGGTCATTGCCCTACAGCCTGAATGAATTTGAAAATTTCTTGTATCTTGCCAAGTTGCCAAATCTTTCCATTTTTCCCCAACATTTTTTGGTTGAGTCTTTGAAATTTTCTATGTATAAAATCATATTACCTGTAAGTAGATTTTCACTTCTTTGCTCATTTGGAATCTGTTGATTTCTTTTTGCGGTCTAGTATCTCTGACTCACTTCTAGCACAGTGTTCAATAACGATGATAGGCTTTTCAGTTTCTCCCTGCTGAACAAGTTGTTGGTCATTGGCTTTTGCCTGTATGACTTTTTTTGTATTGAGAAATGTCCCTTCTATTCATATTTTGCTGAGTAATTTTATCAGGATGGCTGTTGAATATCGTCAAATGCCTTTCTGTGTTGATTGATACATTCTTATATTTCTTACCTTTTTTTGTTTATATGGTGGATTACAAAGATTGCTTTTCTAATATTTAAACATCATTGCACACCTTGTTTGAATCCACTTGATTATGGTATATTATTATTTTTTATATTTGTTGGATTCTATTGACCAGGTTTTTTAATTTTTTAATAATTTGTGCATGTTCATGGGAATATTAGTCTGTAGTTTTCTATCTTGGTAGAGCCTTTGCCTGGTTTGGGCACCAGGGTTTTGCTTGCTTTATGTAATGAGTTTGGGAGTTTGCTATCCTTACTTATATTATGCAATAATTTGTGCAGAGGTGGTGTCAAATTCTTCTTGAAATGCTTGGTATAATTCTCTGGTGAAGCCTGCCCTCCTTTGTTGTTGTTGGCAATTTTTTAATGACCTGATCTATGTCTTTGTTATAGGATTGCTAAAATTTTCTTCATCAATCTACATAAATCTGTGTAGATAGTGTATTTCTAGATAGTTAATTAAAGAACTAGAAGAATGTTGTGTGTTTCGTTGGTTCTATGCTGCACCCTGCCTGGCTCATCCCTTCTTTCTGATCTTTCTGTGAGTGGATGTCCAGTTGTCTACAAATGATCTTTGGGTCTCTATTGCAACCCCCCTTGTTTGCATCAAAATGGTTGTTTATTTGGGGTCTTCTGATGCCTGATACCTGATCCCTTTGACACCTCGTGATCACACTGGTTGGTGTGCTTCTTCCTTGTGGGCTTGGTTGCTTCTTTGCTAGATGGCTGCTTTTAAACATCAAGCCTTTAAGACCCCAACATTATTTCTTCTAATAGCCTGGTATCATCAGCTTTCTTCACCACATTAGCTTATGAACCCATTTCATCTTCAGTGATTGTGTTGGGAAGTTGAGCATCACAGAATACCAGGTTATTAGAACAAAGTGTTCTTGTGTTGAAGGAGCACTTGAGTATAGGCTCTGTCCAACTTGATACTTAATCTATAAATATATATACATAGACTTATATCCCTATTGCTATATAGTAATGTATTTACATATATCCATCTCTATGTTTATACCTCTATAAATGCCTTTTGCCTCCTGTTCTTTCCTCTATTTCCTTTTACTTTCCTCTTGTTCTGCTATCATGTTCGACATTTATTTGGTAATCTCGGCTACATTGTACTTGATTGAACCCCACTAGGCATTCTATGCCCTCCTCACCATCGGTTTTAGATCTCTTGTTATTCCCTTGTCCCTGGGTTTGTTGGTGAAAATAATTCTTATGATTTAAACATAAAATTGGAAATTTAAAAGTAGCCATGATAAAAGGGCAAATATTTAAAATAATAATAGGTCTAAAAGATAAAAGTAAAATTAATTTCTCTGATTGTAAAACAAACAGATGTAGAAACTATAAAACAAGAGAAATGACAAAAAAAAATTATACAGAGCCTGAAATTTGATGCAATTACTCCAGAGCAAAATCAAAAACAAAAGAATATAATAAAAAGAATTAGAAAGACTGACTTTACCCCCTCTGGAGAAAAGGCTAGGTGTCAAATTGTAAGTAACACCAAATATATAACAAAAATGCATGAAAAAAACATCTCATATGTAGGCACAAGGAGGCTTGATGGGTTACTCTTTGGGCTGCTAATCACAAGTTCAGCAGTTTGAACAACCAGCTGCTCTGGGGAGAAAGAAGAGGCTTTCTACTCATGTAAACAGTCTCAGAAACCCATAAGGGCAGTTCTACCTTGTCATAAAGGGTGTTCATGAATCAGAATTGACTTAAAGGAAGTGATTTTGGTCTGGTTTGAGTCTTACTTTTTACAAATTTATTTTAACCTGGAAATATCCTTATTTCTCCATTATATTTGAAGGATAATTTAGCTGGACATAAAATTCTTGGCTGGCAAGTTCATTTTCTTCCAGAGTTTTATAAATGGAAAACACAAAACAGTAGTAGGAGGAAGAGGAAAGAGAATGAATGTGGGAGAGAAAAGAGGGGGGAAGGTAGTTTGAAAGAAAGAAATAGAAAGAAGATAGGGAAAAAAGGTAATTTGGGAAGAGAAAGAGTGCTTTGTTTAGAAAAAAAGTGGGAAAGAAAAATGCTATTTGAAAAATAAGTAAAGGACAGGTGGGGCTGAGAGTAGGGTTGTGGAGGGGGTGGGGGTGGATTCTGGTTGGATTCTTCCCTCAGCCTATCCCAAGGTTTTCCTGCCTTGATGGTGTGTGTGTGTGTGTGTGTGAGAGAGAGAGAGAGAGAGAGAGAGAGAGAGAGAGAGAGAGTTAGTTGAGGGTCCTCCTGGGACTTACCAGCTTTGGCCAGTGCAAGACGCTACATGATCTTCCTGTCTTGCCAGCCCCCTGTCTAAGCAAGGTGTAAATCTGGTGGCTGGTACTGGCTAGGTCTGGAGGTGGAGGTGAGTGCTGGATAGCTGGGGAAAGTGCGAGTGTCTCACAAGTAGACCCACTCTCCCTGAAGGTGTGGAGTAAGAGTCAGAAACTGTGCAGATAATGCTGTGGGCCTTGGTAGTGAGGCTGCCTTCACTGCACCTCACTATTCCATAGAGTTTCCAGCCCTGTAATTCTTCCAAGTCTGAAAACATCCTGCTAGTATTTATCCCTTAAAGTGGCAGGTGGGCTTGAATCACCAAACTTTTAAATGGTTAATCATGGCATCACCAGAACTCCTCATTGCAAACTTAGTTATAAATAAATCAACACTAAGTAGGGACACTGTGCAAAGGGAAAATAACACTCAAAAGAGTTTATTCCATTACAAAGCACAAGATCTGAGCTGTAAATTGTTAGGTCCAGCAGATAAGACTAACTACACAATTTGTGGAACCCATGGAAATATTAAAATACAGGCTTCATGAAAATGGAGATCACATCAGACCACAAGGATGATGACTGCATCACTACAGACCTGACCTCCAAATTACATTATTTTATAACTGCCTAATTTCATCATTATGTAATTGCCAAACAACTGACAATCATGACCCAATCAATTTGACACATCACATCCAATGTCACTCTCATCTCATACCTTGGTATAGTGTAAATGTGAATTATTAGATAACTAGGTAGTGGATATGTGAGAAATAGGTGTCCATAATTTATAAGTCAGTTGGTAAAGACAGCCCAGACTAAAGGTTTAATGTTCTCTTCAAATAATAATTAACTATTTCTTTATCAAATTACTTCTTGTTTTTAGGATAATAAAGATTTTTTTGCTAATGTGATTCATGTTAAATCATTGAATATTATACATTTTTTCTGTTATGTGTGCTGGATTTTGATATCATATGGGGACACATATGTTCCAATAGACTGTAGAGGTAGGACTGCGTAAGATAAGGCATAGGAAAAATTATTATATCTTAGCAATTTTTTAATGAGTGAAGTTTATTAAAACATTTTGGGAAATACAGGAAAACATGCTAAACTGGCTACACACAATTTCTGGTGCAGTCTGTATCGTCTGAGTGTTACATTCTCTGCATCTTCTGATTCCCTTGACAGATAAATTATTTCCAACCTGTTGAATCCAGATGTCACTTGGCACCTAACTGACTCCTGGCTTGTTCTTGACAAGAAATGAGGGTCTTCTATTATTTTGATTTCCTGGCACTAAGCTGCCTAATGAAAGTGATCCTATTTGGACAGTTGGACACATATACCCTCATTGTTACACTTCCATATTGATGCCAAGATGAATAAGGAAATACAGAAAACAGTGCCACCATTGGTCAGAACAATTTTTTTCTCTTTAAATTTTGTTGTGAATTAGGTGAAGGTTTTCAGAGCACATGACCAGATTTACAAGCAATAATTCATCCTCATTCTTATCCAATTCATCCATTGTAATCCACTCAATATACCACCACCTATTTTATGTCCTCTCTTGTTTCCATTCTTCCTTCTTTTCAAACCCTCTGAACTTTGTCCTTGAGTATGTGCTCCTCTTTTGATAAGTGGTTGATTATTCTAGCACAGAAGTGAGTTTACTTCCAGAGCTGAACAATAAGGGCAGTAACCTTGGGGGACCAAAGTCTCTATCCAATCAGTAAACCTGGTCTCATTTATGATTTTTAGTTTTTCATTTTTTTCCCACTCTGTCCAGGGCCTTATAATGTGGTCCTTTTCGAAGCAATTGGTAGTAGTAGCCAAGGACTATCTTGTTCTTCTTGTCTCAAGTTTATGGAGGCTGATGTTTATGAGGTCCATTAACCCAGTGGACTAATTATTTTTGACATGTCTTTTTATTTTCATCACTCTTTTGTTTCTTCTGTTGTGGGGAGAGAGCAATAGGGATATTTCAGATGACTTCTCATGAGCTTTTAAAATGCCAGTCCCTATTGACAACAATAGGATATAGAAAACTGGTTTTGTGAATGATGTTAAGCCAATTGACCTTAATGTCCTCCAAGACTATGGTGCTGATCCCTGAGCCAGTATTTCACTCTGTGGTACATACAGGATTGTTAATGAGTTGGTACTGATTGGACAGCACTTAAAAACAACAGTCAGCTTTTAAATGGGGTCTGTCAGAAATTATACATGTTCACATAATATTGAAAAAGCAAACAACATTGCTCAAGTTAATTCCAACACTTGGTGATCCAATAGCAGAGTAGAAGTACTCCATAGAGTTTCCAAGACTATAAAACATTACAGAAGCATCTTCTGTCACAGAGCGACTAATGAGTTCAAACTACCAACATCTATACCACTTGTGATCTTTAAACAATATCAAACCTCCCTTAATTCCATCCATTAATATAGGGAGTAAGGATATTTAGAATATTTAATACAAAGGGGGAAAAGCCCTGGTGGTGTAATGGTTGCACGTTAGGCTGAGATCTGTAAAGTTGGCAATTTGGAACCAGCAGTTGCTCCTCCTGAGAAAGAAAAGGCTTGGGAACCCTGGTAATAAGAGTGGGTTCACGTTGGCCTGTGATCTGCATGCTCCCAGTTCCAAACCACCAGCAGCTCTGCAGGAGAAAACTTGGGCCTTTTACTCTGGTAAACAATTACAGTTTCAGAACCCCAGAGGGGGTTGCTATGAGTCAGCATGGACTTGATGGCAGTAAGTTTTTGAGATTGCATTAAAATTATAAGAACACTTTTTTATAAAAATTAGCAATTTCATTGGGACAGAATTCAAACAGCATACTATTCAATAGTTCATAAAATCAAGACATGTTGTACAAGCATTATCACAATTAATTTTAGAACATTTTCTTTTTTCTTGTCCTCCTTGTTATTAGTTTCCCATTTTGCCTCCCCCCACACCAAACTCCCTTGCCATACCCCCAAGGAACCCATATTCCACTTATTGTGTCTGTAGATTCACTTATCCGGGATTTCATATACCAATAGACATTTAAAAACGTGAAACAAAGAGTCGAAAAAGCTAGCAGCAGTAAAAAAATGAAAGAGGAGAAAAAGCTCAATTGGAAAGAAAATAGAAAAATATTAAAACCTAGAACAACTTTGAAATGGGTCAAAAGGGAAATCAAATGATAAGGTGCTAGATTCTAACCCAGTCAAATCTGTCATAATCCTCTTTCCAATGTATCTGTATGAGCAGAGCTATTCACATCCCTGCTCTATGTTCAGAGGGGATTCACCCGAAGCTTCGCCCACGTGTATTCCACCTTTCCCCAACCCTCCCTTTTTCCAAGCAGCTAGAACTTTTAGATGTGTTACAAAGGGGATCAAATATTATGTTACATTTTAACCCTTCAAATAAGATATTGCCTTTTAATTTACTACAATTGTCTCTACAATACTTTCTGTCCAATAACCAGGCTATAGCATCCCTGGACAGTGGTCAGAGGGAATATCAGAACCCTTTTTAACTGTGTGCAACTCCATCCTTCTTTATCTAGTCACTTTATTGGCATGCTTTTCTACTGAGAGATAAATTTTTAAATCAAAAGTATGTGTATGTGTAAGTTGCAACTTGTGTCTTATAAACCTGTGAATCAAAATTGCAGGTGAATTTTCCCCACGTGATAACGGTGCTGTATTCATCAACTGAGGAGCCCTGTTGGGGTAGTGGTTATGCATTGGGCGGTGATCACATGGTTGGGAGTTCAAAATCATCAGCTGATCTGTGAGAAAAGACTGCTTTCTATTACAGTAAATAGTCTTGGAAACTCACAGAGGGGACACTATGAGTCAGCATCAACTTGATGGTAATGAGTTTTCTTATTATTATTATCATTTTGTTCATCAGCTAAGGCTGGGGGGGTAGACTTTTTCTTAGGCTGAACAAAGAATTTTCTGTATTTTGACATGTTCCCCTACATAAAACCAAACTCACTGCCATTGAGTCGATTCCAACTCATAGTGTGCATTTCCGAGGTAACTGTTTATTGGAATAGAAAGTCCAGTCTTTCTCCTGTGGAGCTCCTGGTGGTTTTGAACTTTAACCAGGCGGATCACAGGCCAAAGCACACCACCACACCACCAGGGCTCTGGTGACATGTTCCTTTAAAGGTGCGATAAAGCCAAAATCTTTGTATCACTCCCTGATACAAAGTATAGTTTTACATTAAAATGTCATGGTATAATCTGCTATTTCTTACCACCTAGTAAAACATTTCTAAAACCAATATCTCATCCTAGTTAGGTGTCTTGGAAGAGAGGAACTAAATTGAACACAGGAAAATGTGGTGGATAGTGAATAACAAGAAGGAGATATTTATATTTTATCTATCACTGTCTATCTTGTGAAGTAATAACGAATCTCAGGGTTGATGATGAAGATCATTGGCTTCTATGTATTCGGAACCAGCATTTCAGATGATAGAAAGCACTAAGGAAGAACAATTGAGGCAGACAGAAGCAGAACAACCTAATGAGATAATGTTGCAGGAGGGAATTTATTCTATCAAGAGCTGTATAATAGTATGTATTATATTGCTCTGTCAGTGCTATGTGACATAAGAGAAATATTTGTCTTGTTGGAGTTTTATCAGAGGCATCAGCAAACTTTTTATACTTTGCATGATTCTAACATTTGACCTCAACTTTAACTTTTCTTTGAGATCCTTCCTACACTGTATATTTGGGTTACTGTATTTATGTTTACATATATATGTTTCCTCGATACCATTTGATAGGGTCAGAGAATAAAAGTACCTCTCTACTCACCTGGAGAGTCACTATTTTTCATTATTATTTTTTATTAGTCATCTTTCCTGTACAGTTCTTCTTAATCTCTTGCTTGGAATATCTTTGTTCATCTCATATTTATATTGTTGAGAATACAAACTGCAAACCATACACCAATTCATTTCTACATGTACAGTGAGTGATAGTGATTTCACTCTTTGAGTTGTGTAACCATTCTCACCCTACTTTTCTGAGTTATTAGCATATATTCTACTTTTCTCCTCCATTAGCATATATTCAATTATTAGCAAATATTCTACTTTTCACCTACTTTTCTCCTCCATTAGCATATATTCAGTACCCTCTCAGTTTCCTATATTTATGTTATTCTTGTCAATATGACCCCACAGAGATAGGTCTTAAAAGAACACAATGATCAAGACAGAAATTCTTTACTAAGAAGGTAAGCTATTTTTTGGTTTAGGAAGACATCAGGAGCTATTTTTAATTTAAAGATTATTTCAATGTAATAATTTCAAGGGTTCATCCAGCTTCTATGTCTCCTACTCGACTTCTTAGTTTGTTGCATAGTTCTTGGGGTTGTGAAAGCTTACATCTGGTTATCTAAGGCATAACAATTGACCTTTATTCCCCTGGAGCAGCAGAGGAAGAGAAGCCAAGAACAGGGAGATAGAATGGAACTAATTGCCTCCAGGAAAAACTGTCTCCTTTGATATGAAACCAGCCAATACTAGAGAGTATCCAGCTTCCATTACTGGACATTTTGATGAATGATTCAATAAAATTTGGATCAAGATGGGGGAATGCAGAGCCGATTTTCAAATGCATGTGCCCTCCAAACCTTAGTATGGAATATTTTAATGACCCTGTTTTTCTGGATGTACCTCTTCACCCTTTGATCTTTTAGGCAGATAACTTCTAAGATTTTCTTTTTGAAACATACCTCTAATCATGTTCCTTTCCTGGATAATACCTTGGTTCCCATGTAGATTCAGAAGTCACTCAAGTCTGAAGTGTTAAGGAAGGGCAGAGAAAGGTTGGCAAGTCAAGGTACATTTACATTTCCAGCTCCCTGCCCTAGCACATCCAGTGCTCATCAAAATGCAAATGTAAGTTTCATTATATTATCTTATAGTTAGATACTCTTGGTTACACACTCAAAACACTAAAGAGGGTTCAATCTTCCTGGCCATTCCTTTCTCAACATCATCTTTGTTATATTTCAAGAGAATGTACACACTTACAAGTTAAAAAGTTCCTATGTGAACAAGAACGTAAGTGAAGTTCTTCGTTGTTTATTGTTTTGATTTTGAACATTTGAGGTGCTTCAATTTAGTTGTAAAACATATATATGTAGTACATTTTTCTATAGAATATTTTTCACATGCATAAAAATTTGGTGGTGCTGATTTCAGGAAATTTTGTGCAGCACTCATCAATATCCACTGGCAAATGTACAGTGATGCTCTAAATGTATGAAAATTAGCATTGTTGATTGGTGAAAGAGATAGAGTGGACTGCTTGGGCTACTTCAAATTCTAGGTATTTAGTTAAAAGGTTATGGGACTATAAGTTTTCTTTTAAGTGGTCTTCCTGGCCCTGGGTTCATATTTATTCAAAAATTATTGGATCAGGCTATAATCTTACAAGAGAATAATCAGTTTACTTTTTACCTGAGCAGTTTTCAGGTTTGATCTATTTACTGTCAGCGTAAGAGGTTTGCAAATACATCTGGTAGGGTGGGTTGATTTACAATCTGCCAAAGGGAATGGTCACGTTTTTAAAGACATGCCCTAAATTTGACAAGGAGTTTACTCATAGATGAGTTAAGAGGATCTGGAGTTCTTGTGTTGTAAACCACCTAGACCCAAGTGAAAAGGCTTACTGAGCTGATCATATGGAAAATCAAGATAAGTAGTAACAACGACATTAGCAAGTACAGCAGAGCTGAATGGCAGAGAGCCCTTTGCAGAGGAACAAGAGGGAGGAGCTGGCAGCCTGGTGAATAGTGGTGGTGGAGAAGTTGGCCCATTAATGAAGCTGGACACCTTTGGGCAGGTGGTCACCATTGGAGCAGAAGCTTGAAAACACACGATACAGCAGTTTCTTATAACTGTTTTGCCCCCAAAGCTGCTAAAGCATATCTAATATTGGCATTAGTCCAGGGTTTTCTAACGCCGTGGATTAAGAGCTAAACCAGAAATCACAGAAGTCAAACTGGCCAACCAAAGTCAGGCCAAAAGAAAGAAAATGAACATAGTCATACCACATGCCACTTAACTTTATAACAAGTCTTCTGAGAGAAAAAGAGAGGGATCTCCATGGACGCCTGGTCCACGGTGTGCCCACCCAGTGGTACAGAAATGAACATGTGTAACTTGGAAAGGTGAGCAGGTCCCTTTTCGTCTTCAGTAGATTCCTTTCCTCTGGTGCTAAGTCAAGTGTTTGTGGGGATGAGAGACAAGTTCACATTCAATTTGTTTCTGTTGCTTACTATTTGCTTTTTATAAGTTACCTGTTCTTGTTGCTTACTCTTTACCTTCTACAAATAATACTAAGGACAATGATTTTCAATTATCAACACTGTGTTGCTCTGTGTGTATAACCCAACCAGATTGGAGGTGCTCTATTTTAGCAGTTTTATCACATTTGTAACTTTGAGACAATAGTTCAGAGGCAAAAAGATACTGGAGGTTTGCATATCATCAATCCTAGATCAGCAGGTTAAGGCTTTCATTAGGACTTGGAGTCAAAGCCCACACTTGTAATTAATTATGGATTTGACCAACAAGCTCATTCTTCATATGCCGTTGATTCTGTTTTCACAGATTTTGTTATATGAATTTGGAGATTTAGAATGCAGTGGGGAGTGAGAGGTGGGAAGGAGGGAAATTGCTTTGCATCTAAGTCCAATAACAAAGACCACTTATATTATATCATCATTTTTTTCTAATGACACTAAATGGATTTATTGAATTACAAAAGTGTACAACCTAAAATAATAAATTGTATTACCAACAACTGGATTTCAATAAAAAATTTTGCTGTTCAAAATAACATGTTTAATACAATAGTCACAATAAGACTGAGCAAAAGGATATCTAATCTCTGTAGGATCTTAACAAATTATGTAAACCTCACTTTGTTTGCTAATTATTTGTAGAGCCAAATGTTTCCTATTAACGAAGGATTGCTTTACCAATTTCCCATAATAAATTCATTTATGGTATTTTGTTAATGAACGGAGCTGCTTCAGTCCTCAATGCAACAGTGTCACCTTGTAGGCTTAGGAGATTTTCATATTCCACAGGAGATTTTATTTAATGACTAGTTGGTTGTTTTTTTTTTTTTAACAATTATGTCTTTCTAACATTTTAGCAAGTTTCTAGAACTCTTGGTGGGCCATATTATACTGAAACCTGTTTATGCTTCACAAAAATGACTGTAAAATTTCTCCAAAACATTTCCAGAATCTCTGATGGGAGAAATTTGGATCATATGATCACAAGAAAACATTATTTTTTCCATATCACATTCACACTTCTGTATAAACCAATGACTTCTTTATTTTCTTTCAATGGAGGACATTAAAAATTAAATGGGGAAAAACCCTGCAGCCCTTAGTAGCAATCTAACAGCTGACAAGAAAAAGACCTCATAGCCACAGAGATACTGGTTTTGACATGAAAATACACCATCAGAATGTGAACTCTGATCCAATCCATGAACAAATACTCTTTCCCCTGGTGCTTTTTGGCGAGACTTCACGAGGAAATGGTTTTCATCATTTCAGTAATTTCAAAATGAACAAAAAGCAAATGCAGTTGAGGTGGTCGAGCTCCCAAGCTGACTCATGGATAAAATGTTCCTGTTCAAGATTTAAAACATTAAAATGTTAAATGTTTTTACCTCCTCCTGCGTGTGTATGCAGGCATTCCCACCATGAAAGCTAGCTCCAACTTGTTGCTTCTAGCATTTCTTCAATCTCTTCCTCCCTCTTTCTGGCATTAGCATGTTTTCCATGTCTGTAGTTTGAGCTTTTGTAAATGAAGGTGCTGAATCTGCATTTGTTTCAAGCCCTTCCTCCCAAAGCCTCAAAATTTTAGGAAAGCCAAAGCCCCTGCCCAAAGAAATCACAAGGAGGATTTAGGATTTTAAAGTATGAACAAAAATATCCTACTGTAAGCTGTTTTCTTAGTCTATTTTGCAAGTAAGACAGTAGAGACTGAGTGGAGTGATTTGTCCACAGTCACAGAATAAAATAGGAGCTGAGGTTCAAAACTAGGATCAGATGAAGTTAAACCAAAGCAGCAACAGATTATTCTATAATGAAGAACAAAATGTGTCATTTTCAGTTTAAACTCATTTCAGTGTAAACTCATTAGCTTGCCAAAACCTGCTCTTTTTCATAACCTGGACTCTTGTCACTTTTTTACCATTGCTTCCCATATTTTTCAGTGAACACCTTTCCACTGACTTTCTGTGTTCTAATATTTTTCTCCTCTGCTTTGAAACCTGCTCTTCATTCTTCTCTTTCTAACTCCTGACCTTTCCTAGGGTTTTATTTCAGGCACCAACTTTCTTTCAGAGAAGTCTTCTCTGGCACCCTTAGTCAGCATTAGGGACAGAGCTATGACTTACTGTAGCAACCTGCACATAGAATGCTGTAATCAGTATGTCTCCCACATTTATTTCAATCGTCCAAAGTACTGACATTTAACCACTTATATTATTTTGGACAAGTCATGAAACAATGCCATACTTCTGTTTCTTTATCTATATAATGGGGTAAAATTGTTATTAGATTGTTGCAAGGATTCAATTTCCGAGGGTCCCAAATATCAGTCAGAACATTTGTTGACTGATTGTTTTTATAAAACATGTATTACCCAAATGCAAAGAAATTTGTGAGCATGTTGCATAAGATAAAACAAAAAATCGCTTACAAAATTACTTGCAAGAATGGACTTGGGAACAGCAATTCAGCCAGATGTTCTCTATTGATGTTCCAACCGTTTTTGTTTTTTTTAATGCTGCTAATATACAACAATAGAAATACACACATATTTTTACAGTCTGTTTTGTCTTCCATCATTTAGTAAATTCTCCACTGGAAGTGGCATAGGCAAATTTTAAGGGATAGCATTATTTAAACACAAATTAAAGTCATCAATCGTCCATAGATTTATTTGCTACCATATTATTTTTAAAATGTGTTTGATCTGATAAATAAAAGATCGCATTGCTCTGTGTTAAAAGGAGGAGCCCTGGTGGCAAAGTGGGTACTTATGGGACTGCTAACTACAAAGTGAGCAGTTGGGAGCCACCAGCTACTCCGTGGGAGAAAGATGTGCTTTCTACTCCCCAAAGAGTTAGTCTCAGATCCCTCAGGGGCAGTTCTTCGCTATGAGTCTGAATAGACTCGATTGCAATGCATTTGGTTTCGTTTTTTCCTAATCTAGATAAGTCCAAGTAAATTTAAGGGACTTAGGATTTAGGAAGAGAAAAACTTGAATAGGAGCAGACTTCACCTTCTGAGTTAAAATTATAGAACAGCGGTTCTCAACCTGTGGGTTCTGACCCCTTTTGGGATTGAATGACCCTTTCGCAGGGGTCATCTGATTCATAACAGTAGCAAAATTACAGTTATGAAGTAGCAACAAAAATAATTTTATGGTTGGGGGGGTCACCACAACATGAGG
>NW_022111367.1:1418892-1435636 GCF_000313985.2 Echinops telfairi
TTCTTGTGTTGAGGGAGTACTTGAGTGGAGGCCCAATGTCCTTCTGCTACCTTAATACTAAACCTATAAATGTAGGCTCATAGATCTATGGATCAAATATTTTTTAAAACCTTGGCTAAGAGCTACACAATACCATTGGGAATTGGTGGTGGTTGTTGTTAGGTGCAATTGAATTGCTTCTGATCCATAGAGACCTATGCACATCAGAACTAAACATTGCCAATACTGCAGCAAAATCCACACAAATGGATTGACAGACAACATCATGACAAATGGAGAAAAGTCTGAAGTTTACCGGATCTCATTTTAGTTGATCCACATTCAATGCTCATGAAAGTATCACTAATATGTCAAAGCATGTATCATATTAGGAAAATTCACTGCAAAAAACTCTTTAAATGTTAAAACAAAGACACCATTGTGAGGATTAAGGGGTACTGACCCAAGGAATGATATTTCCTCAATCACCTCATATGTATGCAGAAGCTGTACAATGAATAAGGAAGACCAGATCAGAAATTTATGCATTTAAATTTTGATATTGGTGAATAATATTGAAAGTATCATGGACTGTCAAAAGAACAAGTCTATCTTGGAAGAATTACAGCCAGAATGCTCCTTCTGGCATCGGCTCCTTCATGTGCAATTGGAAGGCACCAGGACAAGGGGTTTAGAATACTGCCAAGCAAAGGGATAAAGGGTCTTCAAGTTTAAGGGTGGAGTGATATTGGACATATTACCCATGGAAGGGCCCAACAGAATATCAGCATCTTTCTTCTCCTGTGATTTTGTTGAAACCATTAATAATAACATAAAGATTATGATGCAATGAGTTTGGGTTGGAGAGTGAACAGTTACACTGAAGTACCCCTGACAGCCACATTGCATATTACCCTCCAAGTTGAAAAGACAGTACTTTCTCCATGGTCCCATGATTCATCCCTGTCATAAAAGAGTAATTTCTAAGACAGCTATAATATTTGCACTGTTTAATATATTCTGAAATCCAAGATAAGCTGATACCTTCCTTCCCCTCCAGACGCTAACAATAAGATGCATTTGTTTGTGGGTGGCTTTTTAGAATCATAGTTAAAACTTTTTGATATGAGCAAAGTCAAGTAAATGAGAAAGCACTTTTTAGTGATGATAAGCAGGGGGATCTTCAGGAAAGTTCATCAAAAACATCACCTTCTATCATCTTCCTCAGGCAACTAGTGCATCTATTTACTGATCATCTACCCTGTACTCTAAGCAGACAAAAAATAATGATAATAATAATAAGGGAAAGTTTACACATCCAATCTTGTCTGAAAGATATATTACATTTATAAAATATAAGAGCTCATCAGCTATCACAATTTTCTGAATTTTTAAAATGTATGTCTTTCTTTTAGAATTAATTAATTAATTTTCATCAATCATTTTATTGGGAGCTCTTACAGATATCATAACATTCCATTGTTCAATCACATCAAGTAGTATTGCACAATTGCTACCACCATCAGTTTCAAACATTTCTTTCTTCTTGAACTCCTTAATATCAAATCCCCTTTATCACTTCCCTCTCCCACCCCACCACCCCCAGGAACCCTTATTTCTTTTATTTTTTCTATAATAGGTTTTGGTCCCCTCCCCCACCACCACACACACATATCTTACACAATCCATCATATCCATTCACATACAATTCTGCTGTTCAATCCCATCGAGTGGGGTTATACTGTCATCAATGCTATCTGCTCCCTATTCCTCTCCTTTGCCTCTTCCTGTACTCTCAGGGAACCATTACTCATGTTACTGTTTCTGAAGAGTATCCATCTTGGTTTTCATGTACCCAATGACCTTAAATATACAAATGAACCTACATAAATCTAACATAAGTAATGAGGTAAAACAAATAAAGACCATAAGAGTAAGGGGAGGAAATATTAAAGAACTAGAGGATAATTATGTGGTTCATGAATACTATGCCACACTCCGGATTTATCATTCCTTTAGTATGGCCCTTCTGAGAGGGACTGCCCAATTATCTTACAGGTGGGTTTTGGGTCTCCACTACATCCACACCACTTCACATCAATTTGGTTGCTTGGTTTTGAAAGTCTGATAACTCTTCCCATCAATCCCTCATGATTATGCAGTCTGGTGTGCTTCTTCCATGTGGGCTTTGTTGCTTCTTTGCTAGATGGTTGCTTGTTAAACTACAAGCCTTTAAGACCCCAGATGCTATATTTTTTAATAGCTGGCACCATCAGCTTTCTTCACCACATTTTCTTATGCACCCATTTTGCCTTCAGTTACCATGTCAGGGAGGTGAGTATCATACAATGCCACATTATTAGAACAAACCATTCTTATATTGAGCAGCCAAAGTCCATCTGCTTCCTTATTGCATTTGGTCATATATACATATATAAACAAAATACAAATATTTTTATATATTTGCATATATACATATATATTTCCCCATTTCCCTCCTTTTCTTTTTTCCTCTTGTTTCCCTTTCATGTTTACCCTTAGTTCATCTCTCATTAATTCCTCTCCAATTCAATTCATTTGATCAAACATGACCGGAAAAGCTCCACCCTCCTCGCCATCAATTTTAGAATACTTACTATTCCCCTGTACCCACCCCCCATTATTGGCTCACTGCTCACCTCCCCACACCTCCTTTTCTCCCAAGCCTCCACCCAACCCCCCAGAACCATCAGTACAGTCACTGTCTCCGTGAGATTGCCTATCTTGTATAAATAAACACCAAAATAATAATAATAAGGAACATAGAGATAGTCACAGGTCTAACAGGGATCCTGATACTGAGCCAATTAATAATAGCTTTCTGTTAAATAGAGAGTAGGTCGATTTATAAACCATCATTCCAGACCCCATTTCTTTCAAGGTTACATTAAAATGCAACTATTGCTCTGTCCCCATCCAGAGTAAAAAGAGTGATGCAAACCAAAGGAGGAAAAAAATTAGTCCAAAAGGCTAATGTGTCTTGTGAACCACTGCCTCGAACAGCACGAACCTGGCTACCAATACTGACCACTCTGACTGAAATCAAAACAGATAGTCCTGTACAGAACTGGAGAATAATGTGGAACAAAACCCCACATTATGAACCCCACAGAAAACAGACTTTTTGATTTAATAGACACCCTTGTCATGGCACTGTACTCCAAGAAAGGGTCTTTGTACCATATCCTTGGCCCTTATACCAAGTCCTACACCTCTCTATCCTAGAACTGAACTCCCTCCTATAGATCAACTTCCAGTTAACAATAGACAGTCTTATAAAGAAATGAACTCCTAAGAACAACCAGCCCTCTGACACCAAAAGGCCAGCATAGCCCCAAATAAAGAAAGCTCAAAGGCTAGGAGGGGGTTGAATAGAAGGACAAATGGGAACAAGAAGTAAAGGGGAGGAATGAAAAGAGTGCTATTATAATGTGGAGATTAAAATCAATGTCGAAAAAGCTCCTCTTCTAGTCTATGGGGGAAGCAGGTATATACAAAAATAAACTATGGCATATGCAGAGATATGTGAGGCAAAAAGGTAGCCTCACTCACAAAATAAACTAGGAAAGTCCTTTCCCGGGACATTGACATGAAGTCTTGAAACCAAGACAGAAATGTGCTGGGGAGCAAGGTGGGTGTCAAGTCTTTCAGGCTGCAAGCCTCCAAAAGTTGCTTTTTCTAACTCTCATCATTGAGTCAGTTGAATACCTGGATCAATAATCTATAGTTGACTGAGGACTTTTGAAATGACAAAGAAGAAACCTCAGCAATTTTGGCATCACTGAATTTCTGGCAGACACTGGAATTCAGACTAAAAGAAGTGCTTATCAAAGTTCACAAGAGAACAAATTTAGAGTAGAAAAATCAATAAATGTCTGGGGTGTAAGTGATTGCACAGCTTAACCAGTCCCGGGACAAATTCTGTATGAAATTTTGCCACACAGAACAAATTTCAAGATTTAAGATAGTATTTTATCTTCTTACTCTTAGCATTCTGCTCTACATCATCCAATGCCACACTAATTAAGCTAGAAAACATAGTTAAGTAAGCTTTATTCTATTATCTTGAACAAATAATATGTGCTTGCTTATGATATTTTTTAAAATGGCAATTGGGTCATATACTTTGTGCATGGGTCCAGTTCCACAGTAAACAATTATTTATTGGGGAGGACAGGCAAGACAGACTCATTTTCCATGGTGAAAAACCGTTGATGTAGCACAAGGTGGTAGTTACATGATCTGGTGTCAATTTGAGGATTAAGAGTGAAGGGGTGGAGTGGAGCCTGTCAATCAGGTCATACCCAATGAGGCCTCTGTGTGGATCTGGCCTTCTCCTGAGGATTCTGGCAACTCCTATATTCCTCCCTGAAGGCAAGAGACTCTCTCTCTCTGCAGACTCCTGGGAGACAGTGCAGCTGACAAGACACTTGGAGACAGGCTGATGGCAGTCAGAGCCTCAGAGCTGAAGGGACCACGTGGAAGCCCCTGCCATCACTGAGATGCCTCCACTGCCACTGGATCTACAAGACTTCCCACCCATGGGCCTGTGATTGTCCTGCATTTGGTGTCATTGCATGTGTTTCATGAGTCTGAAGAGGACTTTATAGATTGGTATCAGACAAATGGTCTAATATCAGACTTATGGTTTGATCTGAACTGGGCTGTAAACCTCTTTCTTATACAAATATGAGTCTCCCTGGAATCTTTTCTAGTCTACCCAGACTAACACACACAACCTAACAATCACAATTTTATGTTTAAGTTTTTAACAAAGTGAGAATCACATGTATCAGAATTTAAACAAAAGGTTCATCTTTCTTAAAATAACAAAGTTCAAGCTGAGACTCTCCTAAGTCAATTATTGATGGGCCCCTGTAAAATAAATGCTTTAAAAGGAATCATATTATCATTCTTGTAGAATTATCATTCTTGTAACGATGTGACCAGTAATGTGTGACAAAGAAAGGTGAGTACAGTGTAGATATTAAATTTTCTGAAGATAGTTTGAACTAGAACACTGTAGGAATTAATCAAACCATTGCTTTCCTTGTCAAAATTGAAATTGCCTTTATTAAATATACATAGATAAACATCTGCCTATGACATTGCCTTGACTCTAATGCATTGGTTACCTTACATATAACAGAACAAAATGTTGCTTGGTCTTGTCTCAACCTTATGATCATTGACATATTCAAGTCCATCATTGCTATTTTTCCAATATATCTCATGGAGAGTTTCCTGGCATTCACCATGCATGATATCCAAAACAAGTGATTCTGAAAGTATTTTTGTTATGATCCTTAGGGTTTTCAATAGCTAATTTTTGGAAACAGATTGCCAGTACTTTCTTCTTATTCTTAGTCTTAAAGTTCCATTGCAACCTGTCCACCATGAGTAACCCTGTTGGTATTTGAGATACTGGTGGCATAACTTCCAACATTATAGAAACATTCAAGCCACCAAAGTACAACAAATGGACAGATTGGACTTTTACACTAGACCACATTAAACAAGTAGCAGCTTTAGATCATATCTATATTTTTCAAATAATTAAGTATCCATTCACTCAACTCTGAAGTTATATTAAATAAATACATATATATACACCAAATGGATAAGAAAAGCCGAGTGAGGATAAAGTTCTCCACTCAGTAGCAATAGGCTGGAGAGAAGAAAGAAAATAAGACTATTCTAAGGGATCTGAGAAGTCACATCAACTGAAACAAAAACAAGCAAATCCAACTCACTGCAATCAAGTAGTTTATGGCTCATCCCATAAAAATCATCTTTACTAATTTAAATTTTGCTTGAAAGACTGATGAAAAGAACAGTTCTTTGAATTAATTTATCTCAGTCCTTAAAAAAAAAAAACATTCTTTTATTGGATGGCACCTTACCCATACTAAGACAAGTCATTATTGAGAGAACTTTTCTGTGGCTATCCACTGATTATAGAAACATGTGTTTAAACATATTTTCTTTGGAATATGTGAGCTGAAACCTTGTAGCAATATTCTTTTGCATATTTTGTGCGAAGGGGGATACCATTACTACTGTATCTTCTCTATCCTATTTAGCATTCTATGTGATGTAGAGTGGCATTCAGAAAGAGAGTACTGATTTAAGAGGTAAAGCTTTATGAATAAATGCTGGACCTGGTAAATTATACAGTGTATCTATTTTTACTCTTACTATTGATATCTTTTATCAATAAAATATTCCAATAATTAGGTATACACCAAATTTTCTCAATATATTTATTGTGTTATAATCTTGAATATTTTTATTGTTAATTAACAGTTTCAGTGAACAAGTAATATAAATTTGTTAGAAATATGATCAATTATTGCTTTATTATTCTATGAAAATTGAGATGATTAATGACAAATGTGCATATGTCCATGATAATTTGAATTTTATATAATATTAACTTTTCAAAAAATCCATGCATTGAAGGCAAAAGTTTAAAATGATATGTGCTATGATTATTTTATCAGAAAGAAGACTTTCAGTGATACATATAAATTTGGAACTTTCCAAATTTAAATATTAGCACATTATGAAAAACCAATGGACAATGTCACAGTAATGGAGAAAAACTGAAAACATTTCCCTTGAAAATGGGACATGGACAAGAGTATCCCTTTTCACCACTCTTATTCAACATTGTGCTAAACGTCTTCACTAGAACCATTAGACAACAAACAGAAATCAAAGGAATGCAATTGGGCAACAAAGAAATGAAGCTCTTATTATTTACAGACAATATGGTTCTATACAGAGAGAATCCTATGACCCCACAAAAAGACTATTGGAAATAATTGTGGGATTTGATAAAGTAACAGTATATAAGATTAACAAGTAGAAATAAAAAAGATTCCTATATAACAGAGAAGAGAGCTCCTAAAAAGACATTTTAAAAATACCATTCACAATAGCCATACAAAAGATGAAATACCTAAGAATAAACCTAACCAAAGAAACAAAAGACCATCAAAAAGAAAACTATAGAATATTACTGCAAAACAACAAGAGGCCTGCACAGAAAGGAAGAGCATCCCATGTTCATGGATAGGTAGAATTAATATGTGAAAATATCAATTCTACCTAAAACAATCTACAAATACCATACTATTTCAATCCATATTCCAATGTAGTTCTTCAAAGAATTGGAAAGCCTAGATAACAATTTCATATTGAAAAGTAAGAGGTTCAGGATAAGGAAAGAAATGGCTTAAAAAGAACAAAGGAGGTCTTCCACTACCATACCTACACAGCCACAGTAGTCAAAACAGCCTGGTAGTGGTATAATGATCCATAGATCAATGGAATAGGATAGAAACCCCAGAAATAAACACATCCACATACAGATAACTGATTTTCAAAAAAGGACCAAAGACATTAAATAAGAAAGGGACACCCTCTTCAACAAACAGTGCTGGAAAAATTGGATCTTCTTTTGCAGAAGAATGAAAGATGAAACAAATTCACCCCATGGACAAAAATGAACTCAAAATGCATTAGAGACCTAAATGTAACCCCCAGAGCTATCAGGATCATCAGTGAGAAATTTGGGGCAAACTTAAAGGTCCTATTGCAGGGCATATATGAACTATCAAATATAAGAAAGGAAGCACACACAGTGAAAGACAAAATAGATGACTAGAACCTACCATATTAAAAAAAAAACATTTATGCACATCAAAAGACTACTTAAAAGAATAGGATGACAATCCACAGAATGAAAAAAATATATAAACAATGACAAATGGGATAAAGGACTATTACTAAAATCTATGGAATTATCTAACACCTCAATAAGAAAAATAAAACCTGATATCCCAATTAAAATGTGGGCAAAGGACATGAACAGACAATTCACAAAGGACAACACTCGAATAGCTAACAAACTCATGAGAAAATGTTAACCATCACTAGCCTTCTGAGAGATATAAAACACAACACTGAGATATAAATTTACACCCACAACAATAGCCTCAATCCAAAAAACTGGGAACAATAAATTCGAGCAAGGCTGTGGAGAGATTGGAACATTTATACACTGCTGGTGAGCTTTTACATATGTGCAATCACTGTGGGAAAAGATATGACAGTTCCTAAAACAGTTGGCAACAGAAATACTATGTGACCTAGCAATACTTTTGCTGGACATATAACCCCCCAAAATAAAAGGCAGAGCACAAATAAATAAATGCTCTCCCATGTTCATTGCAGCACAATCCACAATAGCAAGAAGCTGGAAGAGCCCAAATGCCCATCAGTAGAAGAATGGATAAAAATAACTCTGGTACATTCACACAATGAGATACTTTGCATCCCTAAAAAACAGCAAAGAAATCACAAAACATCTCATGACATGGATGGACCTGGAACCATTATGCTGAGTAAAGTTAGTCAATTACAAAAGGACAAATATTGGATGAGTTCACTACAATAAGGCTAAACACCAAGATTAAGGCAGGCTTTTGCTCCCAGGTCATGTAATATTCTAACCCAGTGGGCCAAGCAACCGATAGAGAGTCGGCCTATGGTACATATATCATCCCCTCTATATGTACATCTTAAAATCCACTTTGACAGAGGAGACCTCACCTCAGCTTAGGTCAGTTTTTCAAGATGTGGGGAAAGGGAAATGACCATTCATTTGCTGCCACATAAACATTATGCTATGGTCATTCTAAATCAACATTCTTACCAGAGTGATAAGCAAACCTTATTGGAAATTCAAGTCAAGATGGCTGGGGACAGGGGGAGGGAGAGAGGCATCTATGTCTTGGAGAGTGCAAGTCCATCTCTCTTGTTAGGGAAATGAGGAGTAGCAATCTCCAATTGTGGGAGGGAAAAGTAACCACACTTAAAAAGAATCCAATAAGAGTATATGCCCAGGATTATGTTCCTACATGGACAATTTTGACCTAGTTTCTATCTACATATTGGTTACTAGGCCATGTGCTATGGACTACTGGGACATTGGACTCTGTTCTTTCAAAGCACAGAGTATCCTTCATGAGACACACTCAAATGATCCGATAATGGAAACCCGACTAAGTGAACTAAGTTTTCCTCAAACTTCCTGGTAGACCTTGGACTTAAGGTTGAAACTCCCAAGTGTGAGAAGGAGCAGATAATTGCTCTAACTCACCATCAGAGACCTAATCTGACCCAACAGAGGCATACTGATGACTCCAAACAGCATTTCCCTCTGCCACTGCCACTTCAAGCACCATTATATCAGCTGAATCACATGGCCTGGTTTTCCTTGCATGGGAACCTGAGTGTGTTGCTTACCTTTTCCTTGTTTTAGGCCCCACTCAAAGCTAGAAACTTTTCCAGTCAGTCCCTTGATAAGTAGGCCAAAGTAGCACATCCAAGTGACAATGATGTTACCTTCCAACTCAAAAGAGGTCCAAGAGACATTATGACTCCATTTTATGTGAGAGTGGCCAGATACCATTACTTACCCTTCAGTTTAATGGGAATATCTTCACTGAGGTGAATCACTTGAAATTTTGTCAGGTTAATTTAGCACCCTCTATCATATAGATGCAGGAGCTCTAGTGGTGTGGTGGTTACAAGTTGGGTGGTGATCCACTTGGTAGACAGTTCAAAACCACTAGCAGCCCCTTAAGAGAAAGATTGGGCTTTCTACCCCCTTAAACAATACCATCTCAGAGACCCACAGGGTTTGCTATTGTCAGCATTGACTCAATGTCAACGAGTTTGAGGTTTTGAGGGGGTGTTGGTTTTTTTGAGGGGGTAGCATACAGATGAAGACTCCTGGTGGCATAGTGGGTAGGAATTGGGCAGCTACTGGCAAGAGTTAGTCTCAGACATCCACAGGGTCAGTTCTACTCTGTCACTATGGGGTCATTATGAGTCAGAATCAACTTGATGGCAGTGAGTTAGAGTATACAGAGAGGCTCTGGTGGTGTAATGGATTATGCATTGCTAACCTCAAGGTTGTCAATTCAAGCATGCAAGCCACTCCATGAGAGAAAACTGAAGCTTTTGCTTCCAACAAGATTAAAGTCTTGGAAACCAAAAGCCTTGGGGTAGTCTAGTCTATAGAGTTGCTTTGAGTTACAATTTACTCAATGGCTGTGAGCCTAAAGATATTTTAGCAATACATCTAGAGTCATGGATAGTTCTCCCCTACCAAATCATCAGTATAATGGAACAATATGACATTTGGGGGGAAGCAACAGATGCTCAAGGTCCCTGTAGACTAAATTATGACATAGTGAAACTAATTCCAGGAGATGCAAAATGTTTTAAAGTCCCACCAGTCAGGGTGGGAATCTATGCAAGTCAAGTTATTAATAAAATCTTAGCTCATATTCATTTCACAATGGGTCTAGAAGGTACCCGAACACATCCTGTAGTAATTTCCCTAGTTCCAGAATGGAATAGACATATCCAGCAACTGAGAAAACTACCATATTGGATCTCTGAAATGTGGGATAAGGGCTATTATGGCAGAAAAAGCGAGTGGAAGCCATTTGAACTGCCTCTGTCTAGAAAAACAGTAAAACAAAAGCAATAGTGCATTCCTAGAAGCATTGCAGAGATTAGTGCCACTCTCATGGGCATGATTCCCACCACATTCCCATTTAACTCATCTATTTAATCTACACAAAACTCAGATGCCTGCAAAATGACAGCAGTTATCACAAACTTAACCAGGAGGTGGATCCATTTGCAGCTTCTGTTATAGATGTGATTTCATTGTTTGAGCAAACCAATACTTCTCCTGGTACCTATTATTCAGTTATTGATCAGGCCAATGCTGTCTTCCCATCTGATTTTGAAGGCCCATCAGAGGCAGCTTGCCTTCAGCTAACAAGGGCAACAATCAACATTTTCACAACCCTCCTTCAGGATTGTTTAAATTTGTGTTAGTCTGGGTAGACTAAAGGAACAAATTCATAAAATGCATATGTATAAGAAAGAGTTCTATATACAAGGGGAATTGAACATTGAGAAAACATCCCAGCCCAGTCCAGATCAAGTCCATAAGTCAAATATCAGCCCATCTGTTTGATACCAATCTATAAAGTCCTCTTCTGACTCACAAAACACATGCAATGATGCCAAACGCAGGATGATCACAGGCCAGTGGGTAGAAAGTCTTTGGATCCAGTGGCATTGGAAGCATCTCAGTGCTGGCAAGGGTCTCCATGTGGCTTCTCCAGGTCCAGGGTTCTGGCTGCATCAGGGTAGGTCCATGTGGTTTCTCCTCAGGGATGGCTCACAGGGAATGAGTCTTGAGTCTTGTCAGTAGAGGGTCTCCAAGGAAGTGAGCAGAGAGAGAGGTGTCTCCTCTCTCCAAGGAGGAAAAATATACAGCAGTTCCCAGAATTCTCAGGAGAAGGTCTCACCCACACAGAGGTCTCATTGGCTATCTCCAAATTGACAGGCTAGCCTCCACCCCTACATTCTCAATCCTCAAATTGACACCAGATTATATAACTACCACACAACTTTTCCATTTTATGACATAATTTAGGGAATTTAATCACCTTTCCCTTCCACAAAATGTCACATGGGTCCATTACATTTATAGCATTATGCTTTTTAGACATAGCAAGGGAAAAGTATCAATGAATTAGATTTATTGGTAAAACATCTGCATGTGAAAGGGTAGGGAATTAACCCTACCAAAATTCACAAAGCTTCCACCTCAGTAAAATTTCCGTTGGTGTGGGGCATATTCTTACTAAGTATTTTTTCCTACAAGAGTGAAGTAGAAGTTATCACATCTGACCCCTCCCACAACTACAAGGAGGCAATAAACATCTTGAGCCTCTTTGAATTTTGGAAGCAACATAGAGCCCATTTAGATGTGTTACCCCACCTATTAAGGGACTCGAAAATCTGACAACTTTGAAGGGAACCCGAACAAGAGTAGGATTTGCAACAGATTCAGACTGCCAAGCAAGCTGTTCTGCCACTTGGGCCAGAGGATCCAGCTGCCCCAGTGGTGCTTGAAGTGGCACTGGCAGAGAAAGATGCTGCCTTTGGTCTTTGGCAGGCCCCTATTGGTGAATCACAGTGCAAACTCTAAGGATTTTAGAGCAAAGCTTTGCCATCCTCTGCAGACAACTACTCCGTTTTTTGAAAAACGGCTTGGGACCTGTTACTGGGTCGTAGGGGAGAACAAATACCTCGCCATAGGTTGCCAAGTCACCTGAGCCTCCCCTCGTGAACTGGGGCTGTCTGAACCACAGTCAGAAATCCGGATGTGCAAAGCAGCACTCCATCATTAAATGGAAGTGGTGAATGCAATACCTGGGCAGAGCAGGACCGGAAGGTACTAGTATGCCACATGAAGACACCCAAATGCTTATGATTTCAACTCCTGTCACAGTACTGCTTTCCTCCCAGTCTGCACCTGTGTCCTCACGGGAATTTCTTTATGATTAGTTGTCTGAGGAAGAGAAAACTCATGCTTGGTTTGCAAATGGTTCTGCACAATATGCATGTGTCACTCAAAAGTGTACCACCACTACAACCCCTCCCTTTATGGGACTTCCTTGAAGGACGTGGGGAAGGGAAATCTCCCAATGGGCAGAACTTCGAGAGCAGTACACCTGGTTGTGCAGTTTGCTTGAAATGGGAAAGGGAAACCTGTGCAAGTGTATACTGATCCGTGAGCTGTGGCCAGTGGTTTCGATTGGCAGTCACGGACCTTGAAAAACCATGATTGGAAAATTGGTGACAAGAAATTGTGGGGAAGAGCTAATGTGGACAAACCTCTTTGGATGGGCTAAAAGTAAAAAGCTATGTGTCTTGTGTGGATACTCACCTCTAAAGAGTAAGATTTCCTATCAAATGGATAGGATAACATGTTCTGTGAAAATCCATCATCCTATTTCCCTACCCACTTGTCAGTGCCCAAACAAAAGCATGAACAAAGTGGTCATAATGGCAGAGGTAGGTGTTATAAATGAGTGCAGCAACGCAGACTTTCATTTACCAAGGCTGACTTAGCTACTGCCCATGCTGAGAGCTCAATTAGATTGAGATCAACACTGATCCAAAAGGTGGGACCATTCCTCAGGGAGATCAACCAGCAACTTGGGGGCAGGTTGATTATATAGAACCACTTCTATCAGGGAAAGTGTAGTGTGTTCTTACTGGAGTAAGCACTTTGAATACGGATTTGTCTTCCCTGTATGCAATGCATCTGCCAAAATTAACATTTCCCCTGGTAATGTCATATCCCCTGGCATGGCATCCTGCAAAGCATTGCTTCAGATCAAGTAATCCACTTCAAAGTATATGGAATGCAGCAACTGATCATGCTTATGGGATCCACTAGTCTTAGCATTCCCCATTATCATGAAACAGTTGGCTTAATAGAATGATGGAAAGGACTTATAAAGACATAATTGAAGTGTCACCTAGGTGGCAACACCTTGTAGAGTTGGGGCAATATTTTCTAGGAAGCTGTATATTCTCTAAATCAGCATCAAATATATGGTGCTATTTCTCTAATAGCCAGGATTCGTGGGTCCAGGAACCAAGGGGTGAGAATGAAAAAGGAGCCAGTCACTATTACCCATAATAACCCACACAGAAGAATTTTTACTTCCTGTCCTGAAATCATATGTTCCTTGGGCCTGAGGGTCTTCGTTCCCAAGGGAGGAATACTTCTACTGGAGACTCAGTAGTGATTCTATTGCACTGGAAGGTAACAATGACTCCTGGCCATTTTTAACTCCTCAAGCCTCTGAATCAACAGGCAATGAAGGGTCTTACTGCATTGAGTGGTGTGATTTCTTCTGATTGCCAAGGGGAAATTGGATTGGTATTATTTAATGGAGCTAAAGAAGACTATGTCTGGAACCCAGGAGATTCCTTAGGTATTTCTAAATATCACTTATGGTCACATGACCAACTGCAGAAATGAGGACTGTAATTGTTATGAGTAATTCCTATTTGTATTTACACATCAACTATTTTTGTTTTGTTCAGTTATAAAATATGAGATTAGAGCATGTTCAGATGTATGTGTCATGTTATGCACAAGTATGATTTTATTAATGTCTTTGATAGTTAAGGTTTATTGTGCCAACCTGGCCAATGAACACATGTGGGATTAATTGAAGGGTGGAGAGATAAATGGTTCGGCAAGCCTAGCCTTTCTGGTTTCTTGTTCTCGGATGGGCAGACCAGTTGCGGCTGCCTTAGCTAGTTCTCTTCCTCAACTGGCAAGGTTCACTTCCTGTGAGACATCCCTGAGGAGAAGCCACATGGACCTACCCCGATGCAGCACCCGTGTGGAGACCCTGCCAGTGCTGAGGTGCTTACACATTCACTGATTCGGCTTTCCTCCTGCAGTCGGCATCATTACGTATGTTTTGTGAGATGGAGGACTTTGTAGATCGATGCTGGACATATGGGCTAATGTCGGACTTATGAGCTTGGACTGGACTGGGTTGGGATGCTTAATGTACAATTATCCTTTATATAAAACGAGTGTTTATGAATTTTGTTTCTCTAGTTTATCCAGACTGACAGTGTCTTTTTATGGAGACTTTTGTGGTTTAAGGAGATATATGTAAGTGCCCAGTTGACAAGAAGTGGAGAGTGATATTAAGGTTTTATGTCAATTTTGGTGGGCCAAAACTCTCACATGATATAACACAGTGTAGTCAAAGGAAGCCTTGTGGCACAGTGGTTCCACATTGGACTGAGATCCACAAAGTCAGCAGATTGAAACCACCAGCTACTCCTTGTGAGAAAGATGAGTCTTTCTTCTACTGAAAAGAGTTTGCAGTCTTGGGGCAGTTCCACCGTGTCCTATAGGGCCTCCTAAAGTCAGAATTGACTAAATGGCAGTGAAGGGTTTTTTTGTGTGTTATCAACTCAATGATGGGATCTTTTTTCAAAGCAGCCAGGAGGTTGTGGGGAGAATAGACCTCTTTAATCTGATCACAGCCTTGGTATGATTGAAGATTTCATTCAGGTTGTAACCACTCAGTATAAATTGGTAGTGTGTGGAAGCTAACTCTCTCCTGTTGGGTTTGGATCCTGTATCTGGTTTTTTGACGTCCTTTATATCACTTGCTGATCCCATGAACCATCAGAGGACTGCTAATCTTGGATTCAATCAGCTCATCTTGAGTACATTCAGTTCAGCATCCATTAGCCTGTGGTCTTCCTACTTCATATTCTAGCTTCCTGCTTCATTTTCCTTCTTCATCAGCCCATGCCACTCACTACAGGAGTCAGGAGAAGCTTTCCACTTACATCTGACCCAAGAACTTGAGCCAGACTGGACTTAGCCACTTTTATAGCAGTGTGATTTAAGTTGTCAAAATTTTAATCTTGCTTATATCCACAATCAGTGTTTGTGGAAGTAGCAGTCAAGAGATGAAAGGGTATATTGCATTAGGTAAATCGACTGCACAGACCTCTTAAAGTAACGAAAAACAAGTATGTTATTTTGAGGATTAATGTACACTTGATGCAAACCATGGTATTTTTGATCACTCATAAGCATGTGAAAGTTGGACATTGAATAAGGAAGACCAAAGATTAATTGGTGCATTTGAACTATGGTGTTGGTGAAGAACATTGAAAGTGCCGTGGACAAACAAATCTGTCTGGAAATACCTAGAGGGAGGCCTGCGCCTTCTGCCAGTGACATATTGTTTTTCAGAAATTGTGAGTTTAAATTGAATCCTATGCTTAAAATATATAATTAGTATATCTTTCTTATAGTTGAGATGGTTGCAAAATATTGATAGATTTAAACTGCCCGGGAAGAAAAATGTGTTTAATATCTACTGTCTTAATGGTTCAGTGGTAGAATACTTACGGTTCATGTGAGAGACCAGGTTTGATTCTTGGCCAATGATCCTCATGTACAGCCACCACCAATCTGTTAGTGGACGCTTGCATGTTACTGTGATGCCCAACGGGTTTCAGTAGAGCTTTCAGACTAACATGGAGTAAGAAGAAAGAACTGGTTATCTTCTAACAATCTGCCAATAGAAATGCTATGGATCACAAAGGCCTCATTTACAACTATCATGGGGATGGCACAGGCAGTGTTTAATTTCATTGTTCATGGGATTCCCATGAGTCAGGGGTTAACGCAATAGCAGTTAATAACAATGGAACTTACATTCTAGTGCTGGAACTAAAACATGAATCGGATTTTCTAATATGAGTATTTGTACAAAACTATATTTATATCACACAAAAAAGATGGATTCCTTGATCTCCCTTGTAGTACTCTAGTGTTTCCTTTAGCATGATGTTTGCCAGTGAATTTTTTGCATGAATGGGATTCATAGAAATATTTATAAGCACTTTAAGGTTAAATATATGTCTACAATCTGTTAGCATCGGTACATTCTGATAATTTGGACTATGAACATAGTATCATCTTGTTCATCAGCTTTTAGATGTTCCTAGGGTTACAGTGAATTTATTTTTCCTGAGGTTTTCCACCCATTTCTATTTCATGCCCACAAAAACGGCACAGAACTTGGTTGCCTGTGTATTACTCTCTCCATTTACAGGTGAAGAATATATAGATAATTGCCCTGGAAAGAACTGACCTCATTGAGTTAAATATTTCTCACTTTTATTTTTTTTTTATTATTATTTTTTAAATCAATTTATTGGGGCTCATACAATTCATCACAATACATAGATCAATTGTGTAAAGCACATCTATACATTT
>NW_022111367.1:1451916-1464653 GCF_000313985.2 Echinops telfairi
GCTGTTGGCCCCAGGGGGCTGTCTCTATCACTTACCACTCGGCTACCTGGACACCGAATCCGCCTTATTGAAGAGAGCTCTCAGAGTAAGTGGGTACCCTGGTCCGCCATCTTCCCGGAAGCTATTTCTCACTTTTAAAAGAGGTAATAATGTTGGCAACCTTTCATAATGACTTGGAGAATGCTTGGATAATGAGAAATCATTGTAAAAACTCTCTATGATTTCTATGTTGTCATAAAGAAGGGCACATTTGTTCCATATACTACATTACAATACTCCATGCCATTAAGTCAATTCCAACTCATAGCAACACTGCAGGACAATGTGTAAGTGACCCTGTAAGTTTCTGAGACTGTAAATTCTACAGAAAGAGAAAGCATCATCATTCTCCCTCAGAGTGGTTGGTAATTTTGAACTGCTGAACTTGTGGTAACCCAGTACGCCTAACCACAAATAATAACCCACTATGTCACCAGGTCTAAAGCTTCATTTCTATCACCAACTTCAGATTTCCAACTTCTGTCCCTTCTTCTTTGTTTACAACTTTGGCATTCCAATATCCATGTAATTATCAGTAAATCTAATCATCAGTAATTTTGCATTCCAATCGCCTTGATTACATGCTTCATTAATTTCCAACTGAAGACATTTTCTTCACTAGCTTTGGTGGAAATGTTTTTGTTTTTTTTTTAAGCTAACTCCTATATACACAGTATTAATAATAAAGATTTTTTTCCAACACCCAATATGCCATTGTAGTCGGGATTCTTTGCCCTCACAGGAACCACATGTATTACAGAGTAGATCTACTCATCATGGGTCTCGTAGCTATAATCTTTATAGGAAGGAGCCCTCGTGACATAATGGGCTAAGTATTGGATTGCTAACCACAAGGTCAGCAATTCAAATCCACTAACTACTCTCTGGGAGAAAAAAGAGGCTGTTCATGTTGTACCTGGCAAGAACAATCAACACCACTTATAAATAATTAAAAACCTTTATTAACAGCTGATTCTAATGAGGGTTATCATCTGACAACACTCTTGACCCAGAGCAAAGAAACTATAGGATTTTTATAATTCATAGTAGTGGGCTGGTGTAAGGGGTGGAATATTCAAGCAGTTGCATTTTTATCAAGCTGGTAGGGTAGGGGGTAGGGTGGGGGAGAAAGCATAGATGTAGGTAATAATTCAAGGTATAACAGGATAGTTTACATTTCTTGTTAATTGGTCAGGCAGAATATGGAGACATCTCAAGAGAGTCAAGGTCAGTCAGAAGAGCAGAAAGAGAGAGGAGGTGGAAGAGGCACTAGCTGCTAGCAGGGGATTGAAGGCAGTTTAAAACAAAATGGAGTTCCTCATGCTAAGCTGGGTTACTATGGTTGTGTAAGTCACAATTAGCTCAACAATAGTGGATTTTATTGTTGTTGTCTTTATGTTTTTAATCTTTACAGAAGTATCTCACTAACTCTCCTTTTCATGATGTTATTATGTTATTTAAACCACCAACTTTTCCACTGGAAGCCAAATACAAACTATGTACACCACCCAGTAATGTAATCACAATACAAGTTCACTCAACTACAGAATCTTGAAGGACATTCAGGAAAGACATTTCAGAAGCCTGTTTATTGCTTCTCAGCCTTTTGGCTAAGATCAAATGCAGAAGCCTAAGGTTTACGTGTTAGAAATGTTATTTTTATATATTTAAAAATATATATATTTTTTTTCAAAAGAGAGCAGAAAATAATCGTGTTAGTCTAGTTTGACTAGAGAAACAAATTGGGCACTCAAATACGTGTACGAAAGAACTTCATATCAAGAGTAATTGTACCTTAAGAAAACATCCTAGCCCAGTCCAGATCTAGTTCATAAGTCCGATATTATCCAATATGTCCAGTACCAGTCTGTAAATTCCTCTTTAGACTCATACAACACTTGCAATGACACCGAGGGCAGGAAGATCACAGACCAGTGGGTGGAAAGTCCTGTGAATCTAGTGGCAGCAGAAGCATCTTAGTCATGTTGTGGGTCTCCACGTGACTCCTCCAGCTCCAAGCCTCTGGCTGCTATCAGCATAGCTCCATATAACTTGTTAACAGGAATGTCTTGCAGAGAGGGAGGGGATCTGGCCTCCAGTGAGTTATTTGTCTCCTTCGCACCTCCAAATGAGGTCATCAAGCTGCAACCTGATTGACAGGCTAGACTTAACCCCTTGACTCTTAATATTCACAAGTTGATACCAGTTTATGTAACTACCACAATAACAGAAACTAGAACAAATAAAAAATGGGTCAAAAGGGAAAATAAGTGATACAAGTAAAATTTTCATTTAACTATATCTGCAATTACCCACTTTCCAATGTACTCTGTATGAGGGCAAGGCTATTCACATCCCTAGTCAATTGTCTCAGAAAATTCAATGGAGGCTTAATCTGAGTGGAGTTTCTATAAGTGGACTTTGGCCCTTCACTGTTGTGTTGGGTTGGGTTTTCTAGAGAAACAGAATCAGAGACTCTCACATATGTATAAGAAAGAGCCTTATATCAAGAAATAATCTTATACCAAAAGGTCATACCAGCTCAGTTCAACTTAAGTCCATGGGTCAGGTTGCTAGTTGGAGTCCTCTTCAGACTAACAGAGTTGCAGGTCCAGGACAAAGAAAGGTGAAGCAGGATGCTGTTGGGTATAGAGTCACGTGGATCCAAGATTAGTGAAAATATGGCAGGGCATAAACAGCTATCAGGTTCAGGTGGGCCAAATGAGGCCACTCCTGGAGGCAAGCACATAGTGCTAGCAAGCAGGAAGGTAAAGGGGCATAGATAGAGGGGAGGGGTTCTCAGTGTCTCATTATGTCTCATTAAAATGCCACACCTCCCAGGAGAAATCAGTAGGCTATTACCTGATTGACATGTTGGTCTCCAACCTACACAAGTGAAAGTTGACATCAACTTTAACTGCCACGATTGGAGGAAGGCTCATCAACAACCTACAATATGCAGATGACACAAGATAAAGGAATGAAGCCTTTGGTATGGATTACAACTCAATGTAAAAAAAAAATCCTCAAAATTAAACCAATAGATAACATCATGATAAATAGAGAAAAAATTGAAGCGGTCAAGGATTTTGTCTTGTTTGGATCCACAATCAATGCTCATGGAAGCAGCAGTTAAGAGATCAAATGACATTTTGCACTGGGTAAATCTGCTGCACAAGATCTATTCAAAGTGTTGAAAATCAGGATGTTACTTTGAAGACTAAGATGCACCTGACCCAATTCATGGTATTTTTTTTTTGTCACAGTATTTTCAATGGCCTCATATGCATGAGAAAGTTGGACACTGTATAAGAAAGAGCAAAGAAAAAACGATGCATTTGAATTATGGTGCTGGTGAAGAGTATTGAAAATACCATAGAGTGCCCAAAGAAAAATATAAATCTCTCTTGGAAGAAGTACAGCCAGAATGCTCCTTAGAGGCAAGGATAGTGAGATTTCATCTCATTGACTTTGAATATGTTAATAGGAGAGACTAGTTTTGGAGAAGAACATCATGCATGGTAGAGGGGCAGCAGAAAAGAGGAATTCCCTCAAGGAGCTGTATTGACACAACGGTTCAAGCACAGGAACAATTGTGAGGATGGTGTGGCACAGGACTCTTGTACATAGGGATGTCATCAATTGGAACCAACCCAGAGGCACCTAACAACAGCAAACACTGAGAAAATGAAAATATGCATATGTAGGTAAGCTTTTTAGACTACCATACTACTTACACAGATTAGAAATGTCAGTCACTGAACAATGTTTAAGAAAATTATGATGGTGATACACAAGGCAAACATTTCAATAACTCTCATTCACTAAGAGAATTATGCTTTTAATGAGTAACTGTAGTACTATTCTTAGGAGTTATAGCACAGAAAACAGTGATATTTGGGATCTATGTTTCCGAAGAGGATTTAAGCAATCATACTCTGGTAGACAAAGACACTCTTGAGTGACAAAGCCAACCAAAGCATCAAATAAAAGATTAACAAGTTTTTACCAAGGGTTATTGTCTTTTGAACAATGCAATAGTGGAAGCACAGAAGGAACTCCCTTTTGTCCTTTTAGTTTCCGCTTTCATAGCCTGCTATATTCTCCTCATCGACATTGCAAAATGTCTTCTTTGATGGGGCCTTTGGGGGACATAACACCTTTCTGCTGAGGTTCTCTGGGCTCTGTTCTATGAAAACACTCACATAACAGAGGCACAAAGCCAGGACATACTGTGACACAATGACATCACTCTGGAGTATTAAAATGTGACACTAGGATGGTTTTTTGCCCCTAGGGATAATGTGATTAAAGCTACAGATATTTATATTTAGCATGTGCGTGCGCGTGTATGTGCGTGCGTGCGCATGTGTGTGTGTTTTGTCAAAGGAGGAAAAAAACTTGTAAAATTCTTCTTAGAAACTAAAAGTGCTTCAGTGAATAGACCTTTATGTTGGATATTTATGGGATATTTGGTTTGTTTTCTGATTCTGTTTCAACTTTTAAGGAGCAGAGTTAATGTGATTAATTAGCAAGAATTTATTTATTGACTAAAAAAAATCTCGACAGTCAAATATATATGATTATTTTAATGTATTTTTTCAGGTGAAACTATAAACTGGAAACCTAATTAAGACCTGCTGTTTCCTGAGATTTTGTGTGTACAGCCCAGGGAAGGAGAGTTGCATGCAGCTTTACTTGAAGGAGTACATGTAATCATAAGAGAAAATCCCAGCATTCTATTCACTTCTTTCAAACATAGTCCTAACTAAAGAACCACAGTAAATTTATACCTGCGGTAAATATGAAAACCTGTTCTGGAACTGGCTTTGGAAAAAGCTCAAACCAGCCCAAACGTCATGAGGTTAGGACTCAAACTATATCCTTGTCACTATTTCCAAATTTACACTCCAACACTGAGATGGATCATACGTTTAATGTTTTGACTTTTTCTTACATATTCCCTTTCCCTTACTTTGTTAAGGAGGAAAGTTTCTAACAGATCAGCTCACAAAATACATCAAAATATAATATGTGTGTTCAGCGTTTAAAAGTAAAAGAAAGAAAGAAATGAAGCTGCATAAGACCTGTACTGGACATTGTCTGTCCATTGCCCACTTCACCTGCTTCACTAGAAATATCTTTTCCCTTTCTAAAGCAATTCAGCTCCAAGAACATAATGTACTTGTTTTTAAAAACTATCAAAGCTCTATTTGTTCATCAACATTGAAATATAACTTCTCCCTTAGTCTTCTGTTTTGGTGGTAATTAACTTCAGAAGTTCAAGCACTTTCAAAAGAATGACAGAAGTTGTTTTTCTTTCTTTCTCATTTGTTTAGAAGTTTTCTTCTAGTGCTCTGGGTGCAAAATATCAAGTACTTATACCTTGGGAACATCCAGCTAAACATTTGAATGGATAATTTTGCATACTTACTCAATTGGAAGAAGTCTTATTGTGCATATAATCTAGGTACAAGTGATTTTCTTGATAGAATGCACCAAATAGCTGGTCATAAAGTATCAACTAGCAATTAATAGTCCCTGTGTATGTCTGTACATGATCAAAACTTTATAGAGCCATAACTCTTTCTCACAGATAATATCCAACACAAAAGCCCCCTTTTCCATGTCATGGGTAAATCCTCATTATGTGCCTTCCAAAATATGGAAGTGAATAGATTCCCCGGTTCCGATTTTACAATACTGTATAGTGTGTTTCTCTAATTCCTCATTGTCCCTGAAAATATTTCAGTCATTTCCTTTAGTTGTTCTCTCTCCTTGTGATCTGGAGATAGAAACTTTGATGGCTGTCTCATCTCTGGATAAATAACCTGGTTCCCTTGCTCCATGTTGCTGCATTTCTGCTGCATCTCAGCTTGGGACTTCAATGCCCCAAGCTACAGAAGGGCAGAGCAGCCACATCAACGCTGCTCCTGGCACCAAGGAAAATTATTAGATCCAAGAGGCAAACACAGTCCAAGCAGTGTCCAGAGTATCAATCCATCTCTTCTCTGTTATAAAAGGCCCTATTGTAGAAATATAAATCATTCAGAGATGGTCTGTACAATGTCTAATCACTTACTAGCTACTGGGCACCCACCAGGTATGGGACACAAACTAGAGTCTGTCTGGACCTGATTCACTGGAGGAAAGCTGGGAAGTTGAATATAACATAGAATTTTACTCTTCTTTGGTTCTGGCTTTCCACATCACAGCCAGCACATACTCATTGAAAGAGAAGACAATTAAGACCATAATAGAATTGAGAGTAATTTTATCTGTCAGTAGCAAGGCAGTAAAATAAAACACAGGCTTAGTTTGAACACTGACCTAGTCTTGAATTTTTATAATTTATCAGCCATGCAACCTTGGGAAACTTAGTGAATCACACTAAGATTTTGTTCCCTTGTTTTTAAAATGAAAACAATAATATGTACATCATCCAGTGTTGTGATGAATAGTTCATCTAGTCGGTAGAGGTACCCAAAAGCTGTGTGTCACCTAGTAGGCACGCATCATCTTAGTCATCTCTTGTATTTAAAGAATCCTAATTGCTTATCAAGATATCTTGTATACATTTTTGTTGTTTGAACTGCTCGTCAAGACATCTTGCGTATATTTATCTTAAATCTTGTACATTTTATTTTAATGTCTCTGGTGAAATTTAAGCTCTTTTGATTTTTTCCCAGTCTTTCTGGCAGTTTTATTGTAAAGATGCACTTCTTTTTTACCAATAGCCTCACTCTGTCTTTGGCAAGTTTTACCAAGTACCCGAAAGCAACAAAAAGTGTTAAATTTATTCTAGTATTCCGGATGTCAGCAGCACCTTGACTTGAGTAATATATTAAACACAGTACGCCTTTTCAATGAATGTAAAGATATGCATTTTACTTCAATCTGAAGAAACGCTGCCATTGGGCTTTCCATCCTGAAATTTTAGACAGGGCAAGGTGGTTTTGCTCAGGTTTACCCTTTTCAGCACATTTTCAACTAACTGCAGTTGGTATCCAAGCAGTTAAAACCACATCAACACGAATAGCTGTGAGCTCATCTTGTATGAAGACATTTTTAGTTCAACACCACAATCTTGGAGGGGAAAACAAAGTTAATGTGCTTAACCAGGCTAGCTTGGCATAGCTCACATTATGACGCATACCACAGGAAATAGAGTGGTATGAGGCACCTACAAAATATTTTTCAAACCAGTCATTGACGCTGTAAGCGCTGTGCCTCAGCTTTAGGAAGTCACTTATTGAGAATCAACACCAGCCGTGCCAAGTTAAGCTTTTGCTCTTGGTGATTTTCCAATTGAATATTCAGGGCCCTGTCTCAGTCTTGTTTTCAGGGAAGTACATGCCTGGAATATTAGCGAGCTATTTGCTGGAAAAAATGCCCATAACAGGCCCAATGTTGATCACATTAATGCATTTGAGTGGGTATAGAGTGCAAATGATTGAAAATGCTTCCAGATCCCCACTGCAGGGGACAAAGCAGGCTCTGTTCGCTGATCTGATGGTCATTTCTTTCTTTCTTTCTTTTTCTTTCTTTTTTTGTCCCAGCAGAGGATGTGGCACAGGAAGAGGGAAGAGTGCCAATCTCTGTCTAATGGTTCCAAACAGGGCAAGCTGGGCCGAGCTCTCCAGATGATGATGAGTGGGAAATGAAACACAGATGGGTCAGATGGGGAAGGAGAGGGGGATTACAGGTCGGGCCAAAGATTTGGAATAAATTAAGTGCTTATGGGGTACAGAATGGCACATTGTTTAGTGAATGGACAGGGGAAACACATTCTAGTATTGTTAAGTCCAGTGAGTGAACCCAATGTTCCTCTTCCCAGACCAACACAGGCCAAAGAGAGGCTCATCATCAGGACCTATGCAAGCAGTGGGCTTCAGTGTGACCAGTGGAGGCATGAAGCTGACTTTATTGCCCAAAGAAACTTATTTTTTTTTAATTACATGTGTGAAGTAATGTATTGGGAGAAATGTTTGGGTTCAAGTGTCAGATCCTAGAGAGCCATATCTGGGGTTTCCTGGAGATCTCTGAGAAGAAGGTAAGTACAAATTAACAAATAAAAGAAATAAAATGACAAAAGAAATGTTTAATTATGCATTCAAATCTGAATCAATTTCCCCCCTTAGCCTTGTAAACCTTTGCTCACCAATCAAAGAACAGCTCAACTTAGAAAACTCAGCAGATGGCTATAGAATCTGATAACAGAAAAGTGAAGGCCAATCATCTTCCTAGGCTTTAAGTGTCTTCATAAAATAAAAGTAGTGAGAATGATATTTTGAGATTATTATAAAATAATAAAAATTATTAGATAAATATTCATTGAAGCTTTGCTAACTATAATTGATCTGTTCATTTTGAAATCCACATACATTAACTGAATCATGTTATTGCTATGTGTCATGGAGTCAGTTTCAATGCATAGGGACCCCAAGTGACAGAGCAGACTGCCCTGTCAGATTGCTAGACTATAACTTTTATGAGAGGGGATTGCTAGGTCTTTTCTCCTTGGAGTCAATGGTAGGTGTGATCCCTTAACTTAGCAGCAAAGCTCTTAACCATTGTGCTACCAGACCTCATTAAAAAAAAAAAAACACTTCCCAAATGTATTAAAACCTGATTATTTAATATGACATAATTATAAGACAGGCTAGGGAAATTGTTCTCTCGAAGGCACAATACCAAATAGCACAAAATAGGCACATAAAGTGAGAGTACTGAAGTGCAGAATTAGAAAGTTCCTACAGAATTAGAAAGTTCCAAAATTTAAGATTAATAGCTTCCTTTTTATTATGACAGAAATTACCCTCAGAGGTTTATTCTCCTAGCAGTCATGCTTCCTTTTATTCACTTGACCTCTAATAGAATATCCCACACACAATGCTGGGAGACAATGGTTGTCTGCAATCATCTGGAATGCTCCCACTATATTAGTGTCTCATTTTATTGATCTGTGCCCTGAAACTCTAGTCAGAGTGAGATTGCTTAAAACAACCAGTATACAAACTCTGGATGTCATTAAAATGACAGTGATTTTCTTGGTTATTGCTTTAGTTTGTTGGTTTAGATATGGATGCATATTATATGTATATGTCAAGTATTTTATTGTTTCAATCCACTTCAAATCCAATACCCATACCATTTGTAGTCTAGATATTTTGTCTCTTTTCTTCTGTACTGTCCCTCCAAAAACTTTCCTTATGCCAATGGTCTCTTTGGAAAGGATCCTCAAGAATAAATAACCAATTTGTGAAGCAAATTTGAAAGAGGGTTGTAACACATACATCAGTATTAATAGTTGAAGGGGAATAATGACTGACGGAAAATTTCTGGCTCATGCTGAGCAGAAAATGCATAAAAATTATTCATAGGAAAAAGGACAGACCACAGAAACTACTACCTGATTTGGGATATTTGTGATTTCCTATTAAATGAATTATTCGTGACCTTCCTTGACTCTTATTCAATTAAAAATATGTCGGTGAGAAATGTTTGTGGAAGTATCTGAAGGTAGTTATTTAGATAATGTTTAAATGACTACATGTTAAATCAAAAGATAAGAGATCATTCTTTTCATAAAACAAAAATACATGTACAGGTTAGGGTTTCTAGGATACTGTCAATTCAGCTGGAATTCATCATCAATGAGAAGTCTGAATGTGGGAGATTGGTGGGAAACCAACACACACTCAACAAAACTAGACCCTAAAGATAAAAAACTGAAAGCCAAACTGAATGCCATGAAGTCAATGACAACTCATAGCAACCCTAAAGGTCTGGGTAGAAACTGCCCCTGTGGGTTTCTGAGACTGTAACTGTGGTAGTTACATAATCTGTTGTCAACTTGCAAAGAGGTAGATTCTTGCCTGTCAATGAGGTTACAACTTGACGACCTCATTTGGAGGCTCCAAGGAGATAAATAGCTCACTGCAGGCCAGATACACATACACTCTTTGCTTTGTATTCCTGGTGACAAGACACATGGGGCTATGCTAGAACTCTGGAGGTGGAGGAGCCACATGGAGACCCATGCCAGCACTGAGATTCTTATATCGCCACTGGTTCTACAAGTCTTTCCACCCACTGGCCTGTGATCTTCCTGCATTCAGCATCATTTCATGTGCTTCATGAGTCAGAAGAGGAATTTGTAGATTGGTATCAAACATATGGGCTAATATTGAACTTCCAGACTTGATTTGGACTGGACTGGGATGTTTTCTCAATATTCAATTGCTCTTGTATATAAAGCTCTTTCTTACACACATCTGCGTGTCTATGAAACTGCTTCTCTAGATAACCCAAATGAACACAGTACCTCTTTGTGGGAGTACAATGTCCCATCTTTCTCCCAGAGGAAATAGAGATGGAGTGGCTATCAGAAGGTCCTTCATAGTCCTCTTAGGAGACTTGGCCACAGAGAATTGAAGTGGAAATATGAGCTTCCAGGCTAGAAATAGTCACCCAAACCTCTGAGGCTAAGACATAAGTCCTCTGCAGAACACAGAGGCTTTCATAACCAACACAGCGCAGTAGAGTAGTAATAGTAAGATCATCATTAGCATCATCCAGTGTGACTTAGCCATACTTGACTGTTCAGCCAGATATTGGTACATCTTCTGAAATGAATGATACTCTGTGCACCAGACTGAAGAAAATACTAGAAAAGGACAGCTTCCTAGGGTAGTAGCATAAAAAAACATTTGTCCCATCTGGTAGGGATTGGGTTATGTCACCTCAAAATATATGCTCAATTCTTGGCCCTGTACCTATGACTATGTATCTGTTTAGAAGTAGGGTTTTTCTTTCTTTTTTATGTTAATTAGATCAGTCTAGTATTGGTTGGATCCTAATCCTAATCATTTTTGATTTATAAAAAGGTCAAATAGGCACAGAGATGCACACAAGAGGAAGAGGAAGATAGACAATAGAGACTTAAGAATCTATAAGAAGCTGAAAAAGATAAGGAAGGATCTCAACCCAGAGCATGTACTGAATTCAGACTTCTATTCTTCTGAGTTATGAGGTAATAAATTTCTCTTTCTTCAAGCCCTTTATATGTGGTATATCTGTTATGACATAGAAAACTGAGATATATTTTATTCTGCAATTATCAGTAGATACCAACTAGAAATTAGATAACAATTAGAAGTGAGTACTGCCATCTAGTTGATTCTGACCCACAGCAACCCTATACGACAGCAGTTCTCAACCTGTGGGTCGTGACCCCTTTAGGAGGAAAAGGACCCTTTCATAGGGGTTGCCTAAGACCATCAGAAAACACATAGTATGTGACAGGGTTGGCACCAAAATGTACTTATGTGGCCCGGTCACACATGAGTAGAGAGTAGCTACTGTGTAGAAAGCAGCTGCTATGTTAAAAGCAGCTACTGTATTGAAAGCAGCAGTATTGGAAGTAAAATGACACTTTACTGAATTATAATTACTGGGTAAATGTAAAATCATCAACTACTACAAAAAATTGTATTTGTACGATGGGAACTTAATCTGGATGCTCATCGGTCTTTTCATAGTCAGCTGTGGTTGATGTGAATACTGCCTCCTTATGATAGCAACAGGTAAAAAAAACACAGAGAATGGTAAATCATAGGAAACTTTAATGAACTGTATTGAGTGAAGTATGCCATGTATCATAATTTGTATCATTAAAGCTACAAGGGTTTTGAATGTAATGGCTCAAACAGATATGTACACCAATGTCCATTGCAGTGTTATTCACTATAGCCAGAAAGTGAAAACCACCTTAATGGCCATCAACCATGAATGCACAAACAAAATATGATACAGCATACAATGAAATACTATTCAGCAAGAAAGAGAAATGAAGCTTTGATACATGCTACAACATGAAGGACCTTGACGTTATTATGCTGAGAGAAAACAAGTCAATCACAAAAGAACAAATATGGTAGAACCTCATTTACATAAAAAGACAAGAACAGTCAAATGTATAGAGACCAATGCTTATTTGTGGTTACAAAGAGTGAGAAGGAGGAGGAAAGAAAGGTGATATAATTTATGGAACATGAAATTTCAGTTTGTAGAGATGGAAAAAATCACATTGATTGAAGATAGGATTGAACAGACATGCTAATTGATGTCAATAAACTGTATAAATTGAATTGACAAAGTTTTGTGACATATATTTAGAACAATAAACAATATATTGTAATAGTTGAGGCTACGTATGAACATCTAACTACCTCATGGTATTTGGTTTCCTAGCTGGTAGCTTTAGGGACACAGTTTCTTCTCAGTTAATTGAACTAATATGGTACTACTATTTCTCTTCTATCCCATAACTTATTGTGTGCCGGAGGTCTTAAAAGCTTGTAAGGATCTGTTAATTCATTCACAGTACAATAATGAGCCTCTATTGGCCAGGGGCAAAGGAAGAAGAAACAGAATGGGAGGTGGAGGGAGAGGAATAAATGGAATGTATGGCCCATTACTTTCATGAACAACTGCCTCCTTTGCTATAAGACTAGAAAAACTGCAGTGGTTCCTGGTGACTGTTACGGAATGTTTTGTCCAGAGATTGCATAGAAAAAAAATCCTGATTAAAAGGTGCCTTAGTCTGGGTACTTTAGAGAAACAAATCCACAGAAACTCATGTATAAGAGAGAGTTTTATATAAAGGTTAAGTGCACATCAAGAAAACATCCCAA
>NW_022111367.1:1465147-1486553 GCF_000313985.2 Echinops telfairi
CCTCCCTCTCCTTCCCCACTCCCCCATCCCTCATGAACCCTTAATAATTTATAAATTATTATTATATCTTATCTTACACTGCCTGGCATCTCCCTTCACCCACCCTTCTGTTGCCCATCCCCCAGAGAGGAGGTTATATGTAGATCCTTGTGATCAATTCCCCCTTTCTACCCGCCCCCCCCCTTCCCCTCCCAGTATCGCCACTGTCATGGCTGGTCCCGAGGGGTTCATTTGTCCTAGATTCCCCACATTTCCAGTTCCCATCTGTACCGCTGTGCATCCTCTGGTCTAACCAGGTTTAGAATTGGGGTAGAATTGGGGTCATGGTAGTTGGGGGGAGGAAGCGTTTAAGCGTTTAAGAACTAGAGGAAGGTTGTGGGTTTCATTATTGCTATACTAAACCCTAAGTGACCATCTCCTCCCCACTACCCCTCTGCAAGGTATGTCCATTTGTCTATAGATGGGCATTGGGTCCCCATGACCCAATCGTCCTCTGAGCTTGGTGGGCCCAGTTGTGCTCTGCTCCTTTCTCCTCCTTCCTTTGCTTCAACTTCCTTCTGGGTGTGGTGTGGTAGGTCAGTTCTTTGCTCACACCAGACGATCTATTTCCATTTTCTGTGGTACGCCCTTCCATGGTGGGGGTCCGGCTAATTCTGGTTAGGGCCGGCGTATGGTCCAGTCTCTTTATGGATTCCTCCACATGTTACGTTGCTCTTCTGGTTTGGCATGTCCTGATGGGGTTGGTATGCACGTTCCAGTTCTGTGGGGACACAACCAATACTCTCCCCATGGGTAGGTTAGTGCCCTGTTGCCCCCGTGCCATCAACCCAGTTTCTCCCCACCCTGCTTCTCCCTCCATTTGTCCCCCTTCTCCTTCTTTATGTTGGACTCTGATGTACCTCCCTAGGTCTGGCCTGCCCTCCCTCCAACTATCTATGCTTCCACCCATTTATTGTGAGATAGGTGTTTATTCTTCTATTCCTGGCCTGCTGATTGTACTTACCTCAGGGGACTCATGTTATACCTGTCCTTTTGCTTTTGGCTTACCTCACTTAGCATGATTCCTTCCAGCTCATCCCACGAGGTGAGGTGTTTCATGTGATTATCTGGGCTTTTCAGTGCTGCATAGTACTCCATTGTGTGTATGTGACAGAGTTTACTAATCTACTCGTGTATCGATGGAAACTTAGGCTGTTTCCAAGACTTTGCGATTGTGAATTGTGCCACAATAAACATTAGAGCGCAGATGACTGGTTGTGTTTTATTTGTTGCTTCCACCGCTTATATGCCCAGTAGAGGGATGGCTGGGTCATAGGGTAGATCAATTTCCATTTTCTTTAGGTATCTCCAAATTGCTTTCCACAGTGGCTGTACAAATCTACATGACCACCAGCAGTGGAGGAGGGTTCCTACTTTACCACAGTCCCTCCAACACTTGTTGTTCTCTGATTTGCTGATTTGGGATAGCCTCAGGGGTGTTAGGTGGTATCTCATGGTTGTTTTGATTTGCATTTCTCTTATGGCAAATGACCTGGAACACTTTCTCATATCTTTATTGGCCATCAGGATCTCCTCCTTCGTGAAGGCTCTTTTCAGTTCTTTTGCCCACTTCCTTAGGGGGTTAACTGTTTTCCTCTTTTTGCAGGCCATGAGGGTGTTGTAGATTTTAGTAATGAGCCCTTTGTCTGATGTGTCATTACTAAAAATCCTCTCCCAGTCTGTAGGTTGTCTTGTCTCCCTCTTGATGAAGTCTTTCGAGGTGCACAGGTGCTTTATTCTTATTAAATCCCATTTGTGGATTTCCAGTTTACCTGCGTGTATACCCTTCCCTATTGCAGTGAGCCTATGAGTTCCCTGGGCCAGTGCTCTGGGGTTAGTCCCAATTCCCTCCTTGATAGTCCTGATGGTTTGGGGTTTAACTTCTAGGTCTGTAATCCACTTTGAGCTTATTCTTGTGCATGGGGTGAGGTAAACATCTTGTTTCATCTTTCTACATGTGGATATCCATTGTTTCCACCCCTGCTTGTTAAAAAGGGCATCCACTTCCCACTTGATTATTTTGGGCCCTTGTCAAAGATCAGTTGTCTATATGCTGATGATTTTATTCTTGGGCTTTCTATTCTTTTCCACTGGTCTGAGTGTCTGTCGTTGTGCCAGTACCACACTGATTTGACCACTGTAGCTGTGTAATAGGCATTAAAATCAGGTAAGGTGAATCCTCCAACTGTGTCCTTCTTCGTAAGGAGTTCTCTGCTAATTCTGGGTTTCTTCCCTCACCATATGAAATTGGTGGTCAGTTTTTTCAATTCTTTGAAGAAGGTTGATGGTATTTGAATTGTTATGACATTGAACTTGTAAAGTGCTTTAGGTAGAATTGTCATCTTTACTATGTTAAGCCTTCCAATCCAAGAGCAGGGGACGTTCTTCCATTTGTGGAAGTCGCTTTTGGTTTCCTGTAGTAGGGTGTTATAGTTTTCCTTGTATAGGTCTTTAGTATTTTTTGTTAAATATATTCCTAGGTATTTCAGTTTGTTCTTAGCTACTGTGAAGGGTACGTCCTTCTTAATCCCATCTTCCATGGTCCTGTCCGATGTGTATAGAAAACCTACCGACTTCTGTTTATTGATTTTGTATCCTCCGACTCTTCCATATTCCTCTATCGCTGTAAATACTCCAGCTGTGGAACTTTGGGGGTTTTCAATGTATAGGATTATGTCATCTTCAAATAGCGATAGTTTTACCTCCTCCTCTCCCATTTGGATCCCTTTGATGTCCTTCTGCTGTCTTATGTTGTTAGCCAGAACCTCCAAAACAATATTGAATAGAAGTGGGGACAGGGGGCATCCTTGTCTTGTACCCTTTTTCAGTGGGATTGTTTTTGTCTTTTCTCCATTGACTATGATGTTGGCCATTGGCCTTTCATAGATAGCTTCTATCAGCTTGAGGAACTTACCTTCCAATCCTATCTTCATGAGTGTCTTGATTAGGAATGGGTGTTGGATATTGTCAAATGCTTTTTCTGCATCTATGGATATTATCATATGGTTTTTATCCTTTTTCTTCTCGATGTGGTATATAATATTGATGGATTTTCAGATGTTGAACCATCCCTGCATCCCTGGGATGAATCCTACCTGGTTGTAGTGGATGATATGTTTTATATACTTTTGTATTCTATTGGCCAATATTTTGTTAAGGATTTTTGCATCTATGTTCATTAGAGATATTGGTCTGTAATTCTCTATACCTGTGGGGTCTTTGCCCTGTTTGGGTATCAAAGTAATGCTGGCTTCGTAGAATGTGTTTGGGAGTTTGCCATCCTCTTCTATGTTATGGAATACTTTGTGGAGGATCAGTGTCAACTCTTCCCTGAATGCTAGGTAGAATTCTGCTGTGAAGCCATCTGGCCCAGGGGCTTTTTGCGTTTGCAGATTTTTAATGACTCTATATCTTCTTTTGCTATGGGTTTGTTGAGGTCATTGATCTCTGTCTGAGATAATCTAGGGAGAGAATGTTTTTCCAAATATTTATCCATGTCTTGTATGTTTCTGAATTAATTAGAATACAGACCTTCATAGTATTTTGCGATTATCCTTTTAATTTCATTGGGGTCTGTTTCATCACTCATCCTGGCTATTGATGTTTGCTCCTTTCTATCCTTGGTAAGCTTTGCCAGAGGACTGTCTATTTTGTTAATTCTTTCGTTGTACCAGCTTTTAGCTGCATCTATCTTTTTTATTGTTCTCTTGTCTTCCCACTGGTTTAAATATACCCTGATTTTTATTATTTCTTTTCTCATGCTATTTGAGGGGTGGTTCTGCTGACTCTGTTCTAGTTGTTGGGGGTTTTGTGTTAATGTATCTGTCATATGCCTCTCTTCTTTTTTCATATAGGCATTTAATGATATCAAGCTACCTCTGATAAGTGCCTTTGCAGTGTCCCATAAGTTTTGATACGTTGTATTCTCGTTCTCATTGGTTTCTAGAAACTTCCTGATATCCACTCTAATCTGGGCCTGTACCCATTCATGTCGCAGGAGATCGTTGTTCATCCTCCAGTTGGTTGCCCTTTCTTTCCTGGACATCCTCTTATTAATCTCCAGCTTTATGGCATTGTGATCTGAGAAAGATGTCTGAATAATATCTATGTGCTTGAACTTACTCAGGCTGGACTTGTGTCCCAGCATGTGGTCTATTCTTGAAAAAGATCCATGTGGGCTAGAAAAGAATGTGAAACCCTTTGAATTTGGATGGAAAGCTCTATAAATGTCTATCAGGCTCTGTTGCCTAATTACATTGTTTAGCTCTATTGCGTCTTTGCTGAGCTTCTTTCCCAGTGATCTGCCTTTCCAAGATAACGGAGTGTTAAAGTTGCCTACTGATTATTGAGTCCATGATTTCTCTTTTCATCTTTTTAATAGTTTGTTTGATGAAATTCGCCGCACCATCGTTGGGAGCGTAGATATTCAATATGCTAAGTGCTTCTTGGTTTACTGGACCTTTGAGCATTATTTAGTGTCCCTCTTTGTCTCTTTTTATGGTTTGGGTCTTGAAGTCAATATAGTCAGAAATTAACATAGCCACCCCTGCCTTTTTGGAGTTAGAATTCGATTGGTAAACTTTCTGCCAATCCTTTATTCTTAGCATATTCTTGTCTGTGTGCTTAAGATGTGTCTCTTGCAGGCAACAGATTGCTGGATTATGTTTTCTGAGCTAGTCCTCAAGCCTTTTTATTTTAATGTACGAATTGAGTCCATTGGAATTCAGAGCTATTATCACTATCTGTGGGTTCATAGTTGTCATACCCTGTTTTGTTTTTTGGGTCTTTACCTATCTCACCTCATATCAGTGTGCTGTGTTTGAGTGGAGATTTTCTATGTTGTCTTCTTTTCCATCTGAGACCCTCTTTTCCTGGTAATTGTTGCTGGCATGTTGGCTTCTAGATAGAGATGGGCTATATGGTGATCTCCTGTTTGTTCTTGGTGGAGGTTGATCTTCTGGCCATAGTGAGTCAGCCAGTATCTTCCGCAGGCTCAGGTGTTTTGCAGCATATTCTTTGAGTCTTTCCTTGTCCTGGAAGACCCTTATCTCACCATCTATCTTAATGGATAACTTGGCAGGGTACAGGATTCTGGGGGAGGCGGTTTTTTCCTTCAGCTTTTGGAAGATGTTGCTCCATTCTCTCCTCCTCTCCATAGTATCTGCTGATAGGTCTGAGCATATTCTTACCTGCCCTCCTTTGTATGTGATAGTCTTCCTTTCTTTTGCTGCTCATAAAATTTTCTTTTTCCTCAAAGTTGGATATTTTTACTGTTATATGTCTTGTTGTATTCTTCTTGGGGTCTAGTCTAGCTGGTATCCTTTCTGCTTCCTTCTATGAGTGCCTGGTTCTCCCTTGTTAGGGTGGGAAAGTTTTCTTCCAGAAATTCCTTTGCTATCTTGGCTGTCAACTTGTGTGTTGTGTTGAGTTCAGGTAGACTAATAATTAGAAAATTATTCCTCTTCATAGCCTCTGTCATTGATATCAAGCTATCTTCTGTTTCTTTAAATTTCTGCTGACTGTCTTTCTCGCTTGCTTAGGTCTCCTTGAGTATCCTAGAGGTTGCTGATACGGTTCTCTGCCTCCTCAAGACTAATCATAAATTCTGTGACCTTGTGTGTGGCTTCTGCTACCTTTCTCTGTTAGCTCCTGCAGTTTCCTTTGGCGGGTTGACTTCATCCCCTATATTGTGGACTTCATCTCCTCTATCATTTCATCCTTGTTCTGGGTTGCTTCCTTCAGCTCCTGTATTACTGTGAGCAGACTTTGAAGATTTCCTTCTGTGGCAGATCTGTATCTGTTTCTTCTATGAGAGACGTTAGCTCTGCTACTATGTTTTGTCTCTCTGTTTTTTCTCTTGGGAGTGATGTGGTCTGTTGATTTTTCCTTGATCCTTTCATAGGCCCCGTGTTTCTGGGAGGCCAGGGGGACCTTATCTGTGTTACTGTTAACGATTCTCTCAGGCGGTTGCCTTTGGCCTACTCTAAGGATGTGTCAGACTTCTGTGTAGGCAGATTTCCCCGTAGGCTTAGTGACCAGCAGTGGTGAGATGTTTCAGCGACTGGAGTGGGGGGTGGGGCCTCTGTGAGTGCCCACAGGCTGATTTGACCTGTTCTGTCAGGGTACCCTTAGCAGCCCTTTTTTGTTGTTGTTAAGTAATAAAAAAGAAAAAGTTAAAAATTAAAAAATAATTTAAAAAATTTGGGGGGAGGAAAAGGAAAAAGAATGGAGAGAGAGAAGGAAGTAGAAGCTGTAAAAGAGGAGAGAAGAGAAGTGATAATAGTGCAAGTGGGAAAAGGAAAATATGAGATAGAAGAAAAACCTATAGAAACAGGACAGAATAGAAGTAATAGCAATAGTGAAAAAGGAGGAAGAAAGAGGGGAGATAAGAAAACACAGAAATTAAAAGAGAAAAATGAGGAAATCAGCAATAGATAAAAGATATATATATATATTTAGATTCCCCCCCCCCCCTTCTTTTCCCTCCAAGTTCTAGCGATGCCTAACAGAAGGTAAAGGTGGGCGAGGCCTTGCTACCACGGGAAGTGGTGCTGATCTGGGCTCTGGAGCAAGGCTATGTGATGGGAAATTGCTCTTCAGATCAGCAAGCCCTCCCAGGTCCCTGTAGGCCTATAGAGTGGAGCCTGCGGGCAGAGGCCAAGCAGGGGGAGCCTGTTGGCAGTGGCTAAGCAGGTGGGGGGATGCCCCACAGGGCGAGCCTCCTGCACCATCCAGGAAAGACTGGGGCCACAATGGGTGTTGAGAGACACGGGCTGCAATGCCCGCTTCCTATGCTGGCTGGAGAGGGCTGGGGCAGGCTGGGAGCTGGCGCTGGGGATCCCGCGGGCCACTGGAATGGTAGGCACCACCGGAGCACAGAGACAGCTCCGGTGGGGGCCGAAAAGCCACTTCACAGGCTCCTTAGCCGGTGGGCAGTTATCGCTAGAGTGGCCAGCCGTGTGAGGGTTTCAGGTTCCTTAGTGACATGATCCACGCTGGATCGGACAGCAGTGGCTCTGGCAGGAAGCAGCTGGCAATGGCAACCCGTGCTCCACCCTGCAGGGAGCATTCAGCGTGGCAGGCTCAGAGCTGCTGGGCATGTGAAATCCCTCAGCGCCCCAGGGAGGGCAAGGTCACTCCGACAAGCATGCAGAACCCCGCCACCGGGCACCCAGTGGGCAAGAACACCCACTGTTCCACAGCAGGTGGATTTAGCGCTCCGCTGGGGCTCCTACAGAGAAGCAGTGCCACAGAGAGAAGGGGGCTTAGCACCAGCGGGAAGTGCTTAACTCAGTTGCTGGGCTGGGAATGGAGTGGGAGGTAGGCTACGGGGGCAGACGGCCGGAAAACGGGGTGCCGATGGAGAGGTCCCAGGCAGCAGTGGGGGTGGATGGTGCCCCGTGAGGGTCCCCCAGGCAGCCCCTGGTTGATTGCAGGTCACCTTCCCGGGGCTTGGATGGATGGATGGAGGGATGCGGGCCCAGGGGCAGATCGCTGCCACGTGGGGAGAGGGGACCCGCAGGAAGGAGAAGCTACTCTCCTAGTGGGGTCCCGCGAGTGAGAAGCTGCTGACAGGGGTGCCGCCACCACCTGTCTCGGCAGAGCAGGCAAGCGACTACAGCAAAGTGGGTGAAATGAGACAGCAGTCGGTGTAAGATATGAAAAAAAGAAGAAGAATTTATAAATTATCAAGGGGACATGGAGGAGGGAATGTGGGGGATGGAAGGGGAAAAGTGACGAACTGATGCCAGGGGCTCAAGTAGAAAGAAAATATTTTGAAAAATATGATGACAGCATATGTACAGATGTGTTTGACACAATGGATATATGTATGGATTGTGATAAGAGCTGTAAGGCGCCCCCAATTAAACACACACACATACAACCTAGCTACCCCTGAACTTTCAACAGCTGCATCTATTGGGCATGGAATATTATTCACTCCAATGCGATAAGAATGACAAACATAAAAACAACACTATGTCCAGGGAACAACAGGCAATTTTAGTACATACGAGAAAGCAAGAAAGCAAGCAAGCAAGCAGCAACAAAAATACGGACCAAGGGGATTTTTTTTTTTTAAGTTGACAGCTACAGGAAAAAGTGTTAAAATAAGATAGAAGAATTCAGGAAATCACTTACAAGAGCAATTTGATAAAACAACTGAAAAGTTAGGAGTAATTCAACTACTGTACATATAACTTTGAATAACTAAGGTAGTAGCACAAAATAACGCTCTGAAAGAGCAAAGCAGTAAAACTGACACAATGGAATCTTGAATTAGTCACCTTGAAGTCACATTTCTCCAGACCAAGGTAAATGAAGAGAAAATGTATTAAAAAGAATTTAAAAATTTGAAGGAAACCTAAAAATTGTGTGGGACACTATTAAATGGAATGTTTGGTCAACATTCCAAAACAGTAAGAAGCAAAAATAAACCACAGTGACAAGAGTCCACGAAACGCCTGAAGGAAATTTATTTGACATCATGACACAACAAATAATAGCCATTCAAGAAGCCAGAGAACCCCAAATAGAATCATCCCCTACAGAAAATAACCACCAAAGATCATAGTCAAATTTTCCAATATTTAGAGAAGGAAAATATCCTAAGAGCAACTTAGGGGGAAAAATATTTATAAAGGAATAAATACAATAAGAATAACCTCAGATATTTTCAACAGGAACAAGGTAGGTAAGAAAATAATGTGAGATGTAATCAAGAATTATGGTCCTTCTAACCATAATCCCTTATGTGATGTGTGCAAAATTCTATCCTCAATGTCTGGGGTTATAATTCCATTTGCGAGGGAGTTCTCTGCTGTGGTGATGTACGGATCAAGGTGGATGTATTTTGAGTCTCTACCTTACTAGAGGTTGTAAACCAAGTCACCACCTTTGTTTCCTTAGGAATATGATCTGCTGAAAGACTAAAACCACACCTCTATTTCAATATTCCTCTCTGTATAAGAGCCACCCCAGAAGCAGATACAGAATTCCTGGGACTATCAAGGAAGATTAGCCACCAACAGAGAAGATGATATCTCTGCCAGAAGCAGTGAAAGTTATGTCAAGGCAAGACCAGAGGCTGAGGCAAGGAGACCAAGAGACAGAGCAGAGGAGCCATAGTGAGACTATGAGATTGTGAGGCTGAGCAGCTGGCAGGCTTCCTGGAACCCAGAGCCAGGGGCCAAGGAACCGTGTAGGTGAGAGGCTGAAGACCAGAGAGAGAGAGAGATTTAGCTGCTGGCTCAGAATAAGTGTTGTGGACAATAACTGTATTTTAAATATTTTCTAACCTTGCAGGGGGTAACATATTGGTTTCCCTAATAAACCCCCTTAATCATGGATATTGACTGAGATATTTGTGGCCTTTGCAATGGGTTATTGAACCCAGCACAAAAGTAAAGTGTTGTGGAAGCAACGTTGGTATCAGAATAAGGTAAAGAAGGAGGAGTGTGGAGGGACAATTTATTTCTGCCTGTGGCAATGGGCTCTGGACTGATGAGGAATTTGGGTTCTCCTTATCCTTTAATTTAGCCAGAGGAGATCAGATATGACTTCTATACCATTTATTCACAATATAGCATTATATACCAAACTCTGAAAGAAAAAATTGCCATCCAAGAATCCTATATCCATTAAAATTATCACTCAGATGCAATGGAAAAATTAAAACACTTTCTGACAAGGAAACCCAAAGACATTTCTAGAAAGAAGACCAACTTTAGAAAAAGCACTAAAAGGAATTCTTTGACCAGAGACTAAGCAACAGTAGACAACAAGGTGAAACAAAATTTAAGACATCACCGTTAAGAAATCAACCCATTCAGGGGTTACAAAAATTTTTAAGTTTGAAAATAGGCAACCAGAAATAACATTCTCTAATGAAAACAGCAATAAAGAAATAAGGGAATGGGGTAGATACCAAATAGCCAAGCACTCCCTACATGGAGCTTCACCCCCACTGCATCATCGCTCATTGTAGGCCACGACTGCCACCAAGGTTCCTGCCAAACAATGCTGATCCTAATCAAACAATGCTGACTTTTCCTCTTACTATGGCTTTCCCCCCCCAATTTTTCTCTCTTAATGTATTTTATCATTTTTTAAAATTTTGTGGTACCCTTTTTCTTTTTTTCCCCTTTTCTCTTTGTTCTCTCTTGTTTTTCTCCTTTTCTCCTTTTGCTTTTCCAACCTTAAAACCTATCACACACTCACAATAGCTAAATAAGGTTGGTATGTGTGCTGGTTCTGTTGTCAAGTTGAGACTTACAAGTTAAGGGGTGGAGCTGAGCCTGCCAATCAGGTCACAGCTTGATGACCTCATTTGGAGGCGCTAATGAGATAAATAGTTAGCTGGAGGCAGGACAGAGGCTCACTCCCTGGGAGACATTACAGCTGACAAAACACATGGAACTACACTAGTGACCTGAGTTGAAGGTGCCACATGTGGACCCCTGCCAGTGCTGAGAATCTTACAACTCTACTGGATCCACAAGACTTCCCAACCACTGGCCTGTGATCTTCCAGCATTCAGCATCATTGCTTGTGTTTCATGAGTCTGAGAGGACTGTGTAGATTGGTATCGGTCATAAAGGCTAATATTAGACTTATGGACTTGATCTGGACTGGGATGAGATGTTTTCTCAATATTCAATTGCTCTTGTTTATAAACCTCTTTCTTATACACATATGAGTGTCTTTATGAATTTGTTTCTCTACTCAATCCAGACTAACACAGCATGGATACAATGATAGATATATAGATCAATGGAACAGAACAGAAAATTCAGAAATAAATCTGTCTGCATATAGACAACTGAACTTTGAAAAATGGCCCCAAAATATTAAATGACTGTGATAGACTAGAGAATCAAATCCAATGACACTCAATATATTGGAAAGAGCTTTATATCAAGAAATAATTATATATCAAGAAAACACCCTTTTTCAGTTCAACTCAACTCCACAAGTCTGATACTAGTCCATAAGTCCCTCTGAAGACTCTTGAAACCACAAACAATGACACAGAATACAGGAAGATCACAAGCCAGTGGATTCAGAGTGGAGTGGACCCAAGGTTGGTGGAAATATGGAAGAACTCCAGCAGCTCTAAGGGTCAGCAAGTGGAAAAGGAAAGGCAGAGAGTGATGGGGAGGGTCTACGGTCCTCTTTACGAGAAGGCTACAATCACATTGAAGTGCTATAAAACTGTGACCTGATTGACAGATTTTACTCCACCCTTACTCCTTCATACATCTTCAAGTTTATAGAAAATTGGTGAATTAATACAACAAGAAACCAAGTAGTGTCTTCAACAAATGGTGATAGCATAATTGGATTTGCATCTTTAGAAGAATAAAACGGAATTTATTACTCACCCTGATGTACAAAAAAAATGAACTCGAGATGGATCGAACATTTGATTTCCCAGTGGAGTTGGTTAAAGTCTTCGATGTCTTTATCACTAGCTTTTGTGGTTGGTGTATAAATTCGAACAATAGCTTTATTGATTGAAATTTCTTGAAACAAGAGAGATCTTATCCTATCACAGACAGCCTTTTACTTTGAGATTGATTGTGAATTCAATGCTATTCCTATTGATTGAGCTATTCCTGGAAAAGTAATCATAAGCTTTTCTGATTCAAAATGGTCAAAACTAATCTCTTTCTGCTCACCAATGCCTAGGATATAGATCTTTAAGTATTTCTTCTTTTTTTTCCATTTCATTTGGATGACTTCCAATTTTCCCAGATTCATGTTGCAACATTGCAAGTTCTGATCATTAACAGCTTTTTTCAGCTGTTTCTTTTTACCTTGAGTCATGCCCCATTAGCAAATGAAGATCCCAAAGTCTCCATTATTAATCCAAATATTAATCCATTCACATCACAATACTCAATTCCACTCTTATAAAGAAGATCCTCCTCAGTCACATTTCAAGTGATCTGACCTGAGGGGGCCCATGCTCTGGTGCTATCTCCAACGAAGTTCTGTTTTCATTCATTAGGCTTTTAGTATCTGATGATGTTTCAGAGCTATGAATAAAGTTTTCAGCTGCTAGTTCCTTCAAGGTGGACAACCAAATCCTTCTAAGTTGTTTTTAGTCTAGAACCTCCACTGAAACCTGTTCACGCGAGGTGACAGTGATAGCATTTGAAATAAAAGTGAATTTCCAGGATCACAGGAATGAACAGAAAGAAAAGGTCGTTGGAAAATTTGAACTTAGTGATACAAATGAAGCCAGAGATCACATGATGGAATTTTGCAACACCAATACTTGTTTATAGCAAATACCTATTTTTAAAAACACAAAAGGCAAATATACACATGGAGTTTGCCAGATGGGATGCCCAGGATTAAAAGTGACTACGTCTGTGGACAGAGAAGATGGAGAAGCTCAATGTTAACAGCTAAAACCAGGCCAGGAGCTCACTGTGAAGCAGACCATCATATGAAAGTTTAGGATAATGCTGAAGAAAATTCAGACAAGTCCAAAAGAGCCAAAATATGACCTTCAGACTATACCACCTGCATTTTACAAACATCTTATAAACAGGTTTGACACATTGAACCCTAATGACAGAAGACCTGATGAGCTGTGGGAGAGCATCAAGAACATAATTCATGAAAAAAAAAAGGTCATTTAAAAGAAAGAAAATAGCAAAGTGGATGTTAGAAGATACTCTTCATTTGCTCAAGCAAGTGGAAGAAAGGATGAAGTCAGAGTTGAATAGAAAATTTCAAAGGGCAGCTCAAGAAGACGAAGTAAAATATTAAAATCAGTTGCGCAAAGAATTAGAGTTAGAAAGCTAAAAAGGAAGAACACACACAACAAATCTTAAAATGAAAGAACTGACCAAACTATTGAAGTTTCAAGTTGTAATATTGGAAGATTCTATGGGAAAAATACTGAATGATGTAGGAAACATTAAAAGAAGCTGGAAAGAATGCACAGAGATATTATAACAATAAGAACTAATCAACAAATAACCATTTTAAGAGGTAACGTGAGCAAGAGCCAGTAGTATTGAATGAAGAAGTTCAAGCTGCAGTGAAATCATTAGTCATAAGTAAAATCCCAGAATTGAAGTAATGTCATCTGAAATGTTACAACAAGCTAATGAAGCACTGGAAGAACTTACTCATTAATGCAAGAAAAATTGGAAGATAACTACTTGGCCAACTGATTTGAAGGGATCCATATTTGTACCCACTCCAAAGAAAGGCGACCCCACAGAATGCTCAAACTATAGAACAATATCACATTAATACCATGCAAGTAAAGTGTTGCTGAACAGTTGCAGTAGTACATTGACAGCAAACTGTCAAAGTTCAGGTTGGATTTAGAAAAGGAAGAAGAACAGAGGATATTGTTGCTTTTTACATGGATCTTGGCTAAAAAGCAGAGAATACCAGAAAGGTGTTTGCTTGTGTTTTAGTGACTATGCCAAGGCACTTGACTGTGTGGATCATAACAAACTATAGATAGCATTAAATGGGAATTCCAGAACACTTGATTGTGCTCCTGGGGAACTTTTGCATGAATCAAAAGGCAGTTGTGACGACTGAACAAACAAATATTAAAATTGAGAAAGCTGCGTGTCAGTAAGTTTGTATGATTGTATCTTCTCACCATATATAGTCAACCTATATGCTGAAAAAATAGTAAGAGAAGCTAGATTATACTAAGAATATGACATTGTGATTGAAGGAGACTTATTAAGAACCTGTGATATGCAAATGACACAACCTTGTTTATTGAAAGTGAGGAGTACTTGAAGCACTTGCTGATGAATATCAAATACAGCAGTTTTCAGTATGGATTACAACTCAATGTAAAACAGATTGAAATCCTCACAAATAGATCAGGATTTTGTCTTACTTGGATCTACAATCAATGCTCATAAAAGCAGCAGCGAAGAGATCAAACGACATTTTACACTGAGTAATTCTGTTGCACAGGATCCCTTTTGAGTCCTGAAGGGCTAGTATGTTACTCTGAGACGTAAGGTGCACCTGTCTCAAGCCATAGTACTTTTAATTGCATATTTACATTCACGTGTGAAGGTTGAATATAGAATAGACAAGGAAGACTGAAGAAGAATCGAAGCGTTTAAATAATTGTGGTGCTGGCAAAGAATATCAAGATTACCATGAACTACCAAAAGGACAAACAAATCTGTCTTGGAAGATTTTATACACACACACACACACACACACACACACACACACACACACACACATATCCAGCATGCTCCTTATAAGTAAGGATAATGAAACTCCATCTTTTATACTTTGGATATGTCAGGAGAAACCAGTTCCTGGAGGACATCATGTTTGGTAAAACAGAGGGCAATGAAATAAAGAAAGGAGATGAATTGATGCAGTGGCTACAACAATAGACTCAAACAAAGGAACAATCGCGAGGATAGCACAGGGCCAGGCAATGCTCGGTTCTGTCAGCATAAGGTCGCTATGGGTCGGAACTGACTCAATGGTACTTAACAAAAAACATGCATCATTAAAAAAAAATAATGCCACCATGAAGCACTTCTTAGCATGGATATACCTGGAAAACATACTCATTGAAATTAGTCAATAACCACTGCTAAAAAGAAGCAAAATAAGATAAAGACATTTATAGTAAAGAGTGCAGACTGGCAGTAGGGGACATAAAAAAGGAAAGATGAAGAAATAGCGTAGAGGGTTAGCAGGTATTAATTTGGTTGACGGAGAAGATAGTAATCAATAAGAGAGACAAAGATAAATCAAAGGAATTGGAATAGGGTAAACTATTGGGGAGTTTGGTAAATAGTTTAAATTCTTGAATACAAAATTGAAAATCTGAAATACAAATCACCCATCTGATACACGTTAAATTTTTTAAAAGAGAAAAATTTAGTAATTCCTAAGAAAGAACAAACTGCTTTAATTTTGAAAAAAATAACAAAATAAACTAATGTCAAAGAAAATGATAAAACCTTATCAAAATTAAAAAGAAAACCATTAAAATCTACTATACTATAAATAAAAACAAAAAAGCTATGAAAAACCTATAAACAAATTAACTCAGTACAGAAACATACAAAAAGGAAAAGATCAATAACAGCTAACAAAAGCACAACAAAGTAATATTCATCAATATTGATGTGATAGTTGGATTTTATGTAAACCTAAATGGGTCAGGATTACCCCAAGATATGCCCATGATATGATCTAACAGAGTGTGACCGACTTCGTGATAAGATCTTCTATGAAGTAGTCAAACAATTGCCAGAATAGGGTAAAATACCACCGTACCCCTAATCCAGTAGCAGATTTTTTTAAAATGAGGGAGGTTTCATTCAGGGTGTGGTTTTCTCTTTTCATAAGTTAACACTGCGCCAAAGCTAGCTCACTTCTTCTGCTGGATCTAAATCCTGTGTCTGGTTCATGGACCTCCTGCTAAATCATCTGCTAATTCCAGGAGCCATCAGCAGACTGCCCACCTTGGACAGTCAATAAAACGCAAGTAAAAATCTTTCTGGTATTCTTTGATTTTAGCCAAGATCCATCTGACATCAGCAATAATATCCTTTGATCCATAATCCTTTTCTGAACCCAGCCTTAATTCTTTAAAGCTCTCTGTCAATATACTGCAGCAACTCTTGTTTCATGATGCTCAGCAAAATTTTATTTGCGTACAGTATCAATAATATTGTTCTATACTTTGCACATTCTGTTGGGTAACCTTTCTTTGGAATTGGTACAAATGTGGGTCTCTTCCAATCAGTTGGCCAATGAGCTACCTTCTAAAATATTTGGCATAGATGAGAGAGTGCTTCTAGTGCTTCATCAATTTGTTGAAATTTTTCATTGGTATTGCATCAATTCCTGGAGCTATGATTTAGCTAATGATTTTAATTCAGCCTAATCTTCTTACTTCATTATCATTAGTTCTTGATCATATGCTATTGATGACATAGCTGAATATTGACTGACTAGGGTTTTCTTATTGTTTTGTTTTGTTTTTTTGTGCAATGACTTTGTATCATTTCTCCATCTTCTTTTGATGCTTTCTGCATCATTCCATATTTTGCCAACAGAAAATCTCAGTATTGTAACTCAAGGCTTGATTATTTTCTTTCTTTCTTTGTTAATAAATCATTTTATCATGGGCTCTTACAGCTCTTATAAAAATGTATACATCAATTGTATCAAGCTCATTTGTACATATGTTGGATGATAACAGACTATTGCATATATACGCAAATGGAAATGTGAGGACTTCTATCAATTGCAGAAAAACTTCAGAATTAAGAGAGGAGGTATTGGCTTGTTATTTTCAAGCTCATATTTTATTTTACACTATATTACAGTTGAGGTGACAGATTCTCTTGCACCCTCTTTCCTTTGGACTCCCTTGTAAACACAGGCAGTTTTGCACAAGGCAGTATTGTGCTATTCCCACCAATCAGTTGCAGATGGTGTGTTAGTCTGGGTACTTTAGAGAAACATTTCCACAGAAACTCATGTATAAGAAAGAGTTTTATATAAAGTTAAGTGCACATCAAGAAAACATCTCAACCCAGAGCTGCCCACGCCCACAAGTCCAATATTAACCCATTTATCTGACACCAATCCACAAAGTCCTCTTCCATCTCAAAAACACACACTATGATGCCAACTGCAGGAGGAAAGCCCAATCAGTGAACATGTAAGCATCTCAGGATTGGTGGGGGTCTCCACACAGCTGCTCCAGCACCCAGGGCTGCATCGGGGTCGGTCCATGGGGCTTTTCTTTGGGGATGTCTTGCAGAAGGGAGCCTTGGAAGCAAAAGCAGTTAACTGGCTCAGGCAACTACACCCTGGTCCGACTATCAGAAAGCAAGAGACCTGAGAATTAGAAAGGCGAGGCTCACTCCGCCCTTCAGTTAAGCCCACAAGTGTTTATTGGCTAGGTTGGCACAAGAAACTTTAACTGTCTCAGATGGGATTATTTTGATCCAAAGCAAAAAATTTTAGTTGATCTTTTGAACTATGTCACCAGGTCTTTCTTCCTTCTTTAAGTTGGGAAGCTCCCCTGAAACCTCTCTAGCATAACATCTCCATTGACAAACAGGTGGTAACTGTATGTGAAATGCATTTGGCAGGGAATTAAACTGAGACTTCCTCCATGAAAAGCAATGATTCTGCCACTGACGTACCAGTGTCCATGAAGATGTTCACATTCTTGTGTGCCATCAAGTCAATGCCAACTCAAAGAACTGCCCTGTATGATTTTGCAGGATGTAATTTTTATAGGAAGAGATCACAAGGTCTTTTCTCTCTAAGAGCTGCTGAGGGTTGGAACCATCTTTTTTTTTTTTCATTAGCAGGGAAGCTATTAACCACTGTGCCACTTGGCTCCTTACTAGGTGCACACCAATTACTGTTGAGTGGGTTCTGACTTACAGTCAACCTAGAGGACAGGGTAGCACTTTCCTCATAGGGTTTCCAATGACATGATCCTTTGTCAGTCTTTGTTTCCATTTCCAAACTTTTCAGTTAGCAACTGAGCACTTAGCTTCTGTGCTATCAGGACTCCTTTACTATGTGGACAGTAGAGATTAAATTCAAAGTAACGTCTTTGCAACTCTACTAAACAGGCCAATAATTCGACCCCTAAACCTTTCACTGCCATAGACCCACTTTACAACACTTGGGTGTTTGCTGTGAGCTCAATTAAAACCTGACTCTGATGGGACAAGCTAGATCTCCAAACGGTAACTTTATTGATTCAATAAAACTTGAGAAATTCTGCTTTTGGAAAAATTCACTAACTAAAACTAATAAATAAGGGTTTACTCTACAGTCTGGTTCCTTTATTTGACAGAATTAAAAAATCACTCTGGGATAACTATGTTTATTTATTTTTACTTGTTAATTGAGTCTAATAGGTTAGGGAGTCCCTTTCTGTTTTAAGGTTGTGAACTCTTTATTCTTTCCAACAGCAATTCCATTCTTTTACTCTGTACTTTACAAAGCATATATTTATAAAGACCTCCGAGGAAGTAAGTAGTAGAGGGAACAGGGGAAGAAAATTGAAATTTTTTTCTTGGACTGGTGCAATAGTGTGAGGCTAGCCCAGCCTAAAGGGTGAGATGTCTGTACTGCACTAAGTGATTCTTCAGTGTAATAATGTATCCTCAAGTGTACTGTCCATCCTTGGATCCATTTTATAATTAGATGCATGTCACAGTAGGCTTCCATTTCTATTCAACAGTTTTGTAAATTTCATTGACTCAAAATTATGTATACACTAATAAAACCTTTTAATAAATTTCACCTTCAGTCACAAAAAGTTTCCTTGTTAAGATCTTTGTAATAAAGTGAAAAGCTTACAATCGAGGCTTGGCTCCCAATGTTGGTCTGTTGCACTATCTTCTTGGTTTACCCCCATGTGTACGGTCAGATCGGCCGCTCTCCATGAACGGTATCTTCAGGATTGTCCGCAAAAGCACTGTCATCTAGGGAGGGGACACCATGTCTTAAGATGGGGCCGGTCCTGCAATCATTTCTGGGAACGAGTTGCTCCAAGAAGGAATGTCATCCTCAAGGATTGGCACACCAGAAAGAGGTCTACTCTCTGTCTCCCTTTCCTGTGTAGATATAAACAAATCCACCCAAAGAGTGCCTTGGTCCTCCATTGCCATCTTTTTTCTTCCCCCAATTGTCTGTGGGACTTAAACGCATATGAAAAGGTTGGGGGAGGGATGTCTATCAGCACAGGTGCTATCTACTTCTTTATATATTTAGTTGTTGTTTTGATGATGTATGCATACATATTCTTATTATATAATATATAACAATAAGGGTTCCTGGGGGGAAGGGTGGGCAAGGGAGGGGATAAAGGAGAGTTGATATCAAAGAGTTGAAAAGGAAAGAAAATCTTTTGGAACTTATTTTAGTAGCAACTGTACAATAATGCTTGATTCATTTGAATTGTGGAATGTTATGACATCTATAAGAGCTCGCAATAAAAAGCCTAACAAAAAATAAAGAAAGAAAACGAAAAGCTGAGAGACAATATCAGAGTATGTCAAGCTACTTTTCGTTGAAGAGTAAGAACATAGCTTTGAGGACTAAATTGTGACTGACCCAAACCATGGTATTTTCAACCACATTTGCATGAGAAAGTCAGACAAGACATAAGGAAGACCATAAAAAAATTGATACATTTTAATTATAGTGTTGATGTAAATTATTGAAAGTCTCACAGGCTTCCAGAAGATCAAACAAATCTATCTTGGAAGAAGTGCAGTGAGAATGCGCCTTAGAAGCTAGGATGGCAAGCCTTCATCTCACATGCTTTCGGCATGTTATCAGGAGAGCCCAGTCTCTAGAAAAGGACATCATGCTTGGTGAAGTAGAGGGTTAGTAGAAACTAGGAAGACCATTGTTTATATGGATTGACACAATGGCTGCAACAATGGGCTCAAGCATAACCACCACTGTGAGGATAATTCAGGTCCTGTCAGTGTTTTTCTCCATTGTTTGAGAGTGTATGCTCACTGTGAGTTGGAACCTACTGGACAGCACCTAGCAGCATCAGTAAAAATATTTGAAAATTTAGTCATTGAGACAAAAATTTGGGAGAAGAAAGATTATTTTCAGGCAAAAACATTAAACTAGTTCAATACATAGGGTGAACTTTAATTTGGGGGGGCGGGGAGGAGGTTGTTTTTGTCTTTGTGTTTTTGCTTTTGGATAAATATTGAATGCTGGAAAAGAAAAAAAAAGCCTAAACTTAATTAAATAATGTCAAATTGTTTTTCAAAATGCTTGCACTAATTAATGTTTGGTGTAACTTATCAGTAAGGTGTAATTCTTCATTCTTACCAGTGTAGGTCTGAAGTATCGTTCACAATGTTCAATGTGAAAAAACACTTGAAAGGGTAAAAATATTGAGTGCTTGTATTCCTATATTAAATTATTGAATTATTAAATTATTTAAATCAAGATCAAAAAAACAATTACAGTGGTCAAGATTCCATCTCTGATTGCCTTTTCTTCTTTATTCGCACACTCAGTTGATCTCATTTAGCTCTGTGGTTTAGAACACTATTAGGTGAGCTTCAAATTTAAATGATCAGACCTGATCTTAGTCCTCTTTTTAATTCAATTGCCATTCCATATCTACCACTGTATATTTAATAGGCATCTCCAACATCATCTGTTCCAAAACAAATTGTGAGGGTTCATACTATTCTAGTATTCTCTCTGCAAAAATAATAAATATGCAAAATTTAAAATAATCACTTACCCCTCAAAAGAATTAGACTCAGTGGAATAGCTAATAATGAAAAACCCTATATTTTATAATTCTTTGTGGTCTAGTAAATATCCATAATATGAAAATCTACAGAGACAGAAAACAAATTTAATGTTTCCAGGGACTAGGGGTTCAGGAGGAGAGTGCAAAGGAGAAATGACTGCCTATTAATACAGTTTCCTTTGGGGGAGGTGATAAATGTTCTAAAATTAAATAATGATGCTGGTTACACAACTTTATAAATATAATAAAAGCTGTATGCTCTGAAAGGGTGAATTTTCTGGCATGCAAATCTTATTTAAATAGAATACAGGGATTATAGGACAATAGTCTGGTATTGAAACTAATCCAAGAGATCCAAAACACTTTGAAGTTCCATCATCCAGAGTGGGAGAGTATGAAGGCCAAGTTACTATAATATTTTTTATTTCATTACTTTTTTTAATGTGAATCAAGTGTGTGCTTTGGGGGTTACCATCAAACCATAAATTCTGCATTCAACAGTTCAAACCACTCATCAACCCATTCTGCTTACTCTATCCTACCACCCTCCACTGATTTCTCTTCTCTTTCTTATATAACTCCATCCTCTCCCTTTTCCAGCAACATTCTAGCTTATTGCTTAATCTTCCCCTCCTTACCTTCCCTCCCACTGGAAAATCCAAAGTCTATTCTTTTTGATATAGTAAGACTTTGTTTTGGTTCTCATCCTTATAGTAGCCGTCTCTTTCAACATTTGTCCTTTTTGTGACTTACTAACTTACCCACTATAATGATCTCCAGGCCCATTCATGTCATGAAGTATTTCCTGGTTTCATCGTTGTTTTCCAGTTATGCTTAGTGTGTATGTACCATTGTATATACTGTATGTGCCAAACTTTCTTTATCCACTTTTTCACTGGTGGAAATTTAGACTGTTTCTAACTTCTTGTGAACAGTTCTGTGATGAACAGGGCGGCAGGGGGAGTGGAATGGTGGGTACAAATGTTCATTCTTTTTTTTTTTTAAATCATTTTATTAGGGGCTCTTACAACTCTTATCACAATCCATACACACATCAATTGTGTA
>NW_022111367.1:1487383-1502291 GCF_000313985.2 Echinops telfairi
CTTGTTTACCTTCAAGCTTTTAAGACCCCAGACGCTATATCTTTTGATAGCCCGGCACCATCAGCTTTCTTCACTACATTTGCTTATTCACCCACTTTGTTTCAGCGGTTGTGTTGGGAAGTACTCCCTCAATGCAAGAATACTTTCTTCTATTAAATTGGCATTCTATGATGCTCACCTTCCCGACAAATTTTTATTCAAAGTATGGCTCTTACTTCTGTAATAATGTGTTTGGTTTGGTTCTCTAGAGAAACAAAACCAATGATGCTTGGATGTGTATATATATATAAAGATATTTATGTCAAGAAATGGCTTCCCCCATTGTATAAATAGGTAAATCCATAGGTCAAATATAAGCTGGATGATTTTCTAGACTCATATAGTTTCAGAATATGATTAATAGGTAGTAAGAAGAAGAAGCAGGAAGGAGACAGGCTGGTGGATGCAGTTGTATGAATTCATAGTCAGCAGTCCACTAATGGCTCCTAGAATCAACAGGTGAAGCAACAGGAGTTCAAAAAACAGATATAGGACCCACAGATAGCAGAAGACAATCGAGCAAGAGAGGACTCAGTTCTGTTTGTATATAAAAGACCATACAGCCAAGGAGGTGTCATGAGGGTACACCCAATTGATAGGTTGCACTCCCCCTCCACCTTCACCCAGGTTTAGCTAGTTGTCATAAAATCTACCCATCAACAACCACCACTTGTCAATGTGAAACCTGCCCATGACCATAAATAATCTCTGAAGGCAATAATAACTCATACTTGCAACTAACATGATCAACTAATAAACTTGATAAACTGAAAATATATCAATCCCATTTTCACCTTATATTTTATAAAGATACAAAACAAAACTATATAATGCATACATACAAATAGGAATTACTCATAAAATTGAAGTCCTTGTTTCTGCAGCTGGTCACATAACATGTAACTGGTATTTAGAACCACTTTATTCCACTATCCATTCTGCATTTAATTTGTCCTATGTAAATACCCGAGATAGTCATGATTATTTGTCTGGTGAGGTGACCCAATACTTCATTCCTGAAGAGTCTGGGGAATTAAGAGCCATGTCATAATTGGAATGCTTTAGTTTACCATTGACTTCAGTCACAGGGCATGGTAGTACTAAAAGACACTTTAAGCAATCTCCTCAACTCTCATCCTTCTTCATTGCCCAGTTTTCACATGCATATGAGGCTATTGAAAATACCATGGATTGTGTCACGTGTATCTTGGTCCTAAAGGAAATATCCTGGCTTTTCAACACTTTAAGAGGTGTTGTACAACAAATTAACCCAGTGGAATATATTATTTGATCTCCTGACTAGTGCTTCCAACTCTTGGCCAGTAGAATACAAAATATATATAAAAAGAATAATCCATGATGACCAAGTGAGATTCATACCAGAGATGCAGGGATGGCTTAACACCTGAAAATCCATTAACATCATCCATCACTTTGAAAGGAAAAAGGATAAGAACCACATGATAATATCAATAGACACAGAAAAAGCATTCAACAACCATTTCTAATTAAGACACTCAAGAAGATAAGATTGGAAGGATAATGCTTCAATATAATTAAAGCTATATATGAAAATCCAACAGCCAGCATTACAATCAATGGAGAAAATATGCAAACATTCCCACTGAAAAAGGGAACCAGAGAAGTATGCCTCTTGTCTTAGTTTTATTCAACATTGTCCTGGAGATCCTAGCTAATAAGACAAGGCAATGGAATTATATCAGTTATACATTTGGGGAAAGAAGTGAAATTATCATTATTTTCAGATGACATGATTTTATATACTGAGTACCCCAAAGGCTCCACAATAGTAGTACCATAGAAGGATATGGTAGAGTATTACAGACACTATTAACAAACAGAAGTCAATTGGATTGCTATATACAACTGATGAGTTTACAGAAAAAGAGTCAAAGAAGGTAGTGCCCTTCACAATAGCCAAACATAAATGGAAATATCTAGGGATATAACTAACCAAAAAAAACAAAACAAAAAAAACCTACATGAGGAAAACTACAGATCATTATTACAAGGAACCAAAAAGGGCCTTCACAAATGGAAGAATATTCCATATTCATGGATCAGAAGATTCAATACTTAAATATGTCAATCACACCTAAGGCACTATACACGACACCCCACCCCACCCCCCAAAAAAAACTAGAAAAAAGCTCTGCTGAGCAGATCTTTCTTAGTATATATTTTTACTGCTAGATGAACACCAAGCAACTCGTTCTGAGTTCGTGCACCCAGTGGTATAGCCTGGGAAGGTTCTCTCTGGTTACAGTGAATTTTTCATAAAAGCACTTTTACTTAAACCTTGTTTTTTGTGATGGCCAATTAAGAGAACAGCCTGTGGCTGTGAAATTTTGTTTCCTGCTCAGGAAAAATGCCACAGAAACCATTGTGATATTGAACACAGCTTACAAGGACAGCACTACAGGGAAAACTCAACTGTACGAGTGGTTTTCTCATTTCTAAAATGGTGAAATGTCGATTGATGACAAACCTTGTTGTGGACACCGATCAACTTCCCAAATGGATGAAAATGTTGACTTGTAGTGCATTTGGAGTTCATTCGACCAGGTCAGACCTTTAATCAAGCTTTCTATTTAGAGCTCCTGAAAAGATTGTATAACAGTGTGTGACAAAAAAAAAGTCTTGATTTCTGGTTTTGCCAGCACAGCAATACATTTGCTCAAGCAGACATCTCGTTGCACCAGTTTTGGGCAACAAACAGCATGCCCCTCTTGCCCCAAGTATCTTGCTCACCTAACCTCCCTCCATGCAACTTCTTTTTGTGTCCATGAATGAAGAGGGACATTAAAGGACAGCAATTTGTGGATGTAGAAGTGGTGAATAAAAAAGTGACAAAAGTGCTGTCAGTCATCCAAACAGATGAGTTTGGAAAATGTTTCCCATAATGGAATCACAGATTTGGCAAATGTATTAAATATAATGGAGAGTACTCTGGAAGTGATAAGGTTGTTTTGTAAACAAACATATATATATATACATATATATAAATAAATAAATTCCTAGCTTTGAAAATAAAAATTCCAGCTTGTGGGGTAGCCCCTAGTATAAATTCCACACAATCACGATACAAATACCAGCATTTTCCCCCCAAAGAAATGGAAAACTGATTACCAGCTTCATATGGAAAGGGAAGAAGTCCAGAATTGGTAAAGAACTCCTCAAGAAGAAGAATAAAGTGGTGGACTTGATTTACTGAACTTTAAAATTTATTATACAGCCATGGTTGCCATGGTACTCAAGTCAATGCATAAGAGCAGAAAATCCAGAAATAAAAACAATAGCATATAGACAACTGATCTTTGATAAGGACCAAAAAATATCAAGTGGGAACCAAATACCTTGTTTAATAAATGGTGCTAGAAAAAGTGGACATTAACCTGCAGAAAAATGAAGCAAAAACCTTACCTCACTCCATAGACAAGAGTAAATCCAAGGTGGATCACAGACCTAGAGATAAAGCCCCAAACTATCAGAATTATCAATGAATCAGGACAAAGCTAAGAACCTTAATGCAGGGAATACATGGGATATCAGAATTAAGGAAGGATACACACTCAGAGGAAGATAAAATAGGTGGGTGGAACATATTAAAGACAAAACCCTTGTGCACATTGGAAGACTTCAGCAAGAGAGTAATAAGAGAGCCCACAGACTGGGAAAGCATAGGGGTCTTAAAGGATTGTAGTCAAACAAGTAGCCATCGAGCAGGAAAGCAACAAAGCCCAGATGGCAGCCAGTAGGACATCAGCCAGTAGGAACATGAGATGTTGAGGGGAATAGGCACCAAAAGTTCAAAATCATGCAATCAAATTCATGTGGAGCAAGGACAAAGTGGAGACCTAAAACTTACCTGCAAGACAATTGGACAGGCCCTCACAGAGGGTTCCGTGAGAATGAGGAAGTCAAAGTGTGCTGTATAGCACTGATGAGACACATAACTAGCCTCTGATTCTTTAATATTTAATATTTCCTCCCTACTATTAAGGCTTATGTTTCACCTCATTAACACTGTTAGAGCCACATATGGGGGTGGCAAAGAGGGGAAGGTGATGGCAATGAAGACTGTATAACCCCACGTGATGCGAGCAAATAACAGAATTGTAAGTGCAGGGATATATTGAATGGCATATGGTATGGATATATATATATTCATATATATCCACACATATATTAATAATTACATAACAGTAGCAACAAGGGTTCCTGGGGGTTAAGGTCAGGGAGGAAGGGGATAAAGGGGAGCTGATAGCAAAGAGTGCAAGAAGAAAGAACATGTTTTAAAACTGATTGTAGTAGCAGTTGTACAATTATGCTTGATCTATTTGAATTATGAAATGCTATGACATCTGTAAGAGCTCCCAATAAAATGACGAATATAAATAGATAGATAGATGAGAGAGAGAGAGAGAGAGAAATGAAATAAATTTAAAAGTGGGTCAAGAGGAAGATAAAATGGTAGGGCATTATTATATTACAGACAACATCTGTTATAATCAATTCTACAAAGCTCTCTGTATGATAACAAGGCTACTCACATCACTCATCTAAGTTCAGAAAAAAATTCACTGGAGACTTAAGCCATATGTGGACATTGCAAATGTATTTGGGGCTTTCACTTCTATCCATAGCCTTCTTCAAACCAGCTGTTCGCAATTTAAGTTCTAATACTATGTCTTCCGTTGGACTTGGGTTTTATTATTCACAATCTTCAGATCACACAAATGTGTGATTCTTCCATGTGAACTTAGTTGACATGTCACTTAGACGCCTGCCTATTTGAAGAAAAGTCTGAAAACCACAGACACTATTCTTTCTGATAGCTAGGCACCATCTGGTTTCTTCACCACACTTTTCTATATTCTATATATATAGGTGCTGTGTCATGAGAGTGAGCACTTAGCAGGTCCATGCCATAAGAATGGAATCTAGAATCACGTGTGAGCCCCAAATCTATTCATGTATCTATGATTTATATATGTCTCTGGTTTATTGTATAGACATAATTATCATTTCATGATTAAGAACATTATAAATCGTTTCCCTGTTGCATATGGTATTTCTATTGATAGAGTCATTAATTTAGCCAATGGTGTAGAATTTAAAACACTATTGAGAAAAAGAGATTATACAAATATAGGGTGACTACAAACTGCAATACATATTTGTTGACTTGTCCAGAATAAATTCTTAAATGGCTGGACACTATTTAAACAAGCAATGAAGGTTGATGATAGGGCAAAACTTTCAATAACACTCACTCACAAAAGAAGAACCACGACTATAATATTAATATATGTTAAAAGAAAGCAAGGAAGGTATTAACATAGTAAATATATGGTTGTCCCAGGCCATCATTCATTGGGAAACTGTGAAGGAAGGGATTCCAAACCAAAGACCATGGAAGACCAATTCCATAACCTAAAGAAAGCAGTCATCTTCTTACACTAGTCTGTTTCAGCCTTAAGTCCAAGGGAACATTTCAGGTGCATAAATATGCTTTAGATGAGTTTGTGGTAAATCCCAGTTCACTTAGTGGGGTTTCCATAGTGAGCTTTTCTGGTTTAGCCTTTGAAGGATGATGCGTGGCTTGAAAGCACTGAGTCTCAAGGAAGAGTAATCTATAGCACATGGCCTTGCTCACAAAGGGCTAAAGAGAAACTACATCAAAAGTGTCCAGTGAGGAGCATTGTATAGGATATATTCTTTCCATGGGTTTGATATAAGTATTGTTAGATGTTTTGCTTTGTTCCTGATGGGAAGTTGTTCGTTCTAGGTTACAATCAACAGTATGATAACACTTTCTGAAACACATACATGCCCTCCTCCTTACATATTAACCTGAATTTCCAGGAAGGTTCCCTTATCACTCTAGTAGGTGTGTTTGTTGATTGCAAACTGTTGTCAGCAAATTGTGTTGGCACAATGTGGTCTGGCAGCAACTGAATGGTCTCTACTCAGCATAATGATTTCTAGGTCCATCCATATCATGAGGTGTTTCATGGTTTCAATGCTTATTTTTTAGGGATGCATATTATTCCATTGCATGTAGGCACCAGGGATTCTTTATCCTTTCTTTTACTGATATGTATTTGGACCATTTCCAATTTCTAACTACTGTGCAATGCAGTGCAATGAATGGGGGGAGATAACATCTGTTTCTGTCTGTCTCGTTTCTTTGGCATATATGCCCAGAAAAGATTTTTCTGGATCATATTTCTATACCGAGTTGTTTTAGGTAGTGCTATATCTTTCTCCAAAAGGGTTGTACATATTTACAAGCCCACCAGCGGTGTATAAGTGCATCCATCTTTCCACACTCTGCAGCATTGTTGTTGTCTGATTTTTTTTAATTGGTCTGTCATTGTGCATGTAAGACACTATCTCATTGTTGTTTTTATTTGCACCCCCCAGATGGCTCCTGATGGTGAGCAATTCCTCACATAGTTGTGGGCATTTGAATGTTATATTTTGTAAATTATTCATTTATATCTTTTGACCATCTTTTAATTGGATTATTTTTTCAGTGGTTTTATTGGCAGATAATGTCCATATCATACAACTGAATACTTTGATCATTCAATAATACCAAGGGGAATTGTACAATCACCAAAAAATCCATCTTCAAGCAATGCCCCCGCCCAAGGTTAAATCGCCTTTAAAATGAGTTGTGCATTCATGATCAGTTCTAATGTTCCCTCCCTCCTCCCACTTTCATTATTTATTCCCTAAATTCCCTTTCCCTGCCCATCACCCATGCCCCATATCTGCATTCCCTGTAACATCTTGTATCAGTTACTGTCATTCTACATCCACTCCTCCTGTGCTTCAAGAGGAAGCACAGATGGGAAACCAAAACCAAGACAACGGACAACAAATCGCAGTCAGTAGTAAGAATAAGATCATATTAGTGTAACGCAGCGGTTCTCCACTGTGGACCGTGACCCCTTTGTGGGTCGGACGACCCTTTCACAGGGTTCGCCTGATTCATAACAGTACCAAAAATTACAGTTATGAAGTAGCAACAAAAATAATTTTATGGTTGGGTGGTCACCACAACCTGAGGAACTATATTAAAGGGTCACGGCATTTAGGAAGGTTGAGAACCACTGGTTTAAGAATAAAATACAAATCATGTGTGAAAGGTAGAGGACCCCCATCAACATTGAAAAATCTAGGGAAGAAATTTATGTCATGGAACAACTAAGAGATACTTTCACTCAGGACAAATTCAGGTCCTTTCCATAGAGAGGTAAACTGGACAGTTATTGAGCTTGATCAAGTATAATCAAGATTACAGTGGTCTCTGCCTGATAGCAAGGTTGTTTGGGACTCTTGCCTGTGGCTAAAGCAGATCTGCCAGTGGCTACATCTTACTAGACACCCTGCAGATGGATTTGGGGCTCCCGCTGTCCTCCATAGCCTTCTACAAATTGGGTGTTCATAATTTTAGCTCTAACGCGTTTATCTTGAACATATTTGAATTTTGTAATTGTCATCTTTGGATCACACAAGCTGGTGTGCTTCTTCTGTGTGGACTTAGTTGACCCCTTGATTAGGTGGCTACTTGTTTGAATACAAGGCTTTAAGATCTGACACTATTCCAATTGATAACCAGGTACCATATATTTTCTTTACCACACTTTGTTGTAGCACACTTATCTACAGTGATCATTTCATGAAGCTGAGTATTGAGCAGGGCCATGATGTAAGATCTAATTGTTCTGAAGTTGGAGCTAGGATTTACTGCAGAGGATGGAACACGTTCCTGGATCTAGGCTATTTAAATTTTATTTAACTTTTTAAATTTGCTGTAACTTGGAAATTAATATGTAGGTCATATCATTCCATAGTTCAATCATGTCAAACATAATTGTACAATTGCTTGCATAATCAGTCCCCAAACATATTTTTCTTTCCTGAGCTTCTTGACATCATTTCTATCTTATCTACCCTACCCCTCTTTTTTTCTCTCTCTCTCATTAAGCTGTTGCAGAATTCTATAGGTTTCAGTAATTAGTCTCTTGTCTGTTGTGGCAGTGCTAAAGATTTTTACCTAATTAATGGGCTCTTGTTTTACTCTTTTGATGAAGCCTTTCGATGTGCATAACTTCTATTTTACCAGGTTCTGTTCATCTACTTTTTGTGCTACCTTCAGTAATCTGTAAATGCCTGCAATGGGAGCTTTGCGTTTGTCTAAATTTTCTCATTGATGTTCTTGATGGCTCTTTAGCTATCAGGCTTGCATTTAGGTTTCTAATCTGTCTTGAGTTTGTTTTTGTGCATGAGGTGAGATGTGGGTCCTATTTCATTCTTCTACAGATGAAATTGAATTTTTTCATCACCATTTGTTAAAGAAGGCATCTCTTTCCCTTTTATTTATTTTTTTAAATTTTTTTATCTCTTTCCCTTTTAATGTTTTATTTTTACAGTTTTATTTGAACTTTACCCACATATCATACATTTTAATAATAAGCCTTTAAGACCCTGGACTGTACAAGAAGAGTTGTACAGTCATTACCACAATCAATTTTAGCATATGCTCTTCTTCCTTATATTCATTATTAAATTAATTCTTATTTTTTGACTGGCAAAAACAAAATATTCTCCAATGAAACACCTCCTACATGAATACTTCAGTGCCATTGATTATACTCTGTTATGCAACCCTTATTGATATCCTTTTCCAAATTATGCCACCACCATTGACATGAACTCAATGCTCTCTAAGAAAAAATTCTTCCTCCTTCTTCCATCTTAGCCATTGGTCAATTTTTCTTTCTTTCTTTTCTTCTTTCTTTCTTCGTGGTTTTCTTGATACAAACGTCATCATAATCAGTTCTAGTGTTCCCTCCTCCCTCCCACATTCTTAGTTTGCTCCCCCATTCTCCTCACCCTCCCTACACCCTATCCCTAATAAAGCCTTGCATAGGTTATTGGCTCTATTTATTCATTTCTTCTGTGTTTCATAAACTAAGGTACTTAATACAAACAGTGAAAAAACAAAACCAAATCTATGCAGAAAGAAGAAAGGAACAATAACAATATGAAGATTAAAAATAAAGGGGGAAAAAAGGAAAGACCACCAATTTAAAATGCCAGAGAATAAATTTCTGTCATGGAACAAGAGAGAACTTTTTAAGGCTCTAGCAAATTTAGGTTGGATCAAGAGGAAGGTCGACTGGCTAAGTATCATCTTATACCATAGTTTAATCCACCATACCAAGTTTACAATAGTCTCTGTCTGATAATAAAGCCATCTTGAGTCCCTTGCCTGTGGCCAGAGGGCTTCTTCCAGAGGCTAAATCTGATTAGATACTCTACAGATGGATTTTCTACAAATTGGGAGTTTACAAATTAAGCTCTGAAACTTTTCTCTTCATCATACTTGGATTTTGTTATTATCATCTTTGGATCACACAGACTGATGAGTTTCTTCAGTGTGAACTCAGTTGACATCTTAGTTGACTACTTGTTTGAATACCTCCTTTAAGACCCTAGACACTATTCCAATTGATAGTTTGGCACCATCTACTTTCTTTACCACACTTTGCTTTAGCACCCTTATGTCAGTGATCTCTTCATGAAGGCAAGTATAGAGGAGGGCTATGAATTAACTGTTCTTAGATTGGGGCTAGATTACACGGGAGCCCAGAATTCATCTTCTTGCCCATGGGATATGAGCAACTCTGGTTTACTCTGAAGACCATATTATGACCAAAACAAAAATCAACAAGATGTACAATCAAAGAAAATAAAACAAACATAGACAGAAATGAAAAGGGGGGTGGACAGAACAAAAAAGAAAAACCATCCCCCTGGAGTATAAAGTGATTGCATTAAAACATCAAGGATTTACCCAATGTCATAAAATTTAAGGTCCTGTTGATATGAGGAGTTTATGTGAGTATAGGCCCACTGTAAGCTGCAATCCAAGGGGGCTGGTGCTAGGGGAAAATTTACTGTAGCACTTTTTATAAGAACATATATTTGCCTATTAGATTAATACCTGTCATATGAATGCAAAGGGAGCAATAAGGTACTAAATATATGGTGGATCTGGTTTCCCTTTCATAAGACACTCCCTAAACCAGGGATCCCACCCAAGGTCCAAAGAACACCCTTTCCACAGTCTTGTGGTGGCCATTTTTTTGCTTCCTCTCCCATCAGAGTATTTCAGTCCTAAGTCTGAGGGCTACTGGTAATTTTATGGTAGTTCACAGTTCAATCAGGATTCGCTGTCAAGTCCTTCTAGTGTGTGGTACTTGGGGGATGCCATGTTCCCAATAAGGTCAGAAGCTAAAGTCAGCCTTGTGCTTACTCCATGGCGTGGTTCACTGAGGGTTGGATAGAAATGTATTCAAAGTGTCTATAGAGAAACATAAAGCTGATTTTGTTTTCCCATTAGGTTCTCTACATATATTGCTAGGATCCCTTCCTGAAGTGAGGTTTCTCCTCCCCATTTACCCACCATGCCCAACAATAAAAATATAAGCACCTCCCCTGATGTGTAGATACTCCCCTCCCCTGGTTTTCACTTAATTTTCCAGTAAGATTCTCCTCTCATTTCTGTGGAGGGCCTGCTGATTTGTTGCAGCCTTATCTCAATGTTGTCTAGTAATCCACTTGTGGAGGGTCATCTCCCTTTTCCCCTTTCTTGAAGGAGTGACCCCCGCTCATATGAGGTCTCCTCTTTGAGGTGCTTCTTAAGAAGTGCTCATAAGTGAGGTGAACGAATGGTAGGCAGACTTGCTGCCTCTTCATTTGGGATTTGGTCCCTAAGATTTTTTTACTTGATATTTTTCTTTGTAGTAGTGGACGCATACAATATTAGCCTTCTAACTTCATTCTGCATAATGGTTTCTAGATTCATCCGTGGCATGATGTTTTCATGGTTTCTTTGCCGTTTTGTTAGGGATGCATAGTATTCCATTGTGTGCACATACCAGAGTTCTTTTTATACATTTCATAACGGGCATTTAGGCTGTTCGGGTTTCTTGGTATTATGAACTGTGCAATGGTCTCTAATGCATCTTGAGTTCATTTTAGCGCATAGGGTGAAGTAAGTATTCTACTTCATTCTGCTGACATAGAACCAACTTTTCCAGCACCATTGTTGAAGAGGATGTCCCTATCTTATTTAATGGTTTGTGGGGGTTTTTTTGTCCTTTGTCAAAAATCCATTTTCTGTAATTAAATGTTTTATTTCTGGGTTTTTTTATCCTCTTCCATTGGTCCAAGTATGTATCATCATCGCAGTGCCAAGGTATTTTGACTATTGTGGTTGTGTAACATTTTGAAGTCAGGTAGTGCAAGATCTCCTAATCTGTTCTTTTTAAAAAGCATTTTATTTGTGCTGGGCCTCTTCCCTCTTCATATGAAGTTAGTCATTCATTTTTCTACTTTTCTACTTTCCAGAATGACTTTTGGATTTGGATCAGAATTGTATTATATTTGTAGATTGCTATAGGTAGTATTGACATTTTCAAAATATTAAGTCTTTCCATTGAGGACCAAAGAATAATTGATGTATTTGAATTGTGGTGCTGGAAAATATTGAAAGTACCATGGACTGATAAAAGGACAAACTGGTCTGTCTTGGAAGATGTTTAACCAGAGTATTCCTTAGAGGCAAGGGTGGCTAGACTTTGTCATACATACTTTGGATACGTTGTCACTAGAAACCCGTACCTAGAGAAGAACATCATGCTTGGTAAAGTAGAGTGGCAGCAAAAATGAGGAAGGCACTCAAAGAGATGGATTGACAGAGTGGCTGCAACAATATTTCAACCAAATGGCATAAGGTCACTGAGTCGGCACCAACTCTTTGGCACCAAAAAACATCCATTTGTATTGGTCTGTTTGGGTTTCTTGTAATAATGTCTATGATTTTATTTGTACAGATCTTTTCTTTCTTTGGTTAGATTTGTTTCCAGGTATTTCATCTTTCATGTTGTTATTGTAAATGATATTATTTTCTTGATATCTTTTTCATAGTTCTCTCCACTGGTATATAGACATCCAATTGATTTCTGCTCTTTAATCTTTCATCCTGCAACTTTACAAAACGCTTCAGTTGTCCCCAAGGGTCTTTTTGTGGAAACAGAAGGGTTCTTTTTATATAAAGTCATATCATCTGCAAGTAGCAAGAGCTTCACTTCTTCTGTGGTCATTTGTGTTCCCTAGATTTCTTTTGGTGGTCTAGTGGTTCTGGCTAAGATTTCCATCATGATATTGATTAAGAGTGCTGAAAGGGGGGCATCCTTATCTGGTTCTTATTCTCAGAGGAAATACTTTCATTCCCACACCCCCACACCCCCACCATTGAACGTGATGTTGGCTGTTTATTTTTCATACATGGCCTTTATTATGTGGAAGAATTTCCCTTCTATTCCTATTTTGTTGGGTGTTTTTGTCTTAAATGGGTGTTGAATATTGTCAGTTGCTTTTTCTGCATCTATTGATATGATCATGTGATTCTTATCCTTATCTTATTTATGTAGTAGATTATATTCTTTTTTTAATGTTGAGCCATCCTTGTGTCCCTGGTATAGTTCCCATTTGATTATGATAAATTATTTTTTATATGTTGTGGGATTCTATTGGCCAGAATTTTATTGATAATTTTCACTTCTATTCTTGTGAAGAATATTGGTCCATAGTTTTCTTTTGGGAATCTTTGTATAGTTTTGGAATCAGGGTATGCTCAGTTCATAGAATGAGTCTGGGAGTTTGCTGTCCCTTTCTGTATTCTTGAATAGTCTGTGTAGAATTGGCAACATCTCTGAATACTTGATAGACTTTCCCTGTGAAGCCATATGGTCCTGGGCATTTTTGGGTTGGAAGTATCTTTTCTATTTCTGCTTTTGTTAAGCATCTATTCAGGTTGAGGTATAACCTTTGGTAACACTGTTGTTTTTCTTTATTTCTTTTGGATCTGTTATATTGTCATCCTTTTGTTTCTAATTCTAGATATCTATATCTTCTCTATCTTTTCTTTGTTAAGTTTGCCAGTGATCTGTCAATTTTGCTTGTCTTTTCAAAATACCAACTTATTGATTTTTTTCTACTGTATTTCTGTTTTCCAATGTATTTATTCCTTATCTAATCTTTATGATTCTGTTCTCTGTTGTCAGTGGGCTTATGTTGTTGGGGGTTTGTGTTGTACTAGTTAGTGGAGGTGTGTTAAGGTGTTGATTTTGGATTTCTCCTTTCTTTGATGTGTGCATTCATTGCTATAAAGTGTCCTCTGATAACTGCTTTTGTTGTGTCCCTAGGATTTTGGTAGGGTATGCTATCATTCTCGTTTGTTTTGAAATGAGGCATTTCTTAATTTCATTCTTTATTTGGTCTATTACCCAGTCATTTTTAATTAGTATGTTGTTTAGTCTCCAAGTGTTTGTCTTTATATTCCTGTTCTTTCTATTGTTGATTCCCAGGTGTCATTTGAGAAAATGGATTATAGTATTTCAATTTTTAAAAGTCATTGATGCTTGCTTTGTGGTCTGACATTTGTTTTATTCTAGAATATGTAGCATGTGTGCTACAGGAGAATATATGATGTGCTGTTAATGGATGGAGTACTCTGTATACATCTAGGAGGTTGACTATAGGAGGCAGCATATAGATCAGTTGTTTAGTTAGCTCTTCTGTTTTTTATCGAGTTCCTTGAGGGATAGTTTTGCTGGGTATAGTATTCTTGGTTGACAGTTTCTTTGTTTCACGTTTTTTTATCATTTTATTGAGGGCTTGTACAACTCTTACCACAATCCATACATCAATCCATGTGTCAAGCACATTTGTACATTTGTTTCTCTCCTCATTCTCAAAACATGTGCTTTCTACTTGAGCCCTTGGTATCAGCTCCTCATTTTCCCCTCCCGCTCTTCTCCCTCCTCCCCCATGAACCCTTGATAATTTATAAATTATTGTTATGCCATTCCATTGTCCTCTTGCCTGCATAATTTCTGCTAATAAAATCCTAGCTTATGTGTATCAGGTTTCCTTAGCATGTGACTGTTCTTCTCTCCCTAGCTGCCCTTAAGATTCTTTCCTTTCCCTTGGATAGTTTGACTACAATATGTAGTGATGCTTTACTTTAGGGATTCATCCTATTTGGGGTTTTCTCTTTCTTGATTAGTTATTTTCTCTTTTGTGATGTTAGGGAATTTTCTTCCATGATTTCTCATACAATTTTCTCTGAAGATTTTCCCCCCTTGTTTTTCTGCAATCCCAGTGAGATGTAGATTATTTTTCTTGATAATGTCCCACATCATCCTAAGGCTTTCTTTCTTTCGTTTCTCTTGTAAATTGTAGCCAGAATGCTTTTCCTTGAGCTCACTGATTTTATTTTTCATTTTCTTCAATTCAGTTCCTTGTATCCTTTACTATCTTGCCTAATTCTGTTATCTAATTGGTTATCTTGTGGGGTTACTTTTGGTTTAAGGATTTTAGTTTATCAGTTTATTTCATTATTCTCATGAATGTTCCTCACATCTCTTGAAAGGACCTACACATGCTTCTTAATTCTTTTTCTGGAAATTGCCATTTCTTTTGAATACTCCATTGGGATTGAGTCATTTTCCATTCTTTGTGTTTATTTTTCTTTCTTTTTTTAAATCAATTTATTGGGGCTCATACAATTCATCACAATACATAGAAAAATTGTGTAAAGCACATCTATACATTTGTTGCCCTCATCATTCCCAAAATTCGCTTGCCTCTTGGGTTCTCGGAACCCGCTAATTTTCCTTTTTTTCCCCCTCCCCTTCCCTTCCTCCTCCCCTCTCCCCCATGCACCCTTAATAATTTATAAATTATTATTGTATCTTAT
>NW_022111367.1:1503218-1506972 GCF_000313985.2 Echinops telfairi
TCATAAAATGACCGTTTAGCTGAGCAAGGTGCTCTTGTATTAGGGGAGTGCGCATGAGGAGGCCCAATGTCCACCTGCCACCTATATTTTTCTTGATTTAGGGTGTTTACCAGGTGTGATTGCTGTTTCCATGGTATTTTGGTACTGATTAGTGAGGTGTGAGCTGCTATGTCGTGTAGAAGTAGCTGGCTCTGTCTGGTGATGTATAACAGGTCTAATAAAACTTGAAAAATACAGTGGTGAGATGGAAAAAGAGGAGAGAGATGGTTAAGTGGGTACAGTAGGGATTTAGGGGGTGAGAAGAGAGAGAGAAAATTGATAATAATGAAAGGACCATTTGGATAGGCAAGCTGAATTGTAAAAATGTTGGGAATTTTAAGAAATATAATCAAAATCTATAAGTTTCATGGGAATATGTCCCACGAGGAAAAGGAGAGAGCAGAAAGAAACAATGGGTTGATGTGCAGGCAAAAGGGGGAACAAAAGAGACCCAAAAAACCACGTGAGTATGGCTTGGTTGTGGATGTTGAAATTCTTTTGTTGGTGAGTGAAAGAATGTGTATGTGTGCACTTGGCGGCGGGGTGTGGGGAGGTGGTACTTGAGTTCATGTTCCAGAATATATAAGCTTGCCATTTTTTGGCTAGAGGAAAATTCATATTCTCAGGAGCATGAGGTCCAGTGGAAATGACATTGGAAGAGTAAGTAAGAGAGAACTATGAAAAAGTAAGAATTGAAAAAAGTACAAAAACCAAATAGAATAAAATAAAGTAAATAAAACTGACTTGTGAGTGGGAATGACTATGCCTTTGATAGTGGTGTTGCATAGGTGTGGTGGGGCACATGGGTGGGGAGGGCTCCAGAAATCAAAACAGGAAATAAGAGGGGAGAGTGGAATTGAAGCTTGCATACAGATTGATTATATCTCCACCAAGTTGTCCACAGAATGTTGTCTACTGTCTTCCAGGGTCCCAATAGGACAGCAGGTAAGAGATTTGGCAGGGTTTTCTGAGAAGCTGAGAAAAATCAGCTGTGCCAAGAGAGCATACAGAAGCATTTCATGCCATAGGTCAATGTTAAAGGGGAGTCTGTCAGCAGGCATTGCTGCTTTCCCACTTTAAGAAACTTGGGGCTAGTTAGCCTTCAGGTTGACTTTCTTGCTGCCAGGAAATGCAGGATATCCCTCTCAGTTAAACCTCTCCAGTAGTTGCTGAGGAGATTTTCCTGTGCTTGTTATCTGATGGCCGTATTCCCCCTGAATACTTAACCATAGAATTTAACATAGGTAAACAAAATTATTAAAATCAGTGCTTTAAAAATATAAATCTGGCTGTTGTGTGCAGAATTATTTTTCAGGGAGAAAACACTAAAGGCAGGGAGACCAATTAAAGGAAAAGCTACTTGGGAAATCCAGACAGAATATAAATAGGAACTCTACTAATATACATAAATATTCTTTCAGAGATTCTGTTACATAGTTATAAAAAAATTTAATTAGAGTAAAAATAAAGAGAATCTAGAGTACAATGTAGGCTGAAAAAAAAAAGAACATTTCTCAAAATTTCTCTGTTGCATATAAGCCTATTGAGTGATAAGCTGAATTTAACCTGTAGGGATGGGTAAATAATTGTATCAAGACAGTACAATCTGAATAGAGAATAAAGACAAATATTTATTTTGCACACTCTTAAATAAAATTATTTTCATTACTTCTTTCTAGAAGGTGATATTCAGTGTTTTATATAATTGTTCCTGATCTTTACTTGCAAATGAAATAGTAAACATTTCTATTTCTCAAATCCCTGGCACACTCTTGGGTCACTGAGTCAGAATGGACTCAGTGGCAGTGAGCTGGTAAGCTATTTGCAATGAAAATGTCATCTAAAAAAATCCCTCGCAGTAGTTAATTCAACTTTTAAAATAATTGATAAGAGACTAGGCTGACAATTTACTAAAGCACATTGGAAACTAATTTCAGACTTTTGCAGTAAGTTCATTTCCTCATTTATACTCAGTGAAGGTACATTGGTGAGAGTGAAAAAGCTTTTAAATTGGCTGATTTTAACCATTTTTATCCTACTAGAAGGAGTCCTGGTTCCATAGTGGTGACATATTGGACTTCTAACTGTGATGTCAGCTGTTCAAAACCAGCAGCCACTCCTTGGGAGAAAGACTCTGCTATAAAGAGTTACAATCTCAGAAACTCAGGGGAAATGCTACCCTGTCCTATAGGTTGCTATGAGTCTGCATTGACACAGTGACAGCGAATGAGCGAAACTTACTAGAGAAGAATCATTTCACTGTGATGAGACTGAAGCAATCTAAAGGAAATATTGGTGCTCACTGATTTCTATTGGCTTTAATTATAAAACTTTCTATTTCCCTTTGATATGCTTGAAAAGGGATGTTGGGAGAGGCTAGGACCAGACTCCTTCACTGACCAGCTGCACATACAGCTGTGACTTGTTAAAGCCAGTGCACAAGAAAAAGGGCTAGCATGCTTCCTGTTTTATCACATTGCTAAATTAACATTATATTACTGAGAAAGATGATATCCATCCAGATGCAGAAATATGGTGTGTTCTGAAGGCCAAGTAGATTATAAAAATGAGAATTTTCCCAGAAAGTATATTCCCAGAAATATTAACATGTAAATTCTTATCAATGGAAGATTTCCTCCAGTTTAGAAAAATCAGAGGGAAAGATATGCTTTTAGATATGCTTGATTAAGATTGGTGGGGAGAAAATTTAAAGTCTCTAGAAAACAACACTTTCTGGTTTCAAGTATCCAGATTGATTTGCATCCTAGACCCAACCCTAGAGGCTTAAGACATGTTTCAGGAAATTTCCAGCTGATAGAGGACATCTTAACTTTGACTCTGGCTGCTTCCCATTAAAGACATGAGAAGAAACTTACAAGGTGTTAACTAAGCTTGGCTGAGCAGCCCGACTGAAAAATCAAACATGCCCAAACACTGAATGTTTATAAAAACAAACTCCATTAACATGCCTAACTTCCCCTTTCATAAAACTGCAGATGATTTACTGCATCTCAGTGCAGTCCAATTTTTCTGTAAAGTGCATGCTCTGTATTATGTTTGGCACATTTTCAGCAGTCAAGGTGTAATTGTTGAATTGAATTGAAATTGATTTGTTTTCATGAAAATTACAATGGAGGATTTCACAGAACCTGTTACTACCAACTGGCATGTAATACAGAATTTATACGTCTGAGAACTGGTTTGCACTCTTGGAAGGAAGTTAAGCATTTCTTTCTTATAAGATAGCATCTGTACTTCTAAAATCAAAGTAAAAAAATGGAATAGCAAATTCTTTAATAACTTGCTCCATCAAGTTGATTCTCATAATTAACAGGCTTTTTCAGATTAATTTATGTGTCTTTAATCCCATCAGCATTTGGCTAATCAAGTTATTCTACTAGATATTCTTCTACAAATTTTCTACATTTTTAAACTATGTCCTGTATAATGCCTGATTTTGTTTTTTAAAATATTAGATAATAATAAAGAATATATAGTAGTCATTTCAGTTCTCATCCACAGAAATAATATAAACTCAACTTTGAAGCTCTCTGTTTACCCACCCCTGATCACATTACTAGCTCTTCTAACTTTTAATGCTAATATTCTTTTTATTTTTTTATTTTTTAACATTTTATTAGGGGCTCATACAACTGTTATCCCAATCCATACACACATCAATTGTGTAAAGCGCATTTGTACATCGTTTCTCAAA
>NW_022111367.1:1508289-1510002 GCF_000313985.2 Echinops telfairi
CTTGTTGTTCCCTTGTCCCTGGGTTTGTTATCCCCTCTTCTTCCCTTCTCCCCCCCTCCCCCTCTCCCATGTCCCCCAATGCTAATATTCTTACTGTTCTATGTGTTGAGAACAAGGAACAGTTTCAATACATTTGTAATAGTTAGGTTCTATATCAATAAGTCTTGTCCAGGATCCTCAGTGTTTTGGCAGTTAAGGCCCACTGATTCCCCATGATGTGACCTAGTCTAATGTAATCAACTCCATGATGTCAGCAGCCAAACAAGCAATTGTAAGAAGATTAAGATAAAATGCATCCCTCTTACTCAGGTCACACCCCTTATACAACTGAAAGAAATTTCCTAAGGGCTGTGGCATACTTCCTCTATAAGTGGACCCTATGGAAAACGTGCTTGCTTTTCACTGGGCCTGGATCCTACATCTGGCTCATTGACCTCAAATTCTTTGCACTTCAGTGGACTCATGTTGTACTTGTCCCACTGAGATAAGTTCTAAAAGTACAATGGGTATACAGGATAAGCCACTTTAAGAAGAAATCCCAGATTGAGATCTAGACACTTTAGCAGGGTTATGACCCAACCCAGGGATGCATAGAGCAGCCAACTAAAAATGAGGGGAAAGAGAAGAGAAAACAAACAAGGGTGATGGGAAAACTGAGCACCAATACAATCATGGGGAGGGTATTGTTTATGTCTCCACAGGAAAGGTAGAGAGGAACCAGACCCCATCCCAGAGCACCAAGCCTTTAGGGCAACATACCAGCATGGAGCAGTGAACTAACAGAGAGGACTTTTCACTCTCTGTCTATCTATATAAGATAGGCAGGACAAACTATCCCAAAGAGAAAACAACAGGACTGGCGATCCTCGGGGGACATGGGAGAGGAGAGGGTGGTGAGGGGGAGTGGGAAGCCAACAAACTCAGGGATACTCAGGGAACAACAAGAGATCTAAAATTGATGGCAAGAAGGGTGTAGAATGGGTGGATGGGTTTGATCAAGTGCAATGTATCTGAGAGGAATTACTGAGAGCCAAAGAAGGCGAGTGGAGGGGAAGCATGATAGTGGGACAGGAGGAAGGTGAAAAGAAATAGAGGAAAGAAGTAGGAGGCAAAATCTATTTATAGAGGTATAGCTGTAGACATGTATATATGTAAAGATATTTATAATGAAAGGAATAGAGGTCAATGTACATATATTTATCTGTTAAATATTAAGATAGCAGACAGACTTTGGGCCTCTACTCATGGCCTCCCTAAACAAAAGAACACTTTGCTCTAATAATCTGACACTCTTTGATACCCTCCCGACACAATCACTGAAGACAAAAGCATAAGCAAATGGGGTTGAAGAAAGAGGATGGTGCCTGGTTTCAAAAGATATAGCACCTGGGGTCTTAAAGACTTGAAGTTAAACAAGCAGTAATCTAGCAGGGAAGCAAATAAGCCCACATAGAGGAAGCACACCACCCTGTGTGATCATGAGGTGTCAATGGGATCAGGTATTAGGTATCAAAAGATCCCAAACAAATAATTATATCGATGTGAAAGAGTGGGTTTGGAGTGGAGACCCAAAGCCCATCTGTAAACAATTACACATCTCCCCACAGAAGGGTTACAAGGAAGGGACAATTCAACCAGTGTTGGGAGAAGTCAGATCCTTGCTGCCAGACTGCTGTCTCATCCCACAGCAGGGCTGGGCCTGCTCCCTGCTGC
>NW_022111367.1:1510469-1591516 GCF_000313985.2 Echinops telfairi
TTACTATAATATTTACTTATTATCGCTGTACAATTGCGCCTACCGAACCCGTAGTGATTGTGCTAGTAGCTGGCTTCTTCTGGCAAACCAGAGTGCAGTATAGCACCCATTAAACACACATCATTCCTCTAGTTCTTGTATCCTTCCTCCCCACCCTCCCCGCTACCATTACCCAGTTCTACCTTACAAATCAGGCTAGACTGGAGTACACACATTGGTACAGATAAGAGCTGTCAACACATGGAATTCAGGACAGATAAAACCCTCAGGAGCAGTAGTGGGAATAGTGATATCATGTGGGCAGGGAGATGGTGCGGGGAGGGGAGGGAATAAAGGGAAAGGGGGAACCCATCACGAGGTTGGCTATATAGCCCCCACTCCCCACCCCTTAGGGGAATGAATAATAGGAATGTGGGTGAAGAGAGACAACGGACAGTGTAAGACACGGAAGAACAATAATAATATATAATTGATCAAGGATTCATGAGGGTAGGAGAGTGGGAGAGGAGGGGGTGAAAAGAGGAGCTGATACCAAGGGCTGAAGTACAAAGAAAATGTTTTGAGAATGATGATGGCAACATCTGTACGAGTGTGCTTAGTACAATTGAATGATGGATTGTTATAAGATTTGTAAGAGCCCCCCAATAAAACGGTTAATTTTTTAAAAAAGAAAAAAATCTTTCTTTGGACTTAAACCAACAGCACATCTGGCCACATTGCCTGCAAATGGGTGCCATCAGCAGCCTGCTATCTGACCGGCCAACTTTCATTCATTTGCTCCTACAGTCAAAAGCCCTGATCTTCTGACATTGGATTAATTTGCCTCTGCAGCTCCCAGCCGGTGATATTCCTATTAATGATGTGTTCATGAGCTCCTAACGCTATAGGAATAAGGAGACTGCTTGCGTAGCATCTGACCCACAAACTTGGAACCTGCCTGGACTCAGACTCAAACTGGACTCACCTATTTCTATAATGGTGTAAATATAGATATGGTTTTGCCTCTCCAGAGAAGTTATCTTAAAACAGGGTCTTAGTTTAATTTTTGTAAGCATGGTCTTAAGTAATTTTATGGTGATTTCATACTCTACAAGATTCTTGTTTTCTGAATTGTTGTAGAAATATGTTGTTGTTAGTTGTAGTGAAGTAGACTCCAACTTTATGCATAACAGAAAACAATGTTGCCTCGTTCCTAGACTATCTCCTTGGTCTTTGAGGTGTTTGAGCCCATTATGGTAGCAATGTGTCAACACATTGCATTGAGGGTATCCTTTGTTTTTGTTGACCCTCTCCAAAGCAGGATGTCCTTGTCTAGTGATTAGTCTTTCCTAGGGGTTTGTTCAAAGTATTTAGAAGTCTCATCATCTTTAATTCTATGGAGCATTCTGGCTCTATTGCTTGTAAGAATAATTTGATCATTCTTTACTTAATTTATGGTGTATTCAATATTCTTTACCAGTACCATAATTCAAGTGTAACAATTCTTCTTTTATCTTTGCCACCAATGGCACATATGAGACAAATGAAAAGACCATGGATTGAGTACTTAGAGATGCAAAATTACTAAAGCAATCATCAAGAATTATCATACATGCAGAAGCAAACCAAGAAGGAAAAAGAGAGTGAGGGACTAGACCCCACACTGGCACATCACGCCCTGAGAATGACATCACTGCATGGAGAGGCTAAGGCTCAGAGAGGACTGTATGGCCCACAACAGCCCGGGACATGATGTCCCCTCACTGGAGCATACTATGATAGGGGACAATACTGGGGACACACAGTGGGGAGTGAGTCCAGTCTGAACCCCACCTCCAACAGTGGGGCAAATCAAGAAGGGAATATAACAGATCAACAACAGGAGCAAAGCAAAGTCACAAAGCCTCTGAGGAAGCCCCCAAGTAGATTTCAGGCTAGGAGGGGTAGTTCCTGTAACCCCACAGGACCAGTCGGGAGATAGTCATAAAGGTCAGTTTTTTCCTTTTTCTTTTTCTCTCTTTTTATTCAATCTTTTGTTTTCTTTTACTGTTTCTGTTACTGTTGTTTTACCTACCTATATAAGATAGGCATGGTAAGCAAGCCCGAGGAAAAAGCAACAGGACCTATGGTTACACTGGGACTTTGGGGAAGGGGTGGCTAGGGAAACAAGTAGGGGATTAAAAGCAACAATGAGGAGTATGTAGAGATCCTGGTGGTGTTGGAGCAACAGCAATCTAGCTGAGAGGAATTACTAAGGCACAGAAGTAGGGAGAGCACGATAGTGGGGCCGGAGGAAGGTAAAAGGAAAGAGAGGAATGATGTGGTAGTTATATAATTAATTTGGGACTTGAGAGAATTCAGAGTGAAGGGATGGAGTATAGTCTGTCACTTGGGTCATAGCCAATGAGCTCTCTGGTGGGCATGGCCTTCCTCTGAAAATTATGGGAATTTCCTCCTTGGAAGTGGGAGACACTCTGCATCTCTCACGCCTCACTTCCTGTGAGACATTTCTGATGAGAAGCCACATGGACCTACCCTGATGCAGCCCTGGGAGCTGGAGAAGCCACATGGAGAGCCCTGCCAGCACTGAGATGCTTACAACACAACTGGATCCACAAGACTTCCCATCCACTGGCCTGTGATCTTCGAGCATTCGGCATTATTGCATGTGTTTTGTGAGTCCGAAGAGGACTTTATAGCCAGACAGGAACATGTACACTGATACAGATAAGAGCTCACAACACATGGAATCCTGGGGGTAGAAATGTGAGTAGCAATACCAAGAAGGTAGGGGGAAGGTGGGGAGAGGACAGGGGAAAAAACCCCATGGGGATGGGTGACAGCAGTTGGTTTAAGATATGAAAATAATAATAATTTATTATTTATCAAGGGGCCACAAGGTTGGGAGGTGGGTAGGGAGAGTAAAAGAGGAGCTGCTACCAAGGACTGAAATTGAAAGTAAATATTTAGAAAATAATGATGGCAACATATGTATACATATGCTTGATACAATGGATGTATGGAATACTGTAAGAGTCACCAATAAAATGATTTAGTAAAAAAATAAATTTTAAAAATCACACATTGTGTCTGTTCTTGTCTTATTTCACTTGGCAATCCATTCCTCTCCCTTCTATAGGCAGGATCCAGGTATTCTCAAAACATGGCTCGATTTGAAAATGATATAATTCATAAATTTTCAGTCAGTTCTTCCAGAGCAATGTGCTACCTCAAGTAAGGCATGCATACAAAAGGCTGTTAATCCATTAGACTAAGGACAAATATAATTTTATGAGTTTTATATAATTTTCTGTTTTTATAGAAGGTATAGAAATTAAATATCTCTAATTATAGTAAAAGGAGCCCTGGTAGCACAATGTTTACGTGCATGACCACTAAGCAATTGTTGATGACATGAACCCACCAGCTACCCTGCAGGAAAAAAAAAAGAAAAAAAAACTAGCAACCTACTCCCTTGAAAATTTAAAGCGTCACAGCCATCAGTTAATTTTAACCTATAGGGATCCCCCATAGGTTTCTAAGACTGTAACTGCTTATGGAAGTAGAAAACCCAGTCTTTTTTTCATAGTCGTGGTTTTGAACTACCAACCATGCCAATCAGAGCCCAAATATACAACCACTACACCAATTACAGGGTATTATTAGTCAACTCAAGAACATAATAATTAATTTTAATATAAATATTAATGGTGATACATGTATAATTTATTAATAAGTATGCCTGGATTGTGGGTGCCTGGGCAAATTTTGGGAGTTTGTTGTTTTATTTTATCTATTTTTATTGGTAAGAGTATTCAGTAAAGACAGTTTGTAGACATCACTTCAAACAATTCACATTTTCTGTGTGTGCTACCTGGAAAACAACAAGCTCGGGATATTATATGTGTTGATTTTAATCACATTAAGGTAATATTTACTAATATAGATGGGAGATTAAGAGAATTAAATTTCCTCTGGATTCAACAGTTAAGGTGGTATAGTTACTAGAATTTTATTTCAGTTGGACAAATGTAATTAAGATTCATTATTTAAGAGGACCATAGGGCTGGCCCCATCGTAAGAAACGACATCCCTCATGACCTATAGCGCTAAGGGGGACAACTCTGGAGACACAGTGCAGGAATAGTGCCCTATCTGACCCCACCACACCATGGCAAAACACTAAAGTCATGCAACAGAGCAGCAAGGGGAGCAAAGCAATGAAGTACCCAAGGAATACCAAAAATAAACTTTGGGGCCAGGCTGTAGCACCCCATCAACCTTGACTGGAAAACACTGTTAAAGGTCAACAAATAGACCTGGAACTATTTATAGGCTTTTCTTTTTTTGTTGTTGTCATGTTTTTGTTGTTGTTTTGTTTTGTTGTTTTCTTTTGTTTTGTCTTGTTTTTGTGCTTATTATTGTCTCTGCATCTCACCTAGATGAAATAGGTGGGATAAACAATCTGGAGGAGAAAACAATGAGATTGATGGTTCTGGGGGAATACAGAAAAAGAAGAGGTGGGGAAAAGGAAGAGGGTGTCAACAAACCCAGGGACAAGGGAACAACAAGTTATCTAAAAGTGATGGCAAAGAGAGCATAGAATGACTGGTGGGGCTTGATCAAGGGCAATGTAGGCGAGGGGAATTACTGAAACCTGAATGAAGGCTGAACAAGATAGTGGGACAAGAGAAAAGTCAAAGGAAATAGAGGAAAGAAATAGGAGGGAAGGGACATACACTAGAACCCCGGACTTCGACGGTAATTCGTTCTTGAAGGAGTGCCGAGATGCGATGCAGTCGAATTCTGAATCAATTTTTCCCATAAGAAATATCTGAAAATGTAATCCATTCTCGACCACCAAGTTTTACTGTAACCTTGCTTTTTTATACAAAACATTACACAGAAATGTTAAAGCAAATAAGTTAAGAGTTAAAAATGTAATTTAAATAAAAAACACAACATTAAAAAAGTTTTTTAACAACTACAGAATGGCCCATCCCTTGAGATTGATGAGGATCTGGATCTGTGGACACGGATGTGGAGAGGAGGTGTGGAGAGAGACTCATTGTTTAGAAGGGGAATCCACTTTCAAAAAATCAACTGGTAGCTGCTTTTCAGGAGTTTTTTCCCCCTTCTTTGCCTTTTTTTACTAGGACCTGGCTGGCTTTCTCTAAAAAAAAAAAATCTGTCTAATGTGATCTGCTGTTGACATTTCCTTAACTGTTTTCTAAAAGGGATTACTAAATTATCATCAACAATATCAATAACACGGTTAGCCAGTTCCTTATCATGATGACTCTTTTCAAAAAACCCTTTCTTAGGACCATGTTTTTTTTATCTAAAAACAGTACAAAAAGCCACAAAAACAAAGAAAATTATAGCAAAACGCTTAGCACGCAGCTGCAAAAGGTTTAAACAGCATGTACTAACAACGTTAACTAATGCCAAGTGACTGAAATACGCACTACTTTTGTTTGCAAAAATCATGTGCGTTGGGTTGGATTTTGATGTTTTGTTAGAGATCCGTTGTAAAATTTTCTTGACATTTTGCGTCGAAGCCTGTTATGTGCACTACTGATGCGGTTGAGTACTGGGGTTCTACTGTACATAGTTATTGTCTTCATGTCTACAGGGTAGTGGAAGGAACAGAAAAGTTGAAATAAAATGAAGAGCTGTTCTCTTTTTAAAAGGCATTTTATTGTGAATGAAGTGAAAGTTTACAGCGCAAATCAGTTTTCTGTTAAAAATTTATACACATTTTGTATCTTCTCACTGATTGCAACTCCATGTATCATCACTTTTCCCACTTCCTTCCTAGTTTCTTTCTCCATTTCCCTTTGCTTACTAACCCTTCTGAACTTCGACTATGAGTAAATGTTGCCCTTTTGCTCTCAAATGGTTGGTTATTCTGAAGAGTTATTACCTTCCTAGTGTTATTATTCTCTTTGTAGTCCTGTCTATTGTTGGGCTGAAAATTGAGCCACAAAGGTGAGTTCAGTTCTAGACTGAAGGGTGATTAAAGACCACAGCCTCTTTTTTAAAGCAAGACATAAACAGCGGTGTAGATCATGGCCCTCCTGTGGCTTCTCTATCCTGCCCCTTCTTTCAGATTTCCTATTCTAAGTCCACTGCTACAGAAAACAGACTCTTAGCCTGGTTCCCCTTTTACCTCTATCTTGTCACAAAGTAGCCTTAATTTTGGGACTTTGATCTCCCACTTTAAAGTTCTCCTATTTTCCCTGACCAAATGCGCTTACATGACAAAAAGTTACAATGAGTTTAATTTGATTGACTAATGCCAGCCCTTCTAAAATTACTTTCTGGAAATAGAGTGCTGTAACCCCATGTTACACAGAATGTCTTCAAAAAGGAGTAAAAATTGCAAGAACCAGAGCAGGAGACAGGTGAAGGAACTTAATGAAGTAAGCCTTTGAAGCAAGTATAAATCATTTAACACAGGCCAGCTGATTCCACTTTGAGAGTCGTATGTGCGGAACTAGGTGAGTCATATTGGAAATTTCCTATGCATTTGAATGACTCTTAAATTGTACAGAGAATTACTTATTTTACATTTGTGCATGTGGTTCTCTCTCATGTGTAGCTTCTCTGAGGACCACAGTAATTGCCTTTGAATTCGTTGGCACATGTTCTCCCCTCTTCCAGCTCGAGCCACTATACAAAGTCAGAATGTATCTTCCTTCCAAACATATTTTTTGGGTATAACCTCAAGCAATGCCTTGTGTTAGTGATGTGATGAGTACAATTATATGTACAAAGTATTAGCATGCCATTTAAACCCAAAAAGTGAAGAATATGTTATCTCCTTCTTACAAACATGTGGAAATGTTGTGAGCATTTGATAACTTGTAAATGAATCTAGGCTTTGCTTTCAGCTACACATCATGAAGTTCTGACAAATATATAATGTCAATATGATAGCATTGCTTTTCCGTTCCCACATCATCAGTCATAGACTTATCTACATTACACAGTCTCCATTTCAAAGCATATTGAAGACTCTAATTTAAGAAGAGAGGAGAAAAGTTTCACATTTTGTAGACATGAGTGTATTTTGTGGATATGATGATGATCATGATGATAATGATAATGTCTCCATCTGTTTGCTGAAGTTCCTTTGGGGGAAACAGCTGGAAACTTATTCTTTAAAGATTGCATCTGGCTCGATTGGCCAGCACTCAAATCCCATTGATCTGGTTCTGTTCTAGCGCTCTGTACTCAGAGTTCAAAGAGCAGGGAGCCTGTAAAGAAATTACTGCCATATTGTCCAATCAGCCACAGTGAGCAATATATACGATTATAATGAGGAACACATTAAGGGAAGCATCTCAATGGAGATAAGCTGCTTGACTGCAAACACTTTTTGCTGGGAGCTTAGCGCCCATCTGAGAAGAAAAGGATTAAATGTTTTTTACCAGTCCTTTTGAACTTGTGGCAGAACATGTGGTAAAGCATTTATGATTCAAATTAAAAGCATCCTAGGATAAAAATAACCCTGTTCTCCAGGCCTTTCCAAATAAAACCATTTGGAGACTGATTTATTGTATTTCCCTTAACCTCTTTCCACCAGCATGATTAACATAAGCATTTCTGAATCTCATGTAAGCCTGGACAGGTATTTGTCTTGTTACACATCTGTGGAACAAATGGAAATACAAATTATACACTCAACAGATGTAAGTTTTCAAAGGCCAGGCAAATTTAATTTGACTGTGCATGCAAATGAAACATTCTCTGAACTCCAAGGTCAGTAACGTGGGTTGCAGGCGGAAAGAGGGCTGTTGCCTCAAATGTCACCAATGCCAAGCAACTCAAAAATTCTCAAAGGAAGTTTTTAAGCTAGCAGAGAAAATGGAGGCCTGTGGGTTCTGCACCAGAGAAGCAAATTTAGGGGAAGGTTATACACACACACACACACACACACACACACACACCGGATTACTTTGACCACAAACATCAAAAAAAGTCTTGAATTTGTCATTACAAAGGGGAAAAAAGACAAGAGAACCTGTATCAAATTCTGCATGTTGACAGAAAGCATGGTTTAGTGGTTTCTTCTGGAAGGAGGAAATAGGAATTTTTTCCAAATTCAACCTCTTACTTTCTCGGTGTCCTTGGACAAGATGATCATCTATTTTGTGTCTATTTAGCTACCTGTAAAATTAGGACATTAATGTTGGTCTGTAGGCAAACAGAAGGAATTCCCTGGCAGTGGGTTTGAGTTTGGTAACGTGATGTTGACCTGATTAATCCTTTTGTGGCTAATAGGATGTGTATCATCCACCAATAATTTCAATTTTTCAGGTTTCTGGAGAAGCTAGTGCCCCAGTTTTAATACCTGTTACTGCCTGAGGTACCTGAATGTGTATAATTGTGTGAATTTGAAGAAATGGATTTCACCCCACTAATCCTACCACCAGAGTCTACTTTAAATATGTGTCTCATATGATTGTATCAGAACTCATATTACCTCACAAGAAATTCCCCTTGATTTCAGCATGCTTTCGATTACTGAAAATACTTGGTGCCAACAAAAAGTTCAAAGCAGAAAATAGCTTGGTTTAGAAAGGGTTAAAATAGCAAGATCCACCATACATTTCCAGGAACACTGGTAGCCTTAGTGGTTAGTTGTTTGGCTGCTAACTGCAAGATCCGCAGTTAGAAACCACCAGTCAGTCTGTGGGAGAAAGATGGGGCTCTCTACTCCTGTAAAGAGCTATGGGCTCAGAAACCACAGGAGAGTCACTAGGGTCACTATGAGTGGGCATCAAATTGATGGCAGTGCGCGAGATCATATAGTACTTGAATGCTCAGCTGCTACCTTAAAGGTGGGTAGTTTAAACACACCAAATACTCTAAGGGAGAAAGAGGTGACTATCTGTTTCCATAAAGATTCACAGCCTTGGAAAACCTATGGAACTATTGTATACTCTGTCATTGTGAATTGAACTGACTCCATAATAATGAATTCTACAGGAGCTTGGAAATTAAAGTAAGTACATTGAATGATCTGAGAAAGAAATATGTCAGCTTCACTTATTTTAATTTTGTGATGTGTTATTTTAATTTCTGAGAACAATGAGGTTCCTAAATGCTACTTGAAAATAAATAAATAAAACAATATTTTCTCACATTCATTCATTCAATTTCCCTCACATACTCACACATACACTTTTTTCTCTTTTCTTATTATTATTATTTCAAATTTCAAGGAGTATTTCCTCTGTAGAATTCTCCCCTGTTAAGGGAAATGTTGTCAACTGCTGTAGAACTAGCTACTAAAATCAGTAAAAATATTAATATCAAAACCAGACTAGTATTTTAGTTACCAAATTCTATTATGATACACTCATTCCCTTTTGAAGAGTAATAGTTCCACATTTCCAAGAATATTGGTAGGTGTTTGCACAAAAAAATTCTTTCATTATGTTTGGACTTTGAGAATATTCTTTTGGGGTGTTATTTTATTTATTATGATCTATTCTTTCAAATCCAAGGGTTACCAGCAGGTCAATGGTATCAAGGTAATTCACAGATTTCCATCAGTTTTCAGATTTATTAAAACTCACAACAGAGAAATAAATAATAGAATCCTAGTGTGTATGAGAATTTTTAAAAAGTAAAAGTAATAGTTAAATTTATTGGGAAAATTGACTATGACAGAAATTCTATTTGGATCCTAATTTTTTTAATACTTTTATTGGGGGCTCTTATATCTCTTATCACAATCCATACATTCATCCAGTGTGTCAAGCACATTTGCACATATGCCACCATCATCATTTTCAGAGCATTGTCTTCCCACTTGAGCCCCTGATATCAGCTCCCCTTTTCTCCCCCCTCCCTCCTCCACCCACCCTCCCTCACAAACCCTTGATAAGTTATAGATTATTATTTCCATATCTTACATTGTCCTCCATCGCCCCTCACCCACTTTTCTGTTATTCGCCACCCTGAAAAGGGGTTCTAGATTGATCCTTGTGATCAATTCTCTCTTTCTCCCCCAACCATCCCCTAATCCTACTGGTATATCTACTCTCATTGTTGGCCTTGAAGTGTTTATCTATCCTGGATTCCCTGTGTTATGGGCTGTTATCTGAAGCAGTGTGCATGCTATGGTCTGATCTGATTTGTAAGGTAGAACTGAGGTCATGATAGTGGGGTGAAGGAAGCAACAAAGAACAAGGAAAGTTGTGTGTTTCATTGGTGCTATACCGCACCCTGACTGACTCATCTCTGCCCTGTGACCTCTCTTTGAGGGCATGTCCAATTGTCTACAGATGGGCATTGGGTCTCCACTCCATGCCCCCACTCCCATTCACCTTGGGTATGGTTTTGTGCTGGGTCTTCGATGCCTGATACTTGATCCCATCAACACCTCATGATCACACAGGCTAGTGTGCTTCTTCCATGCAGACTTTGTTGTTTCTGAACTAGATGGCCGCTTGTTTATTTTCAACCCTTTAAGACCCCAGACACTATATCTTTTGATAGCCAGCACCATCAGCTTATTCACCACATTTGCTTATGCAGCCATTTTGTTTTTTTCAGTGATCGTGTTGGGAAGGTGAGCATCACAGAAGGCTGGATTGTTAGAATAGTGTTCTTGTGTTAAAAGGGTACTTGAGGAGAGGCCCAATGCCCATCTGCAACCTTAATTATTAACATATAGATATGAGTACATAGTTCTATTGCCCTCTAGTTATATATGTATTTACATATGCACATGCCTGTATTTAGACCTCTATAAATGTACTTTGCCTCCTGGCTCTTTCCTTTATTTCCTTTTACTTTCTTCTTGTCCCACCATCATGTTCGGCCTTCATTTAGGTTTAGTAATTCCTTGCTGCTACATTTCCCTTGATTAAGCCCCATTAGGCATCGTAAGCCCTTCTCTCCATTGATTTTAGTTCACTTGTTCCCTTGTCCCTGGGTTGGTTCCGCCCCCCTTCCTTTCTCCTACCTCCCCTTTTCCCGTACACCCCAAGAATCATTGGTCCTGCTCTTTTCATCTCTGAATGATTTATCCCACCTATCTTATCTAGACATACATGCAGATACATTAATAAATGCAAAAATAAGAGAAAGCCAAATAAAACAACAAAGGAAGTCAAACCAACAAAGCAATAACAGCAATACAAAAACAAAATAACAATAACAAAAAGAAAGCCATAACAAAAAAGCAATAACAAAAACGGAAAAACCTATAAATAGGTCAAGGTCTGTTTGTTGGTCTTTATGAGTGTTTTCCAGTCGAGTCTGATGTGGTGCCACACTCTGTCTCCAAAGTCTATTCTTGGTATTCCCTGTGGTTTCATCACTCTGTTACCCCTGCTGCTCTGCTGCATGCCCTCAGTGCCTCACCCCAGCATGATGGGGCCAGACCGTGCACTAGTCCCACATGGTGTCTCTAGTGTTGTCCCTGCAGCATCATGTTTCAGTGAGGGACTCCGTGTCCTGAGGGGGGGCCCCGACCTTATGGAGCATTGTCTGCTCTGAGCAGAAACTATCGTCCTCAGGGCTTGGTGGGCCAGGATGTCCTCTCTTTCCTCTCCCTCCCTTTTCATTTCTCCCATGTGCTGTAATCCAACACGTCCCTCTCCCCAATCTGTAGCCCTAGTGCTGTCCTCTGAAGTTCATTCTTCTGAGGGGAGGGAGGGGTAGATCCTTATCTTGTGGCACTTACTCTTTTCAAATAAGTTGAATATTTTAAAAATACTCAGGAGACCTCACAGCTTAGCTTAGATTTTCTAGAGAAACAGAACTATATGCAATTTTAAGTAACAATTTACCAATAAGAGATTAGGATTCTTAAGGAAAAAAATATTGATTTTGCTCTCAAACTGGCAAAAATTAGAAGTAAAGCACTTCTAAATTTAGGTGAAAGAAACTAATAGAAATGTGAAGGTGCTGGTAGAAATGTGAAGTTCAGTTGTAATTTTTTTAAAATAACAATGTGACACACTCTGATAAATTACAAAACTTTTCATTTTACAGAAATAAAAACAACTTTATATAACATTTTTCCATGCAGTATTGTTTGAAAATCTTTCATGTAGGATGATTTGAAATAGAGAAAAGAAACTGAGAGGGAACAAATAAAAGCCTGTTGATAATTGAGTAGGTGAGTACATGTGATATATGCTTGCCATGAACTATCATACTGCAATTAGAGATAATAAAATAGATATATAATATTTGATGTGGTAAAAATATTTTATGTAATATTGATAAGTGAGGAAATAGATTGAAGAAATTTCATGATATATTCTTGTGCTTATTTTTTCATGAGAAAATTAATTCCCATTATGAATGTGCATATGTTTATTGATATATAATTGTATATACATGTATTTACAAAAAAAAAAACAACAACATTGCTATTGAACTGAATCCAACTCATAGAATGTAGTGGAATTGTTACATGGAATTTCCCAAACTGTGAACTGAGGGCCATAGCTTTCTCCCATTGAGCAGCCAGTGGCCTTTTGATTAACAGTGAAGTGCTTAATAACTGCTCCAAGGGTCCTTTAGATATATATAAATAAAATATATAAAATAAAAATACATGTGTTATTGGTTCCTGGAGGGGATGAGAAATGCATATACATAGTATAGTATTATCTTCAAATTGACCTTTTGGTCATGATTCCTGAACTCTACCCTGTTTCCCCGAAAGTAAGACACCCCTGAGAATAAGACCTACTTACAGTTTTGCCACTTGCTGAAATATAAGGCTTCTCCCAGAAAATAAGCCCTCCCTGAAAATAAGGGTTTGGATTGTTATGATGATGTTCCAGAAGATGATGACATGACTGTCATTGAATAAATGAGTAAATGTACCATAGATTGTTGTACATGGAAATAATGGTAGTAGCAAGAAATTCTTGATATTGTAGGATTCACAGTTTGTCTGGTTATGCTGGTTTGTGATGAAAACTACTACTGTACCGTATACAGGTAATAAATTTCCTTTTTTGTTGTTCAACAATAAATGTGTACCGTATTCTTCTTCATGGAAAAATATGACATCCCCTGAAAATAACACCTAGCACATCTTTGAGAGCAAAAATTAGTATAAGACTCAGTCTTATTTTTGGGAAAAAGGGTATCTAGTCTGAGCTTCACAAGGATTGTCATGGAAGCCTAATTCAGTAGTTTGCCTTTACTTGGGTTGGCTGAGATGCTCCACCAAACTTGACCAATGATGATAAAAACCCTACAGGACCAGTGGTGTTAGTGGCGAAACAGGGAGGGTGGAGGGAGAGTGGGTAGGAAGGAGGGAACCGATTACAAGGGACTATATGTGACCTCCTCCCTGGGGGATGGACAACAGAAAAGGGGGTGAGGGGAGACGTCGGACAGGGCAAGATATGACAAAATAACAATTTATAAACTATCAAGGGCTCATGAGAGAGGGAGGAGCGGGGAAAAATGAGGACCTAATGTTGGGGATTTAAGTGGAGAGAAAATGTTTTGAGAATGAAGTACAAATGCGCTTTACACAATTGATGTGTGTATGGATTGTAATAAGAGTTGTATGAGTCCCTAATAAAAGGTAAAAAAAAAAAAAAAAGACAGCAAAGAAATAAAATCTCAAAGTGGATGTCAAAAAAAACCCCAAAAAACCCTAAAACATGGGACTCAAAAAGAGCTTACAAGAGCCAGAATGAGAACTGGGCAAGGGTCATTTGAGACCTAGTTGGAAGGCTATGAAAACTAGCTGAGGAGTAGCTGACAGCAGAGCCCACCAAGGGCTTACCACCAGGTAGGTGAGAATGGACATCAATTTTTGAGAATGATGAGTCTCCTTTGAGAGCTAATGGGTCCTCTTGAAATATGGAGGTTCCATGGTGAGACCACTCTGAAACCTTGTCCTATATATCTCTGTTTCTGTTTATATCCTTTTCTGTTATTGAAGTTGCTGTTACAGATACAGTACATGAGAATATTATTTCAATATATTACCACATCCAACAGAGAAAAAACGCTATGGGGAAAATGACTGGTGTCATCAATGGCAAAGAAGGCAGAGGATAGGGGTATATTTGATTTGCATCTCTTACAGACCAGTTTTGTGCTGATTCTTTTGTTCAAGGTTGTTATTTTGAATGGTATCCAGGAAAGTTCTATTACACAAAAGCATGAAAAGTGATCACATGAAAAGTAAATATTATAGGAAATTAGGATTACATTAAAGTTACTCTAGCATATACACACTTATAAGGGTAAATAAAAATATTGCTTCAACATCATAAAATATATTATGCCAAAAAAGTCAAAATATAAAACTATTGTTTTTCTTATTCTCCCTCTTGGTCTATATACCTCTTGAAGGAAGTGTCTCCGTTTCTCTAAATAATTTCACAGTTTGGCATCCTGGAAAGACTCAACATGTTCTTTTTCAATATTCATTGAGTTTTGAGAACAAAAAAGAAGTTTGAAAGTGCAAAATTGGGGCTATAGTAGATGGGGCAATGTTTCTGAAGGAAATTCTTGTAAAGTAACAGTTGCTATACATATTATGAACAGGTATTTTCCCGTGATGGAAGAAAATTTCCTTGATTTTTTTTTGCAAACTTCTTACATTTTTCTGATCTATGTAATTTTCCATTTTCTTGAAACTACTTGATGATGCTTGGTTTATGGTACAAAAATGTCCCAAATCTCAAATATAATTTAAGGAGAACACCTATTAATTCTTAAACAGGAAAAAGACAAAGACCCACTCTTTGGATGAGAAGGACCATTAGCACAATATCCAAAGGTTTGCTGAGATACAGAGTTTTTTTAAGGATATGGGAGGACAAAGGAAATTGTGACACAAGCATGATTGGCAGAAGAGCAGTCCATCATAATTACAGGTGGGACTACAGAAGCAGAGAAAGAACCATGCTTGTCACTCTTACATCATGTGGTAAATGGAATAGTGCATATTAACAGGACCTCAATCTTCAGAGAATGTAGATTCACTGGGCACCATTATAGTCTTGGCTATTTTTCAGTGCAGCTTAAATTGTGTCCTCCAAACAAGTGTTCAATATACTTTGGAAGCCTGAGAGGCAAGTTTGAGGATGCTTAAATGCTTCAAAATAAGTATCACTAAAGAGAGAGGACAAGCGTTTAAAAAGACTGCTTTGCCTGCCAGCTCGTACTTGAGCTGCTTTTCCTCATGGACATGATGGGTGTGGAGACTACAGGGAGCATGACTAAAAGCCCAAGTCTAAGCAGGAATTTCCATACCCTCTGGTTATTTTTCTGAGTTACTATAATAGTTGCATGTTCATACATAAGTGTGAATATATGTAGACATGACATTATAAAGGAAGATAGCTTTAGCGAATTACACACAGAACTCCTGAAATGGCATGAGTCCCTCACAAACTATATTTGCTACTGTAATGAAGTCCTTTTACAAGCATGTTTTATGAGTTTGGGACCTTAGAATCATTTGCCTGTGTTGTAGTATTCTGTGTGGTCACAAGCTGCATTTTCTTTTTCACAGCTGTATATGTAGGTTACATTTCAGAAATTATTATCTCCTTCCTGCACATTTGGAAAGGCCTGAACAAACCGTTATTCTAGATTTCATTTATTTTGTCAGGTTGTTCTTGTACTTCAATCCTGAGTTCTCCTATCTTATCTACTCTTTTATTTTTCTGTATTAATGTAAAAATGTCCTCCATTTATTTAAAGCAGCCAAAGTTCATTCTCCTAAACTCCTTCATAAGAAGGTATAATGCATTATTTTCATCCAGGACATTCTCTGGATCTACTTCTGCTTGTATTCCACTCAAATGTGCTATTTCCCCACTTTTTTCTCACGTACACAGAGATGGGTTGTTACTTTTGAGACATGATGTTGCTTGTGTATTTGTCTCTGCAATGAACACTTCCTGAAGAGTCGAAAGTGTCTAGGACACGTGGCACAAGCCTCTCCCAAGTAAGGTCTGATGGCAACCAACAGTTCAAGGCTGCTCCTCTCAAGTCTCCCAAATTCCTCAGAATGTATAGGCAAGACACTTTGCCTGCCCTCCCAAGAGGTATTTACTGACTTTTTATATCAGATCAGGGCCCAGGGTCTATTAAAATGAATCTTTCCTGACTGTGAGATGACAAGCAAGTAGTCTCTTTATACTCTAGATGCACAGAGAGATGAGATGCAAATTCTCTTATACTAGATTTCCACTGATGAGGTTCACCTAATCTTGCATTCCCTGTCTGCTGACTCTTCCCCCTGTTTTACCCATTGGTACGCTGTGGGAAAGTGGCCACTGTCACTTATGGGACCAGGTTCAGATCCAAGAGATCCAGAATGGTAATGATAGTTAGCCTCCAGCTGATTTAAATTACTCCTATCCCACAGGAATGCTGTGCATGAGTTGGGTCTCTCTCAACCCTAGTGCTGTGGAGAGCTAGTGAATTTTCCTGCCTGAGTTTAATTATCTTTGCTCCTTCCCTACATAAGTTCCCTCCCACCGAAAGTATGTTGGGGGAGAAATGTTCTGTGATGCTGGTATCACTATGGTTGTGCAGCCCATGTATCAGCTCACCTTTTCTCCCTCTTCTCCTCTCTCTCTGTGGAAGTCTGGAATGCTTGGGAAAAGGGCCACTCCACAGGCCACATATTAGGATAGCATAGAATGTGCAACATTGTTGTATTTTTGTGGCAGGGAAAAGGATGGGGGTGGGGGTCCTTATACTTTTGTTCTCTTTCTGAATTATCAGGTTGTATCTTGTACAGGTTTCAATTTTTCTGGGGATGTTTAAAACCCAGTTATGTTAGTGTCCTAAAAAAAAACACAACTGTTTTTGTAGTTTTTCTTTTAAGAGGGTTTTACAGAGCTTCCAGCTATGCAGCCATGTTTTTATTTACTTCTAACCTGATTAATTTTTGTATGTTAATCTTGTATCCTGACACATTGGAGAATCATTGATTTAATTCTCACAATTTTTTGTTGTTGTTGAAACTTGGGGTTTTCTATGTATAGAATCATATTATCTTTAAATAGAATTTGATTTATTTATTGCCAATTTGATGTTTTTTGCCTTGGATTCCAACTGCCTTTGTTTTTTTCCCTTCTTTGTCTAAGATTTCTAGTACAATATTGAATAAATATTGTCTAGTTTCAGCTGTGGGCATTAAGTGAGATCCTCGTTGAGTGGGATCAGAATTGGGTTTGTTATGGTTTTTATTATCCTTATTATCTTCAGGAGTTGCCCTTCTATTCCTATTTTGTTGAGTGGGTTTGTTGTTGATGGGTGTTGAATTTTTTCAAATGACTTCTGCATCACCTAAATGATCATATAGGTTTTTTTCTTTATTTATATAATGGTTTGCATCTTTGTTCCTAAGGGATATTGGCCTGTAATTTTCTATTCTGGTGATATTCTTGGATGTTTTAGAGGTCAGGATTATGCTTTTTCAGAAAACAAATTTAGGAGTTTGTCATCCTTTTCAATATTATGGAATCATTGGAATAGGATTGGTGTCGGCTCTTCTTTGAATGCTTTAGAATTCCATGAAGAAGCTGTCTTGTCCATTATGTTTCTTGGCCAGGAGATTTTTTAGTGATCTGATCTATTTCTTCTTTGATATGAGTCTGTTGAGTTTTTCTGAATCTATTTGGGTTAATTTAGGGAAATAATGTATTTCTAGAAAATGTTTCTTTTCTTGTAGATTTAAAAATTTCTTAGAATACAGACTTTCATAGTATCATGTTATTATATTTTATTTCATTTTTCCTATTGTAATGTTCCTACATAATATCTTATTCAGATATTTGCATCTTCTCTTTTTTCCTTTGTTAGATTTGTCAGTATTTTGGTCAAACTGTTCACACAACCAACTTCTTGTCCTGTTGGTTCTATTGTTTTTCTGTTTTCTGATTCGCTTTTTTGCCCTAATATTCATTATTTCTTTTCTTCTGGTGTCTTTGGGTCTATTTTGCTGTTTTTCTTCTACTTGATGAAGATATTGGGATCAGATATTGATTTTGGTTCTTTGTTCTTTTCATGTTATGTGCTGTAAATTACCACTTTGAGTACTGCTTTGCTGTGTCCCATGGGTTTTGCTGTGAACCCTGGTGGTGCAGGGGTTACACATTGGAGAGGTAACCACATTATCAGCAGTTTAAAATCATCAGTTGCTCGATGGTTTCATGGATGAGTAGTAAGATGAGACTATCTACCCCTCTAAAGAGTTACAGTCTCAGGAAACCACAGAGCAGTTCTACTCTGTGCTGTCAGGTCACTATCAGTAGGCATCAACTTGATGGAAGTGAATTTGGTTTGGGTTGGTATGTTGTATTTTTATTCTAATTTGTTTCAAGGAATTTAAATTTTCATTCAAATTTCTTCAATTATTCATTTTTAATTCATTATTAATTGGGAGTTAATACATATATCTGAACATTCCATTGTCCCCAAGTCACATCAAGCTGAATTGTACAATTGCAATTATGATCAATTTCCAAACAATCCAAATTTTCTTCCTGGACTCCTTGACATCATCTCCCTTTTACCTTCCACCCCACCACCTATAACTCCTCCCCCCAAAACCCTTATTCTACTTGCTGTCCCTATAGATTTATCAATCCTGGGTTTCATTTACAGAAAAACATATAATACAACTTCAAGAGGTGACCCACAATGGTATAAACATAAGACCTCTGAGACACACTCTAATATGAACAAATGAAATAATGTCCATCACAGATTTGCCGGAATAATACGTGTCTTGATACAGCATATAGGGTATTGATGTAGTAAGAACATGTTTGTCTGCCTACCAAAAGTTCAACAATCTTGGTACAGCTCTCTTCTGCTTCATCAGACACCATGTCTGAAGAGGAGTCCAGTTCACCCAGTGTAGTTTCCATAAGGAATCCCAGAGATGCAGCCTCTGGAGCATATTTTGCGCCTTGAAGATCCAGGATTCAGTATTCCTGTATTCCACATTACTCAACCTGGGTATCCAGGATGCACCCAGAAGCCCAGGCCAATGTGACCCATTTGGTGCATGCCACCAAGAACACTCCACATCTAGTGTCCCCAAAAGCATTTTCAGTCATTCTTCTGCACAACTAGAGGCTGATACTCTTGTTTTTCCTACCAACAGACATAAATTTATGTTTCCCCACCTGTGTCTGCTCCCTTTCCCCTTTGATATGTTGCTTTCCTCATCATCCTAGTAGGGCTCATCACTCTGATAGGGCTTTCTACCTCTTGGCGTGGGTGGGGTGGGGGTGGGGGTGTCATCACAGATTTACAGCCACTCTGTAGACAATATCCCTTTCTCCTCCCTAGGATGATTTGATGCCAGCTGACATGAGGCACCCTCTGGCAAAGTGACCTTCAAAATACTTACCTAGTGATTTATGGTTCATTGGCTCTCTACCAAGCTGTCTGGCCTCCCAGACAGAAGACTCTATGCCTTACAAGACTGAACTTGTACACTGTCTGCTGCTTGTTCCTACCACAGTGGACTCATACAATGTTTGTCCTTTGTGATTGACTAATTGCACTCAGCATAATGCCTTCCAGATCCCTCCACATCTTGAGGTGTTTCATAGTTTCATCACTGTCTTTAGGTATACATAATGTGTATATACCAGAGATTTTTTTTACTCCTACTGGTGGGAATTTAGGTTGTTTCAGCTTCTTGCTACAATGAGCATGGGGAGCGAACGTCTGTTTGTGGATCTGTTTCTTATTTCTTTGGGTATATGCCCAGCAATGGTATGGCTGGATCATATGGTAGTTCTATTGCCATCTGTTTTAAGTATCACCATATCGCCTTCCATGGTGGCTGTACCTATTTACAAGCTCATCAGCAGTGGAAAAGAGTTCCAATCTCAACACACCCTCTCGAGAATTAGTTGTTCTAACTTTTTAGAAATTGGGCTACTGTTATAAGTGTTAGATGGTGTCTCGTGGTTGTTTTCATTTGCATTTCCCAAATGGTTAGTGAACGGGAGCATTCCCTCATGTGTTTATCAGCCATTCAAGTGTCATCTTTTGTGAATTGTCTGCTCAGGTCCTTCAGCCACCTTCTCAGAGGAATATTAGTTTATTGTTGTAGGTCTATAAAATACTGTAGATTTTAGTAATTAATCCTTTGTTATGTCTTTACTAAATATTTTCCCCAGTCTGTGGGCCCTTGTTTTACTCTTTTAATGAAGTCTTTTGATGTACACAAGTGTTTCCTTGTGCTTTTTTGCTAGGTGGTTGGTTTGTTTCTTCCTTTTCTTGAGTTTCCACCCATCGCATATGTTATTCCTCTTGGTAATGTCCCACATAATCCTGTCTTTGTTTTTCTTTTTCTTTTTTATGGATTCTTCAATTACTTTAATATTGAGAGGACTGTCCCCAAATTCTCTAACTTAACCTTCCATATTTTAGCTTCTATTGTTTTGCTCTTTCCAATATTAGCTTTTTCTAATAGCCATCCAGTCAGTTCCAACCCATAGTGACCTTCTGTATGACAGAACAAAAAGATAACCTGTCCTCACAATTGTTTCCATTCTTTAGGCCATTGCTGTGGACATAGTATTAATGCCTTCCTCTTGTTCTCTGCCCCACTGCTTTACCAAATATGGTGGCCTTCTCCAGGGCCTGGTCTCTCCTGGCAACATGTCCAAAGGATGTAAAATGAAATCTCACTATTCTTGCCTCTAAGGTGCATTCTAGCCACACTTCTTTCAAGATATATCAGTTTGTCCTTTTAGTAGTCTATGATACTTGCAATATTCTTCTACAGCACCACAATTCGTATACATTGATTCATCTTCTGTCTTCTTTATTCAATGTCCAACATTCATATGCATATTAGGCAATTAAAAATAGCACAGTTTGGTCACATGCACCTTAGTGCTCAAGGTAACATCTTGCTTTTCAATACTCTAAAGAGATCTTATGCAGCAGATTTACCCAATGCAACACAACTTCTGATTGATAGACTCCTGCTTCCACGAGCATTTATAGTGATTCCAAGCAAGATAAAATCCTTGACAACATCAATCTTTTCTCCATTTATCATGCTGTTATCTATTGGTCCAGTTATGAGAATGTTGCTCTTCTCTGCATTGAGTTGTAATCCCTACTTAAGGCTTCACTCCTTAATCTTCATCAGCAGGTGCATCAAGTCCTTCTCACTTTCAACAAACCAAGTTACATCAACTGTATATCACAGGTTGTAAGTAAGCCTTCCTCCAGTACTGGTGCCATATGCTTCATCATATAAGCCATGTTCTCTGATTATTTGCTCAGCATACAGATTGAATAATTTTGAATACTCTGTTGGGTCATCTTTCTTTGGAAGAGGTACAAATAAGAATCTCGTCCTGTGATTTGACCACGTAGTTGTCTTCCAAACTTCCTGGCATAGATGAGTAAGCACTTCCAGTGCTTTATTCATTTGTTGAAACATTTCAATTGGTATTCCATCAATTCCTGGAGTCTTGCTTGTGGTTAATGCTTTCAGTGAGGCTTCAACTTCTTCCTGCAACACCATTGATTCTTGCTTATATGCTACCTCCTGAACTGGTTGACTGTCAATTAGTTCTTTTAGGTACAGTGACACCAAGAATTCTTTCCATCATCTTTGGATGCTTCCTGCTTTATTCAATATTTTTTCCCATAAAATCTTTCAATATTGCAATTCGAGGCCTTAATTTTTTCTTGAGTTCTTTCAGTTTATGTGCTGAGCATGGTCTTCCCTTTTGGTTTTTCAATTCTAGATCTTTCCATATTTAATGGTGATGTTGTCTTCTCTAGCTGCCTTTGACATTTTCTGTTCAGCTCTTTGATTTCTTCCTTTCTTCCATTAGCTTTAGCTACTCTAAAAATGAAGATCCAGTTTCCGACTCTCTTCTGACATCCACTTTAATCTTTTCTTTCTTTTTAAAGACCTTTGGTCTTCATATATGATAGTCTTGATTTCCTCCCACATCTCATCAGGTCTTTTGTCATTAGTGCTCTGTTTGCCAAATTTGTTCTTGATATCTTCTGGAAATTCAAGTAGAATAGACTAAAGGTCATATTTTGGCTCTTGTGGACTTGTTTGAATTTTCTTCAACTTTATCCTACACTTACATATGAGTAATTGATTGTCTGTTCCACAATCAGCCTCTGGCCTGGATTTAACTCCCAATATTGTTTCTCCATTGTCTCTTCGCATAGATGTAGTCAATTTGATTTCTATGTATTCCTTCTGTAGATGTCCATGTGCATGTTGCCTTTTGTGTCATTGAAAAAGGTATATGCTATGAACAAGTTGTTGGTTTTACAAAATTCTTCCATGAAATATCCAGCTTTGTTTCTGTCACCAAGCATAGCTTACAACTACTGCTTCTTTCTCTTGGTTTACAACTTTTCACTCCAATTTTCAATAATTATCCATGCATCTTGATTACATGTTTAATCAATTTCAGACTTAAGTCATTGGTAGAATTCTTCAGTTTCACCATCACTAGCTTTTGTGATTTGGTGCATAAATTTGAACAATAGTTGTATGAAGTGGATTTCCTTGAAGGCAAATGGAGGTAATCCTATTATAGATAGCATCGCACTTCATGACTGGTTTTGCAATGTCCTTTTTGGCTGAAAGCACTGAATGCCATGCTTTCTTATTCATTGTGTTATTGCATTTCCACTCACAAATGCCTAGAATATTGATATTTATACATTCCATTTCATTTGTGTATCACATTAAGCTGCCATGAACAAACCAGCCATGAAAGAAGGTGACCTGGGCAGATCCAAGATTACTGTTTTGTTTGAGTCTATTGTGAGGATTAAGTATCAAATTTAGAGATTTTTTTTTTTTTTGGCAAACCTCTTAGGGTTCCAACTAACCTGTTCATTCTAGGCTTCCTTTCATTGATCCAGCAGTTGATCAGTAGCAACAGTAACATCTGGACAAAAATAGTCTTGGACAAGCATTCAGTCAACCAATGGGTTTTCTGTTGTCAACTCTTGACCATGCACCCAATGAGTGATTTTTCATTAACTTTGTCTTCAGGAGAACAACTGAAGCCCTAGGTTTACAGATGTACAACTTACACATACAAGAAAAATCAGCAAGCCTAGAAACCCCAATTGTTTCTAGAGGAAATGAGAAAAAAAGTTAAAAACAAGACTATAATAAATGGGAAGGTGGAGAAATCCTCAGGAACACTTGATAGGGCCTTTTTATCTAAAAAAAAAAAATTAGAAAAGACTTCTATAGGTGATTCAATTGTAGAGTTATCTCCTTACATGCAGGAAATACAGGTCCAATTCCCAGCAAGTGCATCTAATACACAACCCCCAATCATCTGTCAGCTAACATGCTGATCTGGTGTATCAAATCTTTCCAACTAGGAAAAATGTTCTGGCTATCTACTTCCAGAAATCACCCAGGCTTAATGGCCACTAACAACTCATAAATATACATGCAAGTTTTTAGATGCCATCCCTAGAGGGGGGAAATGAGGCATACATTGAGACTTCCTCTTTTTCTACAGTTACTACCAAGCTTGGCTTAGTATAAGCTCATTTAACAAGGGTTAAGATACTCCAAAGGATCTCTCATCATGTAGTGGTTACTCATTGGGCTGGTAATGACAAAGTCAGCAGTTAGAAACCATCAGCTGCTCCATGGGAGAAAGACAGGGCTTTCTACTCCTATAAGGAGCTAGAGTCTGAGGCATACATAAAGACAGTTCTACCCTGTCCAATAAGGTCACTATGAATTTGAAACAACTTGATGGCACTAAGTAAATGAGTGAGGGTACCTCCAAAAAACAGAACCTAACTAGTATAACATAAAATAAAAGCAGCTTTGTAGGATTCCAAACAAATAACTTTTAAACAAACACATTTTAAACAAATAACTCTTTTGGTTTGCTTTTTAGTGAAAAAGCTTCATATTATAAAGAATATTTAGGAATATTCAATCAGAGAAATGCAGCCATAGAGAACCCATGAAACAGAAAAGATGAACAAGGTGGGGGCTAGTTTTAAGACTCCAAGACTTAAATCTGCTCAAAATAATCAATTCCATTAAATGCACCAGTCACAATCTGGATTCAAGTATATTCTACATTTTGTCAAAATCAAGGTTAGTTAAATTTTATTTAAATGGAATCTATAATCTTGGTAGTTAGAGGAGGGTGAAGGGGTGTATGAGAGAATATATTTAAGAGGAATATTTCCAAGCAGCTAGAATGAGAATCAAAGTTTCCATTTGGTAAAAGCAAACAAACAAAAACCCCACATCTCTGAAAGAGAACTAAAACGTCCAGTCCCTCTAGAAGTTAGATGGACTTTCAATCTTCCTATTGTACCTTTTCTACCCTCTTATCATGAAATCTGATTCTGTCTTTAAAATTCACCTTTTCTACTGAACATTCCTGGCAAACAACACCTGACTCCAATCTCTCATGTCTTCTAGTTCAGCTGACTATTAAGACAAACTGTACCAAGTTGTATTTACAAGCTATAATCCTTTTACATAATTCTAGGAATGGTATACAGTTCTTGAGATGGCGCATAGCCTATGTACTTCTCACATAATATGATAAAGTCATTTAAGGACAGGGACTCTGTCATCTTTTTGGAAGGTCCAGATCATCATATAAAGCATTTGGCAATTTAGTTATATTAAACTTATTACCAAACAGTGTGGTTGTTAGTAGACAGCAATGAGTTGGCTCCAATTCATGGGAACACCATGTACAGCAAAACAAAACATTTCCCAGTTATGCACCATCTTCTATTGTTAGTATTTCAAACCTATTTTTGCAGCCATTGTGTGTTTTGAGTACCTTCCAACTTAAAAGACTCATCTTCTTGTACTATATAATACAATATTCCATTGTGAGACCAGGCTTTTCTTTCTTGTCTATACAGTTTAGAAATTACATTGAAACTAGTTCTGTATGGATGGCTCAGCTATATTTGAAATACTGGGGACATTCTAGCATCATGGTAAGAATATAAGAATCACAGTATGATAAACTGGCAGGTGGGTAGTAGATCCTACATTAAGCAATATTTCTCACAGAAGCAAAAGTTTGAGTTATTTTCCATCATCTATAACCTAAGTCATTCTGTTCTCAAACAAACACCATATTTATTTCATTGATAAACTTATTGAGACGTCATTAACATAAGTGTTTTAAAATTACCAATATAAAATGAAACAAAATGTTTTTCCAGGCTACAGGATAAAACAAAAGGTTGTGTATTTGCCTACCACGGGTTATAAATTTCCTCTAATCTTGATGTCACATTCATTTTTCATACTCATATTGCTATTTACCCTGGAGAACATATATGTTACCTTGTAGAAATTTAACTAAAGTTTCTAGCATTGTAAATATAGCCGACTGAGTAAAATCTGACTGTGTTTTTGAAATTCCACACAATAAATATTCATTATTTCACAGGCAAGAGTCGCAATCAGCCTTACTATTAGGCAAAGGTCATTGTAATCATTATGTGATGGAACTCAACACTTGTCCCGTTGATCACCCTATGGATGCAACCTGAATTTGTTCTGGATGCGAGTATCTATTACTGGTTCCATGAGAGAAATGTCTTCCCTGGCTTTTTTATTCTTGTTAGAGGTCTTTTTCTTCTTACGTAATATTAGTATTTTTGTCTGTGGACTATTATGTTTTTACCCTTACCACCTTAGCATGATTTTGTTTTCTACTGTTTTCTATTGGAACTCCCAGCGGTGATGCACAAGTGGAGTGGATGCATAATGGTAATAACGGATACAAGGGAATATAGGGAATACAGGAACCAGGGGATTTGGGGAGTAACTAATGAAGACTAGATTGGGGAGGAAACACTAGAATGGATGGTGATTGCATGAAGCATCTTAAATGTGATTTGTACAATCCTTTGTAATATGATTGAATGGTTGAACTATTGATTACTACTGTGACTGCTGTCCATTATGGCAATCATGACCACCTTGTCTTTGTGGACTGAATGGCAAAAATAGGCCCTTACTCCCACAGGGCCCAATCAGTGCCATTGCAGGCAAGCATCTTAATTAAATTAGAGAAGATTCCACTGTCAAGACTGGCTAATATAATATATATAGTATTTCAAATTCTATATCTTTCACTAAAATCCTGATACTATAAATTGAATATGGCACTAAAATAATGATACCATAAATTGAATATGCCCAATTACCATATGCCACATGGAGATGACTTATAACACTAATCAGCACACATTTTGGTGCCCTAAGTGTTAAACTTGTTTCTGGGTATATTTGACTTGCTGATTAAAAAAAATAGCACTGGTTTTTCCTTAGGAGCTATAGTTTTTGAGATATAGAACATCCTCCACATTTCACTCTTTACTCTGCTAGCCCTTAAAAAAATCAGAATGTTTTAATATAGTGTTAGCTAGTCAGAGATACAGGAAGTGCATACTGGTTTTATTTAAAGTACTGTACCAAATATTTAGGTCAAATAATATTTCACCGTGTCTTTCAATCCAAATAAAAAATTGAATAGTGAAAATTACATGAACTTTGAATTTTCCCCAAGTATCCATTCCTTGTTATTAGGATCTGAACATCAGGCAGTTCTAATATGTTATCGTAATAACAGGCCAGAAATAAAATTTATTGAATAATAAATTAGGAACCATGATGGTGTGGTGGGTTAAATACAAAGCCAGGTCTTTGAGGCTAACAGCTTCTCCCCAAGAGAAAAGTGAGACTTTCTGCTCCCATAAAGATTCACAGCCTCAGAGACCCCCAAATGAAGTTCCACTTGATCCTAGAGGATAGCTATGACTGTAGTGAGTTTGGTACAATAAATTGATTGAAATGTTCTGAAACCCAAAATGGAACTATCAGAGTCCAAACTCCTTTCTTAAAATTAAAATGTTTCAGTCTTGTTATAGTTTGACACAACTTCTCTGCCTGTACGCAGAAACTCTTTAAAAGATATATTAGAATTTCTCTTATTTAGAAGTCTGTAGTCAGCCTCACATCATGGAACAGTTAACATGAATTATCTACTGGCTTCTCTATATTACAATATATAGAATATATTTTAATATTATTAAATATTTAAGATATATTAAAATGTTTGGTTCTGAAAAAGAGAGGAGTCAAGAGGGCATCCAGGTAGAATCACCTTCCTGGTACTCCTGTTGTTAGATAAGAAAATTAAGAGATCAGGAGGCCAATACTGAGAGTCCCAGTGCTAAAAACAGATTCATTGCTCTTGGATTAGGTTCAGACCTCCCCCTGTGATTTTCACCCATGAAGCAATTCGAGAACTTGCTGATCATAATAAATATACACACACCTAATGAGGAACCTGCAAAATTCATCAAACTATTCAAAAGATGAAAAAAGAAGTTACACACTCAATAATCATAGTGACTTTAATTCACTGCTATCAGAGAAAGATAGATCACTGGGAGTAAGATCAGCAAGGAGGCTACAGAGCTGAACCTTACTAATTAAGTGACTAGACCTAATAGACATTTATAGATCTCTCCATGCAAATGCAAAAAAAAATTCATTTTTTTCAAGTGACATGCCTCATTTTTTAAAATAAACCACATGCTGGGACATAAGTTGAGCTTGAGTCCCTTCAAATACATAGAGATCAATGAGACATTCCTCTCAGAACACCACACCATAAAGCTGGAGATCAACAAAGGATGGCCAGAAAAATAAGGTTAAATAATAGGAGGATGAATAACAATCTTCTGCAACAGGAATGGGTACTGGCCCAGATTAAGAGGAAATTAGGCAATTTCTAGAAACTAATGAGAATGAGAATACCATGTACCCAAACCTATGGGATACAGCAAAAGCGGAGGAAGTTTGACAGCAATTAATGCATATATGAAAAAGGAAGAGAGAAATATGAGATAGCTGATAGGCTATCACAAAACCTCCAGTAACTAGAGCAGAGTCAACAGAATAGCCCTTCCAGTAGCAAAAGAAAAGAAATAATAAAAATTGGGGCAGAGTTAAGCAATAAGACAAGAAAATAATGCAAAAAATCAATGCAGCAAAACCTGGTTCTTTGAAAGGATCAACAGAATCAACAGACCACTGGTAAACCAAACAAAGGAAAGGAAGGAGCAAAATTCCATAGCCAGGATGATGGATGAAAAGGGAAATCACGACAGACCCCAACACATAATCACAAAGTACTATGAAAGTCTATATTCTAATGAATTCAACAGCATGGAAGACATGGACTAATGCTTGGAAAAACAATGTCTCCCTAGATTATCCCAGATATAGGTCAAGAACCTCAATAGACCCATAACAAAGATACTACCAACGACAAACCCTGGGCCAGACAGCTTCACATGAGGATTATACCAAGCATTCAGGGAAGAGCTGATACTGGTCCTCCACAAATCATTCCAGAGAATAGAAAAAGATAGTGGTAGTCAGGGTAGACTAGAAAAATAAATTTTATAGGCACTCATATATGTACAAGAAAGAGGATTACATACAAGAGCAATTGAAAATTGAAAAAACATCCCAGTCCAGTCCAGATCCAGTCCATAAGGCTATATGTTCTAAACCAATATTAGCTCATATGTTCAAAAACAATCTATAAAGTCCTCTTCAGACTCATGAAACACATGCAATGACACTGAATGTAAGAAGATTACAGGTTAGTGGGTGGAAGATCTTGTGGCTCCAGTGGTGATGTAAGCATCTCAGTGCTGGCAGGGGTCTCCACATGGCTCCTGTGGCTACAGGGCTCTAGCGTAGTTCCATGTGTCTTGTCAACAGAAATGCCTCTCAGGGAGTTAGCCTTATCAGTAAAGAGTCTCCAAGGGGGTGACCATATGTCCCTTTTGCAGTGAGCTATTTATCTCCATAGTGCCTCCCAATGAGGTCATCAAGCTTCAACCTGATTGTCAGGCTAAACTACACCTCTTCACTCTAATACTTCAAATTGACAAAAGATTATGTAACTACCTTGTCAGTGTGATACTTTCACACAACTCTTTAGCCAGAGTAATTATTCAAACAAGCAATAATAAAACCACATCTGCACCTAACAGGATAAAACTGAAATGCATACAATTCACAAAATTGACACCCTCATTTAAACATAATATTCTATAAATGACAAAACAACAATATTCTATGCCTAAGTATTGCAGTTAAGCAACACCTACACCTTAATCCTATAAACCTATGAATATATTCCCCCACTAATCTCAATTCTTAAAACAGTCAAGCTTAATCTTTATTTAGTTTATCTTAATCCTTATCTAAACTATTCCATTGATGTAAAGTATGGGATTAGGCCTCTGACAGCATCAAGCCAGAGCCAGGCTTTCTGTCAGCCATTTTGACCTTCTATTAGTCATTTTTACAGAGCAGCGCTGAGAAATTCAAGGGACAATTTTGTCCCCTGAGTTCAAAATATATGTTAATCACATTCCTTTTCTCCATTTCACAAAGGAATAATCAAAGACTACAATAAAAAAAAATAATAAAAAATTTAACCTCCCATTTGTTTTACAGAATACAACCCAATAAACTGCATGGCAATATCTGACCTCTGGCTAGCCAAAGCAGAAACACTATCATGAGGAAGAAGTCAAACAAAAATTCCCTCTCCAACTTTATGATGTTTCTGTAGTACCCCATTCCTAAGGTACCATCATGTGTTAGTCTGTGTAGACTAGAGAAACAAATTTATAGAAACTCATGTGTATAAGAAAAAACTTTATATAAAAGAGCAATTGTATTCTGAGAAACATCCCAGCCCAGTCCAGATCAAGTCCATAAGTCTGATATTAGCCTACAGGTCTGATACCAGTCCTCTTTAGACACCAAATGCAGGAAGGTCACAAGCCAGTGGGTTGAAAGTCTTGTGGATCCAGTGGTGATAGAAATATCTCGGTGGTAGAAGCATCTCAGGGCTCTAGTGTAGTTCCATGTATCTTGTCAGCAAGCATGTGTCACAGGGAGTGAGTCTGTCTCCTGTCCAGTGAGCTATTTATCTTCTTAGCACATGCAAATGAGGTCATCAAGCTGAGACCTGATTGACAAGTTAAACTCCACCCCTTCACTCCTAAATCTCAGATTGACAACTGATTATCTTTAACTTTGATACCCAAACAGGGCAAGGATCCTACAGGAATAGAGAACTATAGACCAATATATCTAACGAAGATAGATGCAAAATCTTTAACAAAATATTGATCAATAGAATACAAATGTATATAAAGCATATCATCCATCATGATCAGATGAGATTCATTCCAGTGATGTAGGGATGGTTCAACATCCAAAACTTTATGAACATTAATCACCACATTGATAAGAAAAAGGATGTGAACCACATGATAATATTGGTAGACTCAGAAAAAGCATTTGACAATATCCAACACCAGTTCCTAACTAAGACACTCAGTAAAATAGGAATGGAAGGAAAATCCCTCAAGTTAATACAAGCTATTTATGAAAAGCCAACAGCCAACATCATAGTCACTGGAGATAAGAAAAAAACAATCCCACTGAAAAATGGGACCAGATAAGGATGGCCCTTGTCCCTACTTCTATTCAACATCATACTGGAGGTTCTAACTAACAACATAAGACAGCAGAAGGACATTAAAGTTATCTGTCTGGGAGAGGAGGAGGTGAAACTATCACAATTTGAACATGACATGATTCTATACACTGAAAATCCTAAAATCTCTGCAAAAGGACTACTGTCAGCGATAGAGGTATACTGAAGAGCGGTAGGATAAAAGATCAACCAACAGAAGTCTATTGGTTTGCTACATACATTGAACAAGACCACAGAAGAGGAGACCAAGAAGGTAGTACATACAGTTAACCCCCTGAGGAAGTGGTCAAAAGACCTGAACAGATGTTTTACTAGGGAGGAGAACCGAATGTCCAATAAACACATGAGAAAATGCTCCTGATAATTAGGCATCAGAGAAATGCAAATTAAATAGCCCAAATCAGAAAATCAGAGAGCAAAAAATACTGGAGGATATGTGGAAGATAAAAACTCTCCTCCACTATTAATGGTCATGTACAACCTCTGTGGAAAGCAATCTGGTGATATTTAAAGCAAATGGAAATTGAGCTACCTTATGACCCAAAAGAAGTAAGAAATAGACCACGGCCAGTCATCTAGGTTCCAATGTCTATTGTGGCACAATTCACAATCACAAAGTATTGGAAACAACTTAATTTCTATTGATAGATAAGTAGATTAGAAAATGCTGGTACAAACACAATGGAGTACTATGCAACACTAAAAAGTATCGATGATTGCATAAAGCACATTGTCTCATGGGAAGAGTTGAAGGAAATTATGCTAAGTGAAGTTATCCAATCACAAAAGGACAATACATAAAGAAGAAAATCCATTTATCTCACACTATCCGGGTTGAGGTACAGGAATCAAGTGGGGACAGACCAAACCCAAGAATTTACATGTCATTCCAACACAAAGAAGGGGAAAGAGAAGGCAGGCAACGAAAAGGAAAAAAAAATTAAAAAGAGGATGACGATGACTCTGGGGTAGCAGGGCATTAATCCACCCACAGGGAGGGTATTTTTTATGTCGCCACAGAAATGGGAGTGTGAGTGCAGATCCCACCACACGGTTCCAATCCTTGAGGACAATGTAACCACATGGAGCAACTCATGAACAGAGAGATCTGCAGGGCCAGCCCCAGTCGGAGCCAAACTGACTCCTTCCCTGGGAGTATGTGCTACAGAGGACAACACTAAACCCAAGGTTGGAGAGAGGGGTTACTCTATCCACACAGAAACAAACCAAGAAGGAAAAAGAGAGAGTGAGGGACTAGACCCCACCCTGGTACACTAAACCTGGAGGATGAAGCCCTGCACACAGCTGCTAAGGCACAGAGAGGACTGTAAGGCCAACAACAGCTTGAGGCATGTTGTTCCCTTGCTGGAGCATACCGTGATTGACGACAATACAGGGGACACACGATGGGGGTTATGTCTGGTCTGACAGCCTCCCCCCACCCCCTGCCCCCAACAATAGGGAGAAAAGAGAAGGGAACATAACAGATCAAATTATGAGCAAAGGAAAGCCACAAAGCCCTTGAGGATCCCTCAAAATAGACTTCAGGCTAGGAGGGGAAGTTCCTGGAACCTCCCAGGACCAGTGGTGCAATAGTCATAAAGGTCAGCAGATAGATCTCTAATTATGCATGTTTTGGGGGGGTTATTTGCTAGTTTTTTAAAATTTATATTCAGTCTTTTTGTCTTGTCTCTGTTATTGTTGCTTTGCCTACCTATATAAAATAGGCATGGGAAGCAAGCCAGAGGAGAAAGCAAGCAATGGGACAGATAGTTCAGGAGGGACTTGGCGGGGAGGAGGCCAGGAAAGATGAGCAAACAACACCACATAGAGGGGAACAACTAGGGAATTAAAAGCAATAATGAGAAGGACTTAGAGATTCTGGTGATATTGGACCAACAGCAATCTAGCTGAGAGAATTTACTAAGAAGTAGATGAAGGGCATGTGTGATGGGGGGCAGAAGGAAGGTAAAAGGAAACAGAGAAAAGACCTAGGAAACAAAGGTATGGATAGAGGTGAAAACATATGTGAACATTTATGTAAATATATTAATTCATAAAAATATATCATTGGCCTATGTACAAATACTTACATGGCAATACACTGAGGAAGTAGATGGACTTGGGGCCTCTTCTCAAGCCCTCTCTCAATGCAAGAACACTTGTTATAACAACCTGACATTCTGTGATGCTCACCCTCCCAAAAGGATTTCTGAAGACAAAATGGGTGCATAAGTAAATGTGGTGAAGAAAGCTGATGGTGCCTGGCAATCAAAAGATACAGCATCTGGGGTTTTAAAGGCTGAAAGTTAAACAAGCATCCATTACCGAGAAGCAACAAGCCCACATGGAAGAGCACACTAGCCTGTGCCATCAGGAGCTGTCAACAGAATCAGTTAACAGGTATCAGAAGACCACAAACAAACCAAAACACCCATAATGTTGAGAACAAGGGGGTCAGAGCTGAGACCGCAACCCATCTGTAAACCACAGAACATTCCCTTACAGAAGGGTCACAAGGAAGGGATGAGTCAACCGGGGTGCAGTATAGCACCAATGAAACACACAATATTCCTTTAGTTCCTTGAGGCTTCCTCATCTCCTACTACCATGACTCCAGTCCTGACTCTCAGTACTTGCTAGACCAGTCCATGTACACTGGTACAGATAACAGCTCACGACACAAGGAATCCAGGTCAGATAAACCCATTAGGAACAGAAATGGCAGTAGTGATATCAGGAGGATAGGGGGAAGGCAGAGAGAGGATGGAAGAGAGCACCGATCCCAATGATAGGCACATTATGCTCTCCCCATCCGCCCTGCCCCCGGCACCCACCACTCAGCAGAGGAACAAACAATAGAAACATGGGTGAAGGGAGATAGCAGTCGGTGTAAAATATGATGATAATAATAATAATTTATAATTTATCAAAGGGTCACAAGGGAAGGGAGGGCAAAAAAGATGAGCTGATATCAAGGGATCAAATAGAATATGAATATTTAGAAATGATGATGGAAATATGTAGAAATATACTTGACACAATTAATGTATGGATTGTTATAAGAGCCCTAAACAAAATCATCTTTAAAAATAAAATAAAATGTTTTGTGCATAATTTGAAAAAGAAATACTTAGATTTTCAAAATATTTGAGAAAATTTCTATGAAGTATTACATTTTCCACACTCTAAATTGCCCTCACAATTTCTATATATGGGCCTTTTCAATTTTATTTTTATTTTCCACTCTCCTCAAGCTGTGTTCTGGGATTTTCAGTATTCAACTTGTAATCTCTGTGTGTACCACACAGCCTCCCCTACCCCAAAGAAAAATCCACTGCCATCTAATTGATTCTAATTCATAGTGACCCTATAGAACAGAGAAAAACTATCCCTTTGAGTTTCCAAATCATTAAATCTTTGAAAGGATGAAAAGTGAGTGGTGGGTTTGAAATATTGATCTTGTAGCTGGCAGCTCAATACATAACCAACAAGCCACCATGGATCCATATATATCTTCCCTTGGAATTCCCTTAATATCTAATTCTTTTTCAAGTATTTCTTAACTTTTTTGTCTTATCCTATTATTTGTGAGTCTGAATTATTCTGAGATTTAAAACCAGGATGGTCAATTAATAAATTAGTATCACTTAAGAGATAAAAATGTAGTTGAACACCATATCTATAAAACCAGAGGTGATGTTATCTCTTCAACATAATTTCCTGAATCAGCATCCCAAATAACCCAAAGAAAAGACACCAAGAAAAAGTTTTTGTTGTTGGGCTATGCAATGCTCCCAATAAAAATGACAAAGAGGTCTTTAAAGTGAATCAGGAGCATACATAAATGATAAATATATGACAGATTTTGAGCTTGTAATTAATTGTACCCCACATTCTAAGAACAATTCATTCTTTGATGTAGCCCTACTAGATACTTGTCCTCATGAAGAGATCTCTGAAGATATGGGGCTACAGCAAAGTGTGGTGAACAAATTAGAGAGTGACCACCTATCAAAGAGAGTAACATATGGAGTCTGAAAGGCTTGTCTTAAAGCAACCATCTAAGTGAGTTATCACCTAAATCTACTAGGAAGAAGCGCACCAGCCTGTGTGATAAAAGATTGTAAATAATAAATTCAAATATGGAGTTGGTAATAGTACTAGAGCTTAAATTCTAAGTAGCCAGCTTACAATGAACATCTATTGCTATGGATGACAATGAAAGCCCCAAATCCATTTTTAGGGACCCAACATGGATTAAGACTCTCCCAAATCCCCTCTGACTATTCATAAGGGATGAATATAAATAAGCACAAACGTTCCCGGGTGATATAAACAGTTAGTGAGCTCAGTTGATAACCACAAGTTTAGAAGTCCAGATGACCCATAGGTCTGGGGAAAAAGGCCTGGTAGTCTTTCAAAAATATCAATCATTGAAAACCCTACAGGGCAAAGTTCTGTTGTGTCTGAGGGGCCAGTGTCAACTTGATGGTAAATGGATTTTATATTATTATGTGAATTGTATATTATTCTGTAGAATAATAAAATTATGAGAGACCAGAAAAGTCAGTCATTCCAACACCCTATCATTGTAAATAAGAAGAGCAAAATTACAGTAAGGTAGGCAATTTTTTAAGTTATCCAACTGGTTAATGCCAAGGCCAAGAAGAGAGTCAGGTTTCTTCATTTAGAGTGTTTCGCCCTTTCCAAAAACCGTGTGCTACAATGTCTAATAAATGATGCCAATTTCGATTATCAGCATCTCACCTTAATTTAAGTGAGCAGCAAAAAGCAAAAGTTCCTATAGTCTTCTAGGTTGTTTCCCTTCATCTATGTGAACATGCTAATTACCAGCTATCAATGAAAACAACCCTTGTAGGCAGCTGATGAAATGGATTAGAAATATGGTTTGAAGTTCATGAAAAACACAGGTGTTTCTTTATTCAATGAAAGTCTAACAAGAAACTTAGTGGGATAAAAGGATGTTAGGTGTGGAGGAAAAGAGGAAAAAAATTATGTCATCCTCTGCTAGAACTGTTGATGAAAAGAGACAAAAACCCAAAAGTACCTTACAAAGCACTTCTTAATAAAGAATCTGGACCATCTAAGACTTGTGGGACTAAATTTTGCTCATTAAACTATTTATATTTCAGAAAAATAATTTGTAAATACTTTCCCTACTCTCTTAAAAAAAAAGTAAGGAAGACATGTTGGCTCAACTTAAGGACAGAATTGAAGTTAGGTGTATTGGAGGAAATCTGACTTTTTTGCTATATGGAAAAATATCAGAAGTATAAAGTTGAGGGTTTTGAAGCCAAGGGCAAGAGGATAGACTCAAAATTGTTTGCTAAAGACCGATGTTTTTATACTGTATCGGGCAGTTAAACTGTGCTACCTCCAGGCACCATGAAAAACTTCTTTTTTTAAAGGTAGTTTGCATTCACAAAGTCTTGTAAACAGTTTGCCAGAATTATGTACTGCCTAATACTTCTTTTATTCTTCTAAGAGTTCCATTTGATACAGAAAAACAGCAACATTTATTTTGATTTGCCCATTTTACACATCACAGGGCAAGAACTCTTGGAGAACTATTTTTTAAATATGGAGAGAAATATTACTTGATGTTTCAGTAGGCTCTTTGTCCCCTTCCCCATCTCCATCATCTCTCAGGCCAGGTACATCTGCAGTGGGAATTTGTTCTGTGAAACCATGCGGCACTATTTCTCTGTATTTCCTTGACAACAGCTCTCGATCAACTTCTGAAGGAACTTGCCTGTATTGTAAACATGCCTCTCTTGGCAATTGGCCTGTTTTCTTTCTCTATCTCATTTTCGATCAGCTCAAAGGCTTTGCTTCAAAAAGAAATAGGTTGCAGGTGTGTATTTTTTTTCTTTAGCCCCTCCCCTTATGTTTCTGAAAGAGATCGACCTGGGAGATTAAAATTCTCTCAACTAGAGACTTTGACAATCTCTCAGACCAGGGCTGAATGAATACTTGTGTATACCTGTGAACCAATTCATGGAGCATATCAACAAAGACAAATGTTCTTTTTCATTTTAAGCATGTTTCTTTGAAAATTTCCCTATATTACTTGTTATTGCTAGTTGCCATAGTGTTGAATCCAACTTATGGCAACCTGTATAACAACAAAATGTTCCTTGCCTGGCCTTGCTCCGTGTGCATAATTGTTGCAATGTTTGAGTGTAATATCTAAACTGCTCCTACATCTATTTGGTCAATTCCAACTCTTAGTGATCCGGTGTAGGATTAGAGGAGGGACACCATTCAGATCAGAGTCTGAGCAAAGGCTTGAACAAAATGAGTGAGTTTAGAAGGAGATGCTTCAGTGTGAAACATCAAAGGACCCAGAGCTAATCTGCGGGTACCTTGGGATGACGACTCATGTTTTTATCCAACTAGTTGGCACATCTTCCACCACTGTGTGGCTTTCTGGAGGGTCTTCTGCTCTTGACTGACTTTCCTTAGCATAGCTCCCCTTACAGGTATGAACAGCCCGGAGAGTTCATGCTCTGTCTTTGTTGCCAGGACTCAAAACCAAGGATCAATTCAACCACGGTGGCAGTAGTATAAATATCCTGCCTTTTCCCCTTTCACTGTCTTTTCACTTATATTGATAATCAAGTCTCTCTTTTCTGCCTTTCACATATCTTTGTGCTGGGAAACTAAGGGAAAATGAGTCTTCACCTTGACGTTCTGGAAATTCCTTCCAGTGTCAACCTTTTCCCCTTTGCCCAACTCTTTCGAACTAAGCTTTGTACATCTTTTTGGGAGCAGAAAGTTTAATCTTTCTCCAGCAAAGTGACTGGTGGCTTTGAAGCACCATTGTAGAAGTTAGAAATCCAACTGTTACCCTGCAGGGCCATCAGACTTCCTCTACCTATACTTTTCCAAAAACCACAGCTCCTTGCCTTTGAGTTGATGACAACTCATAGTGACCTCCTAGGACAGGGTAGAACCATCTCTCTGTGTTCCTAAGACTATACAGGAGCAGAAAGCCCCATCTTTTTCCTATGGAGCAGCTGATGTTTCGAACTTCTGACCTTGTAATTATCAGTCCAATGCATAAGCACTATGCTCTCAGGGAACCTACACTATTAATCTTGTATTATTCAGTTCTCTAGCTATTCGGTCAAGTGACTACCAGGGAAAACTCAATTGCCTGGCATTATTCAAGATATCAAAACTCAAGCAACAGAAGGAAAGGGTCAGTTCCTTCAACTGAGACAGGCTAGGAAGGAGGTTGGCTTCTTCCACCCCCACATTCCAAGTTCAGATTATTCTGAGACGTTTCCCTAGATCCACACCTGTGGGTTCAATCATACCCTACATCCAGTTAATATACCTTGTAGTATATTGCAATAGTTCACATCATTTTCAATTTCACTCCCCCTTGAAAGAACAATGTGTTTAGTTGCTCTCTTTTGTCCTCAGCATTCAGCATTTGGCCAGCTGGGGTTGGACAGAGGAGGAGGAGGAGTAGACCAGGCATCTGTGACCTCTAGTTGAATCCAAGACACAGAGCACTCAGACAGAAGACTGGAACATGAGGAACTGGGTTCTTACTACATGGCCATCATCCCATAATGAGTGATGGCACCTTAGGAGATGAAGTCAATTACTTAATATACCCCTCATAGACATACTCCCTTTTGCCATAATGTAGTTTTTTATGTGTGGTAAAATTCTAGCCTCTATGCTTGTGGATACAATTTCATTTTGAAGGGAGTTCTCTGTTGAATGATTAAAGTGGGATGGATCCTTAGTGTCCACCTTATTCAAACTCACAGTCATCAAGGAGATGTTGGTCACATACGGAGAATTGGTAAAATTGCCACCTGTGAGTTTCCAAGACTATAACTCTCTGTGGAGTAGAAAGCTCTATCTTTCCACCCGAGGAACAGCCAGTGATTTTTAAAAAATCATTTTATTGGGGCTCTTACACTCATCACAATCCACACATACATCAATTGTGTAAAGCACACTTATACATCCATTGCCCTCATCGTTCTCAAAACTCTTGCTTTCCGCTTGGGCTCCTGGAATCAGCTCCTCAGTTTTCTTCCCCCTCTTCTCCTTCCCCGCTCCCACCTCCCTCTTGAACCCTTAATAATTTATAAATTATTATTTTATAATATCTTACACTGCCCGACGTCTCCCTTCACCCACTTTTCTGTTGCCCATCCCCCATGGAGGAGGTTATATGTAGATCAACCAGTGGTTTTGAACAGTTGACCTATGGATCACAGTCCCAATGCCTATCCACTACACAACCAGGTCTCCATTCCAAACTGTAGTTGTTGTTAGGTGCCATCAAGTCAGGTCTGGCCCATAACAGCCCTATAGGACAACAAGCGAAAAGCTTCACAGTCCTGACCCATTCTTACTATTTTTCCTATGCTTGAGCCCATTGTTGCAAAAAACGTGTCAATCCATCTCAATGAGGGCTTGCTTCTTTTTTGCTGCCCTTCCACGTCAGGACCCTCCTGACAATATGTTCAAAATACATAAGTTAAGGTCTTTCCATCCTGGCCTCTAAGGAACAATCTGGCTATATTTCTTCCAAGACAGGTCAGTTTATCCTTTTGGCAGTCCATTGCACATTTTTTCCCCCTACTATATTTTTATTTTTTCCCATTAGTTACAATAAACTTAGTTTTGTTGAGACCTTTTTTAGCTAAAAAACAAACAAACAATGGTTGCTGTGTGTGTATATATATACACCATATATATTAATTAATACATTAATATATGAACACAGTTTTGATTATTTCCACCTATTTTGAAGTGAAATTGAATTGCTTTCAGATATGACCTAAGTATTGTATTTTCTCAGCTGTTTGTAGGTAGGCATCCTTTCATCATTTTATATTACTTCTTCATTCATTTACGTCTCTTAAGTACTTTCAATATTCTTCTCTGGGACAACAATTCAAATGCATTGATTCTTCTGAGCTCTTCCTTATTCAATATCCAACTTTCACATGCATATGAAGCATTGGAAAACACCATGGGTTAAGTCAGGTGCACCTTAGTTCTCAAAGTCACACCCTGCTTTTCAGTACTTGTAAAAGGTCTTGTGCAGCAGATTTCCCTATTGTGACACTTGTTTTGATCTCTTGACTGCTGCTTCAATTAGCATTGTTTGTGGAGCCAGCAAGACAAAATCCTTGACAATTTCAAAATTTTCTCCATTTATTATGATGTTACCTAGTAGTCCAGTTATGTGGATTTGAGACTTCTTTTCATTAAGTTGTAACCCACACAGAAGGCTACAATCTCTGATCTTTATTAGCAAGCGCTTTCAAATCCACCTCACTTTCAGCAAACAAGGTGTGTCATCTGCATATCATAGGCTATTAATAAGCCTTGTTAATAAGCCTTCTTCCATTCCTGATCCACATTCTTCTTCATATAAGTCCATTTCTCTGATTATTTGCTCAGCATATAGGTTGAACAAGTATGGTGAAAAGATATAATCCTGATACATACCTTTCTTGGTTTCAAACCATGCACTAGTCCCTTGTTCTGTTCTTATTGTCTCTTGATCCTCATAAGCACAATGAAATACTCTGGAATTCCCAATTTTCTCAAGGTTATCTACAGTTTATTATGATCCACACAGTCAAATGCCTTTGACTTACCGATGAAACGCAAGTAAACAGCTTCCTGATGTTTGAGTCAAAATCCATCTTGCATCAGCCTTGATATGCCTTGCACCACATCTTCTTTAGAATCTGGCCAGAACCTCTGGTAGTACTATCAATGTGTTACTGCAACCATTGATGGATGATATTCACAAACAATTTACTTAGATGTACTATCAATGATACTGTTTTATAGGTTGAGCATTCTAGTGGGTCTCCTTTCTTTGTAATGGACACAAATACGGATCTCATCCAGTCAGTTGCTCAAGTAGCCAATGTCCAAATTTCCTGACACACAAATAAGTGCTTCCATTTCTTCATCAGCTTGCTGAAACATTTCAGTTGGTTTCCCCTCAATTTCTGGAGCCTTATATTTCGCTAACGCATACAGTGTCATTTGAACGTCTTCCTTCAGCATTATTGGTTCTTGCTCATACGCTACTTCCTGAAAGAGATGAATGTTGACTAGTTCTTTTTGGTACAGTGATTCTGTGTATTCTTTCCATCTACTTTTGATGCTTTCCTGCATCATTGAATATTATTCCCATAGAATCTTTCAATATTGCAACTCGAGGCCTTAATCTTTTCTTGAGTTATTTCAGTTTATATCCTGAGCATATTCTTCCCTTTTGGCTTTCTAATTCTAGGTCTTTGCACATGTCTTTTTTTTTATCCTTTTATTGGGAGGTCATACATTCTTAGCACAATCCATACATACATCCATTGTGTCAAGCATATTTGTGCATTTGTTGCCATTATCATTATCAAAATATTTGCTTTCTACTTGAACACTTGATGTCAGTTCCTCAGTTTCCTCCTCCCTCCTCATTCCCCCTCCTCATGAACCCTTGATAATTTATAAATTATTATTATTTTGTCATATCTTACATGGTCTGAGGTCTCCCTTCACCCACTTTTCTGCTGTCCATCCGCCAGGGAGGAGGTTGCTTCTGAGCTAGATGGCCGCTTGTTTATCTTCAAACCTTTAAGACCCCATATGCTATAATTTTTTATAGCTGGGCACTAACAGCTTATTTCTCCACATTTGCTTATGCACATATTTGTCTTCAGTGAACATATCAGGAAGGTGGGCACACTCTGATATGACTTTTTGTTCTTTGATACCTGGTACCTGGTCCCTTCTACACCTCGTGGTCACACAAGCTGGTGTGCTTTTTCCATGTGGTCCTTGTTGCTTCTGAGCTAGATGGCTACTTGTTTACCTGCAAGCCTTTAAGACCCCAGTTGCTATATCTTTTGATAGTCGGGCACCATCAGCTTTCTTTGCTTATGCACACATTTGTCTTCAACGATCATGTCAGGAAGGTGTGCATCATGGAATGCCACTTTGATAGAACAAAGTGTTCTTGCACTGAGTAAGTACTTGAGTGGAGGTCCAATGTCTATCTGCTGCCTTAAAACTAAACCTATAAATATATGTACGTAGAGCTATTTCCCCACCATCCTATAAAAATATATTTGCATATGTACATGCCTGTATTTAGACCTCTATAAATGCCCTTTGCTTCCTAGTTCTTTCCTCTATTTCCTTTTACTTTCCTCTTGTCCCACTATCATGCTCAGCCTTCATTTGGGTTTCAGTAATTTCTCTCGGTTACGTTGCCCTTGCTGAATCCCTACCAGGCCTCTCACACCCTCCTTGCCAATAATTTCGGATCACTTGTTTCTTCCTCGTCCCTGGGTTGGTCAACATCACCTCCTTTCCCCTCCTTCCCCTCTCTCATGTCCCCCGGGACCATCGGTCCCATTGTTTTCTCCTCCAGACTGCTCATCCAGCCCATCTTATCTAGATAGGTCTGCAGAGATAATAATATGCACCAAAAAAACAAGGCGTAGCCAGACACAATGATGACAACAAAAAAGAAAACCAATGACCCAGAACAGAATAAATTAATCAAAAATATTTTTAAATTAAAAAAGGAAAGAAACACCTGTAAATAGATCAATGTCTGATTTTTGACCTCTAGGCGTGTCCTCCAGTCATTTCCGATGGGGTGCCATGCTCTGGCCCCTTTGCACTCCCTCGGAAGCTCCCTTCTCTGTTCTCCCCCATTGCTCTGCCACAAGCCTTTAGTGTTGCAGGTGGGCCAATCCCGACAGTGAGTCTCAGGTGTGTTTCCCCTGTAGGGCCATGGGTCAGCGAGGGACGTGGTGTCTCATAGTGGGATCAGCCATATTGTCCAGTCTGCGCATTGGCTGTTTGGAGCAGGGATATTGTCCTCCAGGCCTGGTGGCCGAAGATGTGCTCCACTCTCTCTTCCTCCCCATTCATTTGCTCCTGTATGCTCTGATCAGACATGTCCCTCTCCCCTAGCTGCAGCTTCAGTGCTGTCCTCTGAAGTAAATTCTTGTAGGGGTAGGGTCAGTTGTCCATGCAGCTGGTATTGGGGCCAAGCCTTCAAGCCCCTCCACTGGCTTCCCTCTCCATGTCAGCATGCTGCATTCACCTCCCAGAACCCCAGATTTAAGTCTGGTCCCTCTTTCCCTGTGGAGACACAAACAATACCCTCCCTTTAGGTTGGTCAGTGCCCTACTCCCCCACCACACATTCTTTATAACATTTGGCCTTGACTTTCTGAGCTGCCCTTTTAAAAATTTGTTTTTCCTTTTTTCAACAGTTTTATTGGCACATAATTTATAAATCTAGAATTAAATAGTTCATTCGGCTCTTTGACTTCATCCTACTTCCATTTGCTCTAGCTAGTCTATACTACAGAGAAATGGTGAGGGTCTCTTCAGGCATCCTCTTTGATCTTTTCTTTTTTACCTGTCTTTCTTTTTAAACTTTTTCTTTAGTTACTTGTATTTACTGGTGGTTTTGAGGGTCAATACAGAGAAATTATAAACAATTTGTACACCTTTTTGGCGGGGTGGTGGTTCAGGGTCACACTGGCTGTGTTTCTAGTGTTTGAGGTTGGGCGGGGATGTTAGGGCGGGCAGTTTGTCCATTCTACTGCCATCGACTTAGGATGTCCTCAGAAACTAACTTATCTCCGTATCCACAGCCAAGGGAAGACAAGAGCTCTGCTCCGGATTTCCAGCTTGCTTCAGATCGCTGGCCTGCTTGTGGCTCTCCATCCAGCTTGTTCATGGATCTCTGGCCTGCTCCAGATCTTCAGCTAACAGTTACATTTTTATCAGGTTGGCAGGGTAACAACGTTGGGGGATAGAGCGTGAGGAAAGCACATCTGCAGGTAGTAATCAAGGTCTTATAAGACATTTCTTGCTAATTGGGCTGGCAGAGTATGGAGTCATCTTGGAAGCATCGAGGTCTTTGGAGAGCAGGGAGAAGGAATAGGAGAAGGGGGCTCACTTGATGCCATCTTCCAGGAAGTATCCTTCCTGTCTCTTTAATGGCCTTTTATTTTCTTCGTGAATGTTGATCTTGATGCCCTCTCACAGTTCATCAGGTATTCTTTCATTACTGTTTTTTTTGCCAAATCTGCCCTTAAGATGTTCTGGAAATTCAGGTCATGTTTTGGCTCTCATGGATTTGTTTCAATTTTCTTCAGCTTTATTCTTAACTTACATAGGAGTAATTGATGGTCTATTCCACAGTCAGCCCCTGGTCTGGTTTTACCTGCTGATATTGAGCTTTCCCATTACCTCTTCTCACAGATGTAGTCAATCTCTGTGTATTCCATTTGGGGAAGTCAATGTGTAGAGTCAGTTGCCTTTGTGTTGTTGAAAAAAGGTATTTGCTATGAACAATTTGCTGGCTTTGAAAAATTCTATCATCCAATCTCCAGCTTAATTTCTATCACCAAGGCCCTATTTTCTAACTACTGTTCCACCCTCTTTGTTTCTAACTTTTGCATTAGCATCACCAATAATTATGAATTCATCTTGATTGCATGTTTGATCAATTTCAGATTGAAACCATTGGTAGAATTCTTCAATTTCTTCATCAATAGCTTTGTGGTTTGGTCTATACATTTGAGTAATAATTGTGTTGATTGGATTTCCATGTAGGCTGATAGATCAAATCCTTTCACAGACAGTATTGTACTTTATGATTGATTTTGTCATGTCTTCCTGATTGTGTTATTCCCAGTATAGTAGATCATATGATTTTTCCGATTAAAAAAAGACAATGTTAGTCTATTTCAGCCCACTATTTCCTAGGATATCAATCTTCATAAATTCCATTTCACTTTTTACCATTTCCAATTATTCTAAATTCACATTTTGCACATTTCAAATTCTGATCATTAGCACGTTTTTGCACTTAAGTCTCCTTACCTTGAGTGGTGTCCCATCAGCAAATGATGATTCCCAAAAGGTTCCACTCCCATAGACCACCCTATTCATCTCATTATGGCAACTCCACTCTGAGAAATCAGTTCGTCCTCAATCACATTTCAAGTATTCGCAGACCTGATGGGCCCATCCTCCAGCACTATCTCTGACAATGCTCTGCTTTCTTTCCTTAGGCCGTCAGGATCTAGCCATGGTTTTAAGCTGTGCATACTGTTCTCAGGCACTCCTTTATCTGAAGTGGGGAGCTGAGTCCTTCTGTGTTGTCTTTTCTTAGTCTGAACATTCAGCTGGCATCTGTTCACTTTGGGTGAATTGGCTGACCTTTGAAATACCAGTGACATAGCTTCTAGCATCATAGCAGCATAGAAGCTACTCCAGTGTGACAAAGTGACAGACAAGTGCTGATTCCACCTTCCTAAAGGGTATGATTTAAATGACCACCCTTCTCCCTTGGGGAGTATGGTCATACAAAGACAAAAACACACACCTCCATCAAAGCCTTCCATTTTGCAACTTCCACTTCCTGACTTAACGTTGATAGAAGCAAGAACAACTGCTTTGACATTATGTCATATATGGCTTCTGCCTCTGGACCCTGAATTTGGCTTGCCTCTGCCTGACGTTTGCTTCCTGGAACTTGAGTTGTGGTCTAACGCTTGACCTACTTTCACAGGCTTCTGAAGCCTTGTGGATGAAGAAGATCCACCAGATAGAAACCTGAACATTGGAATTTGGATGTAATTGTACTCACAACCATGTGAGCCATTACCTTAAAACTTTGTGAATTCAGTCAGACATTGTAGCATATTACATAACCCAGGGATGTGTCTGGATACACGGAGAGTGCGGGGGTGGGGGTGGGCATAGAATGGTATGACATTTTGCAAGTTTCACATTTGGGACATTTTCAATTTCCACATCCTTGGAATTAGTCAGTATTAATTTAAAAAAATAAATTATTACCACAGTAAACTCCCAGAAGTCTTTACATAGGACTCCATCTTGGACATCTATAGCATGCACACGCAATTACCAAAACCCCATCCATATGGACTCAATTCTTGGAATTCTCCACTGCTTTTCATGACTAAACAATGTCCTTCTTACCTAAATTCCCCTTTAAAAAGCCTCCTTTTCTTTTGTTTGCTGAGACAGATTTGGGGTTGCATTAGACCCCTTCATGGCTTAAAGTGCTGAGATAGAATACAAGTTTTAATGTGCTTAAAGTTGTCAAATGACTTCCTGTTAATGCCAACTAAATGTGCATTGAATTAAGGCCTTTGGGAAAAATGTCTTACATAAGATTTCTCCCTGGAATTTTTTTTACTGGCCTGGAAACCTAATCTACACTTTGAATCAGTTCACTCTACATTAATAGACCTGAGCCAATTGCTACCTGCTTTGGTGGACAAAGCCAAGGTAGGTTTATAGTAGCGGCATCTTATGCTCCCTTAGCAAGCTGCCATAGAGAACTGTTGAGGAATTAAGTAGTGGTCAAAATGGAATAATACATATATTGTGTGAGATGATTTTCTTAGTATGGAACATATATATATGGCCTTAGATTATATGAAAAGTATTACCATGCTTATAGTTTGTTTATAGGAAACAATGCTGAAGACTTTAATCTAAAATTTAAATTAAAAAAACAACAATAAGAAAACAAGACCCCAATATTAGATTAGTTTTTCAGAAGACACGTTTTCATGCAAATATTCATTTGAAAATATATGCAATGTGCTTAGTATACACTAAGGAATGTGCTTACTATACACTAATCAAAGGATGTTCTGGGGAACTGTCCTCATGCAGTTTCCTAGGCAATGGAGGATATAAAATTGAATCAAATAGTTACACAAACACATGCAAAATTATGATATGAGCACTTATTTGACATTTAGCATCTCAACATCATTTTCAATAAAGAACTTCCAGAGGAAATGAAGCTAGAGCTAAAATTTGAAAAAAATGTAGTAGGTAACCAAACAGTCACAAATAATGTATTTATAGTCTGTTTCTTCCCATTGAAATTTAAGTCCCAGGAGAGGAGACTATATTGTTTCACAGGCCTTATTATCCTCAGAGTCTGAAACAGTACTGGCAAAAAGTCAACATTCAATAAATGTTTATGAGATGAATGAGCTGAAATAGATGAAACTCCATGAAGAGGAAAGGACAGAGTAGTTCAGACAAGCTTTTGCAAATGCTCTTTAGATGAAGATCTCATGGAAAAGAAGAGATAGAAAGGGTTATAAACTCAAAAACTGAACAGGTTTAGGTATGAGGATTATTTTAAAAGCCATTGTTGTCTAGGTAACACTGACTCATGGTGACTCCGCTGTGCTCCACAGGGCTTCCAGTTACTAATATTTCAGAAGTGGAACACCAGGCCACTCTTCTGAAGTGACTCTGTGGGTAGAATTGAATTACCAACCTTTTGTTTAGCAGTTTACATCAGTCATGGAATCATGAGCTATTGTTGTTATGGTTGTTAGTGCCATCAAGTCAGTTCTCATTCATAGTGAGCCTGTGTACAACAGAGAGAAACACTGCCTAGTTCTGTGTCATCCCCATTATTGTTCTTATGTTTGTGCCCATTGTTGCTGCTCCAGTCAATTCATCTAGCCAATAGTCTTCCTCTTTATCACTGCCCTTTTGTTTCCCAAGTGTGTTGTCCTCATCTGGGGATTGGTATTTCCTGACAACATGTCCAAAAAAGAAAGAAAGAAAGAAAGAAAGCATGCTTCCATTAGTAAATTCTGGAACATTTCAAGCTTGTCTCTTTTTATCACGATGTTAACTGTTGTTTAAGTAGTGAAGATTTTGGTCCTCTTTCCATTGAGTTGTAATCCATAATGAGAGCTATCATCCTTGATCTTCATTAAATAATGCTTCAGTTCCTCTTCACTTTCAGGAAGCAAGGTTGTGCTATCTGTATATTGTAAATAAGCCTTTCTCCAATATTGATGCCATGTTCCTCATATAATCCAGTTTCTGATTATTTGCTCAGCATACAGATTGTATAAGTATAGTGTGAGAGAAAACTGCTCTGAAACACACCTTTCTTGATTTTAAACCATGCAGTATTCTCTTGTTCCATTTGCACAACTGCCTCTTGATCCATGAGCAGATTCCGAAAGAGCACAATTATGTGTTCTGGAATTTCCATTCTTCTCAAGGCTGTCCATAGTATGCTATGACCCACATAGCCAAAAGCCTAAGTACACACCTTTCTCGTCTTCTCTGCTTTCAGAAAGGATTCACTGGACATCGGCAATGCTGTCCTTGCTTCACATCCTCTTCTGAACCCAGTCTCTCAGTGAACTGTTATAACCATTGTTGAATGACTGCCAACAAAATCTCACTTGCATGTGATATTAATGATATTGTTCTGTAATTTGTGCATTGTTGAGTAATTTTTCTTTGAAATGGGTAAAAATATGATTCTCTTGCAGTCATTTGGTTCAGTTACTGTCTTCCAAATTTCCTGAGAAGCTGAGTGAGTGCTTTCAGGGCTTCATCAGCTTGTTGAAATATTTCAATTGGTAATCCATCAATTCCATGAGCTATTAGAGGGACTCTGAATCCCCATTATTGGCACAGTGAAAAGAAAACCCACTTGACTTCCTTCTCTATTTTATTCACTTTTTTTTTACTGAGTATGTAAGATTCCAGAGCTTATGGAAACTATAAAATGAAATCAGTTGCTACTGAGTGGATTCCTACTCCTGAATAATTCATGAGAGTCAGAGTAGAACTACAATCCATAGGTTCTCATCGCTATGACTACTTAGTATTTTCTTCCTAGGTGCCTATGGTTGAGTTCTAGTCTTTGGGTTAGTAGTCAAGCTCTTAGCCATTTGCAACACCTGGGACTCTGAATCTGGATTATGATGGCTTTCAAAGAAACATTTTATAATTGAACCACCACCCTCGCCTTTTATTACAAATTTAGTACCCCACAAATAAAAGCACTGATGAAAATAAACAGCCTTTGTTCTCCTAACAAAATAAAAGTTGTTTATGTAAATGAGGGAAATTGAAGGAGCTAATGTAAACAGATAAAGACATTCTCCTCCTATTTCATCACTTTCTCTCTCACCTCCTTTACTTTTGTGTCTCCATCTCCCTCTCCCCAATGACTATGCAGAGAATGCTTCACTCTGAAAAAGTCCCTGACGCACATAATTAAATATAAGATGAATGAGGGCAGAAAATACTCCAGCCTTTATTTCAGTCAGTCAATAATTACAGAATATTTTCTGCATGTCTAGGTCTCTGCTGGACTCCTACTTTGGCAACTATCCTCTCCTGAGCAGACAGCCACTTAATTAGAAAAGCTGAAATAATTTCCTCAAAAGGATGTCTGCACATCAGCAGATTCCACCCAGAGTCAATGGAGTCTGTGTATCATTGTATATACATGCAGAGAATATCAATTAAATCAGGGAGACTTTCTGAAGGAATAATTTTTAAAAATTAATTTGAAAGTTAGCAGGTATCTGAATTATCAGAGAAGGATGAAGAGATAGAATTCGTGTTGGGCCCAGGGCCCATCTGTGGGCAACTGGACATCCCCTTGAAGGAGGGTCGTGGGGAGGAGATGAGCCAGTCAGGGTGCAGTATAGCAGCGATGAAACATACAACTTTCCTCTAATTCTTAAATGCTTCCTCTCCCGCCCCACTCCCACTATCATGATCCCAATTCTACCTGACAAATCAGGCTAGACCAGAGCATGTACACTGGTACAGATAGGAACTGGAAACACAGGGAATCCAGGACAGATGAACCCCCCAGGACTCGTGGTGAGAGTGGTGATACCGAGAGGGTGGAGGCAAGGTGAGGGAGAAAGGGGGAACAGATTACAAGGATCTACATATAACCTCCTCCCTGGGGGGACAAACAGCAGAGAATTGGGTGAAGGGAGACGTCGGACGGTGTAAGATATGACAAAATAATAATTTATAAATTATCAAGGGTTCATGGGGGAGGGGGGAGCAAGGAGGGAGGGGGAACATGAGGAGCTGATACCAAGGGCTCAAGTAGAAAGCAAATATTTTGAGAATAATGAGGGAAACAAATGTACAAAAATGCTTGACACAATGGATTTATGTGTGTTTTGTGACAAGAGTTGTACATGTCCCCAATAACATGATTTAATTATTAAAAAGAAGAAGAAGAAGAAGAATTCCTATAAGGAATTATTTTTTTCTTTTCAAAACATAAATGTCTTGAAAAACTAGGAGCGTTTGAGGAAAATGAACTTCTTTTTAAGCAGAATTTAGATTGCCCAACACAGCCCAGTAGCACATACCTCAAAAAAGTACAGCCAAATAGAATGATTTCCTTTATTCCTTTTCAAAGTCAAATGTGAGCCATTTCCCTGATAGACTTAAAAAGTATAACCACTTTAACCTGAAGGAAAATAATAGGCCTGAAAATATAATGCCCTCTGAAGAATCACACAGCCACATTTTTTAATCTGAAAATCTCTAAACCTAAACCACAAATTATTAATTTTTATGTTGACCTTTATACCATCTTCTCTTTATCAGATGGAAGAACTTAATATCATGACATGTGATTACAAATTATAAAAAGAGCTAAACATATTCCATAAGAACAAAATCATCAACAAAATGATGAATTATGTGTGATAAATTCACCAAGAGTCCAATGACTATTTCAGACTCATAGATTATTGCTATTTTCATTCTAAGGACATTCTGTCATTATCCAAGGATTTAGATTCACACTTACAAGCACAGGAGTCTGCATGGAAATCAGAGTTATAGACTGCTGTTGTTTAAATAATAATTCAAAATGTTTCATCTATCATAACCTCATTCTGAAAATTTATTTCTAAATATATATTCTTTTTAAAGATTAAAAAGAAAATGAAGAAGGAGGAGAAGGAGGAGAACAAAATGTAGAGACTGATTAATTTGTTAGGTATTTCCACCTGACAGCACAAAAATAAATTTGCACTGGATGTAAGTTTGTGCTGTGGCTGTTTTCATCTCCTTTTGAATCTACTAGTCTGATCTTGTGTCTCTTTTACTCTCTAGGATAGTATTTCATTGCTTAGAGGCCTTTGAAAAGGCCAGAGATAACAAACACTCTTTGGTCCCTTGGATTTCAATAGAATAACCTGAAACTTCTTATCATGAAGGCTCAGGCAGACTATGATATTGTGGAGGGGCCAGAAGTTCCCAGGTCCTAGTTCCATGTTTAATTTGACTTCTTTTAAACAAACAAAAAAAAAGTGTTAAATTAAACCTAAATTCATGACCTGAATACATTCTTCCAGAAGCATCAATGGCCTACCTAATTCCCCCATTCTCCTCGTCAAACCAAAGCACATTGCTTACATCACATCATAGGCCTACAAACTCAGGCACCTACAGATGAGCACTGGCTAGACATCAAGGCATCAAGGGCCCTGTTTCTCTGAAAGTGAAGTTACATAAACAGGCATCTCCAGATCTCTTGAAGAAGAGGGTTTTAAACTTCCTTTGAACAGTTTGCCTCTTTTATTAGCCAACTCAATCAGGCACTGAGGGGCAAGAGGAAACAAACTGTGCTTTCTACTCACACCAAGGTCAGGTTGGAGATCTGCAAAGCCCTTAAAAAAAAGGAGAAGAAGAAGAAAAGAAAACCATAAGGCTAACTGAAAGAGCTTTGATTTAAAATGTTTCTAAATAAATATGTAAGGAGACTTGGTGGGGTATTGGTTACATGTTGGGCACCAGCCACTCTGCTGGTAATGGATTTTTCTAGTCCTTTAAAGAGTTACAGTATTAGAAAGTCACAGGGGCAGGTCTACCCTGCCCTGTAGGGTCGATATGAGTCTATGGCAGTGAGAAAGGAAAGAGAATAAATATGCATGTATGTATACTACAAAGATCCCTCTCTGAAAACAAGGGAGTCCTGATGGTGCTATGGGTTAGGCATTGGGGAACTAACCTCAAGGCCAGTCATTCAAATTCACCAGGCGCTTTGTGGAAGAAAGATAGGGCTGTCTGCTCCGTTAAAGATTTATAATCTTGGAAACCTTATATAGAGTCATAGGCTCCTTATGAGTCAGAATCTTCTGCATGTCAGTGGTTTGGGTTTTGGCTTTCTCTGAAAGCATAATAGTTACAAAGTGTGTTGTGATTCCCATGAATGAGTGCTTGAGAGCTGTAACTATCAATCAATTCAGTAGCTATCATTTATAATATGTGGACAAGGACCTTGTGCTTTGGAGGCACTCATTCTTTTTGACTGTATGTATGTATGTATGTATGTAATGTATGCATGTAGTGTTGCCCTTTCTATTCCAAGTTGTGGAATTTAGGAGCACAATTGTGATACTGATGAGCATATTGGTTTCTTCGGGCTATAGTAACTATGCCACAAACGCTGTGGCTTTAAACAAAGAAGTGTATTCTCTCACAGTTTGGGAGGTTAGGATTCTAAAACCAAGGTGTTAGCAGAGTCAATCTCTCTCTGAAGGCTCTGGAACATAATCTGTTAGGCCTCAGGGGTTTGTTTCTTGGTTTATAGCAATGTCTAATTTTGTCTTCACACAGCCATCTTCCCTCTGTGTTTGCCTACTATTCTTACTGAAGACATAAGGAGATTAGAGAGTATGACCTCATGGTAACTAATTACATCTACAATGACTTTATTGCCAAATAAGGCCATATTCTGAGATTCTTGGTGTTAGGAATTCAACATATCTTTTTAGGAGGACAAGGTAAAACCAATAATAGCTGCTATGAGTGAACAGAGAGACTCCTCCCCTTACTGAATACACATGAAATCTGCCATGGTCTATTCTATTTATGGTACTGTCAATGTCTCGCTGACTAATCCATGGTGAGTCAATTATTTGTATTCTCATTTGGCACTGTGGGATAGATATCTGATTACTAGCCTCAAGGACAGGGTTTCAAACCCACCAGCTGCTCCTAGAGAGAAAGATGAGGCATTCTGTAATTGTAAAATTGTATTGTTTCTGAAACCCTGTGTAGTGTCACTATGAGTTGGAATTGATTCCATGAAAATGTGTTTGTGGGTATGAAAGAAGGCAATGAAACACAGATTGAACCAATAGGAGGAGATATAAAGGAGTTTCTGCCAGACAGAACACTGTAAGTCAATAAAATCATGTTACAATATTTACCATTATAAAGCATGGTTTTGGCAAGCATATGAATGAAGTGGCATGGTCCATGCTGTTTACGTATTTCAAATTAGAACAATTGCTTCAACGTATATTTCACCACTACTCCCCCCCAAAAAAATCCTTGTTGTGAGTTTGGAATGTCTGAGTGATGCAAATGTTAACACACTAGGCTGTTAACTGAACAGTTTGAGTTTAAGTCCACCTAGTACCTCAGAATAACGGCCTAGAGATTTATGGCCCAAAAAATTCAGTCATTGAAAAAACACCTGGGGTCACCATAAGTCTACAAAGGACTATCAATATAAAGGATTATCAATAACAAATATGGATAATCTCCTGCCAAGTTACACTAATCTGCGTTTGGATCATGAACGCAGGGCAAACTGTGTGACTTGATAGTGCAGAATATTTTCTGATAAGCAAGGAATTATTTACCTCACTGATCATTTTGAAAGGAAATTTAATAATATCCATGGAAGAAAAAAATAAGAGCAACATTGGTGTTGGACTATATTCTATTTACATATCTGCTCTGAAAGCTCTTTTGTTACAAGTAGATGTGAATTTCACAAATATTGTTCCTTAACAAATTAACAAATGTGTATTAAACTCTGTATAGTGTGTGCCCAGCACTCTTTCCAAGCTCTAAGGAGGGGGCAAAATAAAATTGATAAAACAAGTTTTTATGTCCATTAATTTATTTTTTACAAAACCAGGATTATCAGGCAGTATCAAATAGCACCACTCTGAATTAGGTGAGCTAACACAATATAATCTTGCAGTAATATAGTTCTTAACAAAACAATGTGGCATATATTACTCATATAGCCATCCTGGGAGTCAGGCAGAGTAGGATTAGTTATTGCTATTCTGTAGATGTGTAAATTGAAGCTTGGAAAGTGTCAAGACTTCACAGTAAACAGTACCATCAGGACTTGAATCCAGTTCTCAGACACTTAGGGTGGTTTTCCTTTTACAACAAATAAACTGGGACTTCAAGTGTTATGGTGGTACAACAGTTAAGCTCCTGGCTGCAAAACAAAAGGTGGACAGTTCAAACCCATTTGAGAAACAGGCCTGGTGATGTGCTCCCGGACCATTACAGCCTAGAAAACCCCATGGGGTTCTCTTGCTATAAGTTGAAATCAACTCAACGACAACAAAACTAAGAATTTGATGACCAAGTTCTAACTGTAGCTCTGCCACTAACTTGCTAGATGACATTAAATAAGTTCTTCAATCTCTTAGATCTTAAATATTGTCTGTGTGGAGTTTGCATTATTACGAAGTGCAGGATTGCTCAAGCATGGCTATCATTCCCTGAAGTTTCTTAGCCCAGTTGTACTCTGTATGTTAATATAACACCAATCTCAGTTCTCAGAGGAGGCAATAACCCATACTTCTTGACTGCTTACTATGTAAAGACTGTATTTGCAAAACTATCTTCAATTAAAGTAACCTGAAAAATAATTCTCTCAAATTCCTCAGCTACCAACACTAGCACTTTTAAACTCTCCACCTGTCCTATTTGTAGAGTATTCTCTTCTGCTTGCTATAACTCTCACCATCTTTTGCACTTTTCCATATGTTGTCTCATTTTACATCACTGGAGTGAATGAAGTACAGTCCTTTACAGTCACCTGGCAGAGGCTCAGCTAAGCCACACTATCTCTCTCTAAACGAACATGGTCCTACAACCAGTCCTATTGTTAGCCTACAAGGGTGCAGCAGAGATAAGCCACAGTGGGAACCTGATCCAGTGACAACCAATCAGAAGAACTTTTGTCTGTGAATCTGACCAGGGGTGATTCATCAGCAACCAATCCCAGAAGCTTTTAATGGGAGAACAAAGCTCTGCTATTGCTCCAAAGACTGTGCAAAAATAAGTTAACTAACTATCAAAGGCAACTTCAAAATTCCCACAAAACAAAGCTCAAGGGAAAAGAATTAAAAATCAAGCAATAACAAAACCAGAGCAAAGTGTAATGTTATATGTCTTAGAGTCACAGGAAAAGTAGGGACTAGTGTCTGTGTTACCCAGCATAACCTGGCTTCTAAAGAATACCCCAATAACCTCATTTACCTTCTTTGTCAACAAAATCCTTGTAAACCATAAATTATTCAGAGAATGACCTCAGCATTCCACTCACAGCTGGAGTGTCCCTTGTGTTTCACTTCTGTTAGACGCTCCTTGGTCTCTCTGAATTGGTAGCAGTGGGTGGGTCGTACTAAACATGATTAAATGGGGGAAGATGTTATATTTTCACTTGGTTATTCTGAAACATTTAAAAAAATACACAGTTGAACATTTTCTTCTCCCATATTTATTTTATTTCTTTTGAACATGCTAGCATTATGCTCCTGAAACTTTTGGAATCCAGAAATGCCCCATCTATAATTTGTACTCAAATCCAAGTTAAAAACAAAACAAAAACCAACTCATTATCATCCAGTCAGTTGTGACTCATCGCAACCCTAAAGGACCGGATAGAACTGCAACATTGGTTTCTGAGGCTACAGTCTTTAAGGAAGCAGGGAGTCTCATCTTTCTTCCATAATGCAGCTGGTGGATTTGAACTATCAGCCTTGTAACCACAAGTGTTGCAATGCTTAACCCACTACACAACCAGGGCTCCTTTTAATTTGTACCAGGGATCATAATGTAGAAATTTGTGATTAAATTATGTAAGTGGAGAACTATTTCAGAGTCTCCCATTTGGTGAAAAGATGATCCCCACCCAGGACAAGTCTCTAGTCAACCCTTCTCTAGAAAGCTCTTCCAGAGTTAAAAGGTAGTGACAAAAACAAGAGGAACCAAGAAACAATGCAAAACAAAAAATCTTTATACTATGCTAACTTAATATTCAGGATCGAACTCTTTTTTCCAGGGGTCTGCACTTTAATTATTTTATTTCATTTTGCCATTAGTTGCAAAATTGTATTGTCATAAGAGACCTGGATTTGTCAATCAGGAGATACAAGTTCAGGTTGCAGCTCCAGATTGGCATGAACCAAGTCATTTCCTCATTAACTTAATTGTTCATTATTCAATGATCACTTATAAGTGTGTGATATTTTTCAAGTGCTCTGCTAGATGCTAGCTCTGAAAGGTTGCTGTACTCCAGACTCCTTTTGAAGAAAGCTGCATAGGCAATTCCTTATGTATAGACTTTAATAATTTGTCTGCTGTGACTTTGCTGCCATGGCCATATATTGGATAAAGAATTGGCAGCCAACCTAAACACAGTTATCTGTTAGCCATCCAGCACTTGATATGATAACTGATAAGAAATACTTCCTAAAGGTTTTTAAAAATATTATATAATAACAAATGAAACCAGTACAAGACTCTCTCTATTGCTTTAAATGTCGAATATACAGAGAGAAGAACAGCCTTTCGAATGAGGGAATGTCAGGGTCATAGAGACACACACAGAGAGAGCAGACCATATGAACCAGCCATGAGGTAATAGATGACATGCCTACGTGTGAACTCTCCCTACAGGGAAGAGTGGGGTGTCAGTGGTGGAGGACAGCCCTTAACTATTTCCAAGTGGGCAGGATCAGCCAATCTAATCAATAAATATTTGGCAGGCAATTTTTATATGTGATGATGCAAGCATGAGCAAAACAAAACCCCTGCGCTAATTGGGTCTAGGAAGAGAACCATACATGGATCAAATAATTCTTAGACCATGGTAAGTGCTTGGAAGGTAAAATCAAAAGAAGTCATAAGGCTGGTGATACTAAATAAGTAATATGAAAAATGCGTAGGAATTAAGTGAGCAAAAGTAAATTGGGAAGAACTGTGATATCATGGAGACACTGGAAGAATAAGGAGCAAAGAAGAGCAAGATGGTCCTGGAGAGTTAGGTGGAGGCCACATCATAAAAGATCTTGCAGACCATTTCAGTGAATTGGGTCTCAATCTCAGAGCAGTGGAAAGTCATGAAAGGAGAAAATTTGATGAGCATTTTTCCAAGGAAAACCTAGTCAGCAGTTAATAATAGTTTAATGAATGAACACATTCTCCCTACTTCACTATTTTTTTTTAACATTTTTTTTAACTTTATTTATTTATTTATTTATTTTTAACATTTTATTAGGGGCTCATACAACTGTTATCACAATCCATACACACATCAATTGTGTAAAGCGCATTTGTACATTATTCTCAAAACATTTTCTCTCCACTTAAACCCCCAACATTATGTCCTCATTTTTCCCCTCCCTCCCCGCTCCCCCCTCCCTCATGAGCCCTTGATAGTTTATAAATTGATATTTTGTCATATCTTGCCCTGTCCGACATCTCCCTTCACCCACTTTTCAGTTGTCTGTCCCCCAGGGAGGAGGTCACATATAGTTCCTTGTAATTGGTTCCCTCTTTCTTACCCACTCTCCCTTTTCCCTCCCTGTTTCACCACTCACACCACTGGTCCTGAGAAATACAACTTTCCTCTAGTTCCTAAATGTTTCCTCCCCGCTCCCACTACCATGACTCGAATTCAACCTTGCAAGTCTGGCTAGACCAGAGGATGTACACTGGTACAGATAGGAACCCTACTTCACTCTTAATGCCCCACCCATCCGTCTTTCCTGCCCCCGTGATGTAGTGAAGTGAATCCAATCTAAGAGGAATATGTGTAGCTGTAAAGTTTCAAGTACTGCGACTTTTCCAGTACAAGGGGTAACTCCCCCCCAAATGGAATTACACTGGGTGGAGCAGAGCTTTCATAGTATGCATTTTTCCTTTTAGGAAAGCATCAAGCAACTCACTCTGAGTTAGTGCACCCATTGGTGTCGACTGAGAAGGTTGTCTCTGGTCACAGTGAATTTTTTCATAAAAGCAGTTTTGCTCGTACCTCATTGTTGGTGATGGCTGATTTAAGATAACAGTGTGTGTGATGGAAAAAGGGCTGATTTGTGGCAGGGACTGGTTTTACCACCACAAAAATGCACCTGCTCATGCATGCCATCTCCATGTGCGCATTTTGGGCAAAAAACAGCATACCGCTCTTACCTCACGAACTTTACTCACCTGACCTCACTCTGTGCAACTTCTTTTTTGTTTCCACAAATGCAGACGGACATGACAGGACAGCGATTTGATGATGTAGAAGAGGTGAAGAACAAACGAGGGAGGTGCTGTCAGTCATCCAAACAGATGAATTTGAGAAAAAAAATGTTTCCAATAATGGAATCGCAGATTTGACATATAAATTAAGTGTAATGGAGAGTACTTTGAAGGTGATAAGGTTGTTTTGTAAAAACATTTAAATACATAGCTTTGGGGAAAAATAATTTTTGGTACCCCCTCATATTTTGTAGCAATAAATGCTTTTAACTCTTTGTAATAACCCCATCAAAGTGGTTGCAAGAAGAAAGAGGTGCTCTGTTAGAGAAAGAGCAAGAAAAAAAAAGAGAGCATAATGGTTAAGGTCATAGGTTCTGGACTCCAAATGTAAAGTTAATCTTCCCATTTCAACAATTTCTCATTGTACTAGAATAGGCATGTTCCACAAATCTTCTCTGTTTCCATTTGTTCAGTGATGCATTGGTAACACAAACAGTACTATTATCTATCACACTGGGTCACAGGAATAATAGACTAAGCACTGGACCACTAACTGAAATGTTGACTTGAACTCGACCAGTAGCCATAAGAAAGGTCTGGTGATCTGCTATCTGGTGGTCACAGCCTTGAAAATCCTATGAAGGACAAATCTAATCTGTCTGCATGAGACCATCATGAGTTGAAACCAACTCAATGGCAGCTAGTTTGGTTTTTTAGTTCATACAGTCAAATACTAGATTGCTAACTAAAAGGCTGGCAATTTGAACCTGCCCAGCAGCTCCACAGAAAAAATACATGGTTATCTGCTCCAATAATGATTAGAAACTAGGAAACTCAATAGAACAGTTCTCCTTTATAATGTGGGGTTTCTATGAGCCAAATATCCACTCCATGTCAACTAACAATAGCAAGGGTTACTATAAATCGTAAATGAGATGATATGTGCTAGTCATTTATCAAAGGACTTAACATATAGGAAGCACTCAGTAAAGTTTATTATTCTTACTCTGTCAACTTCTCAAATATCTTTTTTATTATCAATAGTATCTGTAACATGCTAGATGGTCAATAAATTTATGCTGCTGAGTTGGAAATATTAGCCCTCATCCTGAATATGAGAATTATTTTGTTTCAATATGTTTCAGATTAATTTCTTTTTTTCAAATATCCTAACAATTCTCTATCCTGAAAGGGAATATCCTTCTCACCCTAAAATTATCAGCCTTTGCACAACTTTCCTCTCTTCCAGTTCCAAATAAATTATACATTCTATTTACCTTTCCCCTGCAAATTCTGCCATTTCAGAGTAAATTGGTTCTATTTCCATTACACACGTGCCTTGCTTTATATTATCTATTGAGGTAGTTAGTTTATTGGGCCAAACTGGCCGATAAACACTTGTGGGGTTAATTAAAGGGCGGAGGGATAAGTGGTTTAGTGAGCCTCGCCTTTCTAGTTCTCAGGTGTCTTGCTTTTGATGGTCAGACCAGGGTGCAGCTGCCTTAGCCAGTTCCCTGCTTTAGCTTGCAAGGCTCACTTCCTGCAAGACATCCCTGAGGAGAAGCTACATGGACCTACGCTGAAGCAGCCCTGGGTGCTAGAGCAGCCATGTGGAGACCCCTGCCAGCACTGAGATGCTTACACATTCACTGACTGGGCTTTCCCCCGGCAGTCGGCATCATTGTGTCTGTTTAGTGAGACAAAGGAGAACTTTGTGGATTTGTTTTGGACATATGGGTTAATGTTGGACTTGTGGGCTTGGGCAGCACTGGGTTGGGATGTGTTCTTGATGTGCATTTAACCTTTATATAAAACTCTCTCTTATACATGAGTTTCTGTGGATTTGTTTCTTTAAAGTACCCAGACTAACACATCTATTAACTTTGCTTTCTTATAAAATAGATTGTATCTATTCCCTTTGTGCCCATTCCCTTCTTGCTAATGAACTTCCTAGCTCTAGCATCAGTTGAGAATTATCCTTCAACCCATGCTTCTTCTTCTTTTCTTTCTGCTATGATGATTGATTTGTCATCCTCCTCGACAATTCACCTTTGTTAAACATCTCACTTCTGAAAATATTAATTTCTTCCAGGACAAAGAAAGGAAATATTATTCTAAATAATTCTTAACTACTCTTTCATTTAAGTCATATTAGATATATATTCTCCTCCCTTTTAATACCTAATAATATGCATCATTCACCTAAAAGTGTACATGAATTATAACTCTGACATGTAATACCAGACAAAGGCCACACCTCCAGTCTTCCTAAAAGAATCAGATGAAAAGACCACCCACCATGATCCCTCTAATGTAGATTGGCTTATTTCTGGAAGATTCATCCTGTCTTTCCTGATTTTGTGTTCAATTGTCATTGCTAACTTTCTATACCTTGTATTACATAGGTTTACCTTCTCAGTTGTACTCTTAACATTGATGCATCTACTCATTCTGGACATAGTCTCATGGATCATTACAAGTTATTCATCTCCCTACCTACCACTCAGAGTCTCTTTGTTTACCTTTACACAATTGTTGAATAAAAGCATTGGGATTTTATGTTTTGAAATGGTTTTTTTATCATTTTATTGGGGGCTCATACAACTCTTATCACAATCCATACATACATCAATCATGTAAAGCACATTTGTACATTCGTTTCCCTCATCATTCTCAAAACATTTGTTCTCCACTTAACCCCTTGGTATCAGCCTTGTTTATCACTCTTACTTTTTTCATGTGGTTACTGTAGAGGAGCACATTCCAACTACTCTGTACTTTTGTTTAAATCCCTGGATGATCATTCTGGATCGAATAGTGCCCTCACAAAATATGTGTCAACTTGGTTGAGTCCTTATTATTAGTGGTTTTTCAGCTATTTAATGATGTAATTGGACACTAATGTAATGATTAATTATCCTAATGATATGACCTGATGTGATCAATCAACAAGCTGTAAATGGATTAAGTGAGAATGTAACACCCTTACTCATTTTACAGTTCTGAGTAAGCAGAGTTTCCCTTGGGTGTGGCCTGAATAATCTTTTAACTTCTAAGACATAAAGAGAGGAGCAAGCAAATAAGCAGAGAAGGAAACCCTGATTACCACCAAGAAAAAAGATCCAGAAGTCAAGAATGTCTTTTGGATCTGAGATCCCGGTGGTGAGAACCTCCTAGGCCCAGAAAAAGATTGATGGTAAGCCATATGGAGATCTTCAAGGAACACTGGGTCCACAGATATTAAAAGTGGACAAGGACCTCCCCCAAGAATTGGCACATAGAATTGGGACTTTTAGACTTCTAGACTGAGAGAGAATAAATGTCTTTTTTTAAAAGACATGTACTTATGTTATTTCTGTTACAGCACAACTAGATAACTAAGACATTAGTACAAGCAGTTTAAGCTCAAACTACTAACGTAGGGGTTGGCAGTTTGAACCTACCCAGCAGTTCCCTGAAAGAAAGAAATTATAGTAGAGGTCTTATGCATAAAATAGCTCAGAGGCTATATCTGACCTCTTCTAGTTTCCCTATAGCCAGAGCTCTAAAGGTGACAGTACCTCTACTCTGCATCCTTCATTAACTATTCTGATATCAGCTGTTCTTCCCATGACACTCCTGTGCTGAATTCAATGTTTTATTGCAGTAATTACACAGAACTCAGACACTCCTCATGATTATGGGGGTTTATTAGGAACATTAATAGGTTGCACGATCAGTGAACAGCAAAGATTGGTCCACAGCACCACCTTTTCTCAGCCATCAGCTAAGTCTCTCTCTCATCTCAACCTTTCAACCACATGATCCCTTGGCCTCAGCCTCCATGGACTCCTACCTACGTTCCTAATGTCTCAGTGATGCTCCTCTATTCTGTTTTAGGATTTCCTTTTCTTGACTTTTGGTCTCAAACCTTGCTGCTTTACTCTGTTCCATAGTATCTGAGCCACAGTCTCCAGTCTTGGCCTCCACCACTTCAGACAGAGATACTGAACAAGCATTGTGCACCTCGATGGTCCTTGGATTTCTCTCTGTGTCTGAGAAGGTTCATATACACAAAAGAAGGGTTTTGATGGAAGTTTTTTTCCCCCCTCTCTCAGCAGACCATACTCCCAAGAAAACAAAGGGTATGACTTTTTTCACACCCTTTACTAAACTCAGAATGTAATCCCACCTCAATCCTGTTTATTAGCATAGCAGAGGACTCCTTCCAAAATAGGATTATAGTCAGAGGCCTAGATTCCAGAATTATAATACACCACATAAGGAAGTATGGCTAGAAGGCCCATATCAATTGACTACATTTCACATCATGTAAAGATTATACCCAAGAAAATCCTTTAAAGCGGTTCTAGTCTGTAACACATTGGACTGCGGGAGTGGAGGGGTGTGTGTGTGTGTGTGTGTGTGTGTGTGTGTGTGTGTGTCTATTTGACTAAATCTCTATCTTCACTTCTAACTATTCAACATGAGATCAATCATGTCAGACATTATCTCCCGTAGTCAACAAATCCAGTAGAGTGAGAAGGCTGCTCGAGTATTCCCTGATCATAATCTGAAATTCACCTTACTGGAATTTCCACACATATGTACTGCTTTTTTTCCTTTGAGGGTCCATGAAATAAGTTGAACCACCATGTAAGTATTTTTAGGTATTTAAATATGTGGCCTAAATCACTAATGACTACTCTTTTTCAGGTCAATCTTTGATCAAGGATATTAGCATATACCTTCCTTATACTTTCCTATAGAGAGTTTACATGTCAATGTCTCTTCTAATTCATATAACCTAGAACTATGTGCAATGGGCACATGGGAGGAGGCCATCTACCTTCACCATTGATTAACAATGATTCAGACATCATATAGGAGGAGGCTTCTAAAAAATTCATGAAAAAATGAACTCAAAGAATCTGACCAATTCACATCATGGTGCCAGAATGACTTCTTTTTTTGGCTAGGACAATATATTTATATTAATTAGTCATTAAATTGTGTTAGCTTTCGCTTATAACGTTCATTTTGCTTTAATATAAATTGCTCCTTAGCCAACTATCCTTTACCCAAGAATAGTGCTGTTCATTTTCAGAACTTAAATGTAAGACTTTGTACTTAGACTTATTGAAATGCATTTTTTTTTTGGTCATGGACCATCTTTTCAACTTGTCAATTATTTTTCAGTTACAGCTCTATAATTCATCTTAGTTATTTTGCTCCCACTTTGCTTCTACAGTAAACTTTTGCCCAAACTCCATTAAATTTGAAAGTAAAGTAAAGAAAAGCAACTGGTTTAATGTAGATTTTAAATGGTCTAAGCTGGCTCTTAATAACCATGACTTCCCTCACTCAGTCCTCATAAACCACAACGTGAGGAGTCTTGAGTCATAAGTAGAAACCAGGTTTACCACTCTCTGTCCCCAGGATTCAATTTTGTTTTAAATTTTAATATTTTCCACAGAGTGGGAGGAATACCTTCACAATTTATTAACAATGATTCAATCACCTTACAGGGGAGGGGGGCTTCAAAAATGCATGAAAAAAAGAATTCAAAGGATCATTGAAATTTTCCATGAGCTTTTTAAAAGCCTTGTTTTAGTTACAAGTTAAAAAAAATTATCCTTAGACCAATTTAGGAGCCCATAGTAGGTTAAACATTGAACTACTAACCACAAGGTCCAAAGTTGGAAACCACCAGCCTCCACACAGGAAAAAAAACGAGGTTTCCAATCTCATAAAAATTTAGAGTCTAGGAAACGCACAGAGGCAGTTCTTCTATAGGGTAGCTATGAATAAAAACCAGCTCAATAGCACTGAGTTTTAACCTATCATATATACTTGTGTATAAGCTGAGTTTTTCAGTACATTTTTTAAATTTAATCATTTTATTGGGGCTGATACAATTCCTCACAATACATAGATCAATTGTGTAAAGCACAGCTATACATTTGTTGCCCTCATCATTCCCAAAATTCACTTTCCTCTTGGGTTCCTGGAATCAGCTCATTTTCCTTTTTCCCCTCCCCCTCCCTCATGAACCCTTAATAATTTATAAATTATTATTATATCTTATCTTACACTGCCCGGCGTCTCCCTTCACCCACCCCTCTGCTGTCCATCCCCCAGAGGAGGTTATATATAGATCCCTGTGATCAATTCCCCCTTTATACTCACCCCCTTCCCTCCTGGTATAGCCACTGTCACCGCTGGTCCTGAGGGGTTCATCTGTCCTAGATTCCCTGCGTTTCCAATTCCCATCTGTACCGCTGTGCATCGTTTGGTCTACCTAGGTCTGCAAGGCAGAATTGGGGTCGTGATAGTTGGGGGGAGGAAGCGTTTAAGAACTAGAGAAAGGTTGTGGGTTTCGTTATTGCTATACTGAATCCTAAGTAACTCATCTCCTCCCCACTACCCCTCTGCAAGGTATGTCCAGTTGTCTAGAGATGGGCATTGGGTCCCCATCATGTGCCACCCTCATTGATGAGGATATGATTCCCCCCCACCCCCACCGCCCCCCGCCTTTGGTGTTTGAAGCCTGGTCCCTTCAGCCCTTCATGATCACACATGTTGGTGTGCTGCTTCCATGTGGGCTTTGTTGATTCTGGGCTAGATGGCCGCTTCTTTACTTTCAAGCCTTTAAGTTCCCAGACGCTATAGGTCTCAATAGCCGGGCACCATCAGCCTTCCTCACCACACTTACTTATGGACACATTTGTCTTCAGCGTTTATGTGGGGAAAGTGGTCACACAATGATGGTTTTTGTTCTTTGGTGTCTGCTACCTGATCCCTTCAACACCTCGTGTTCACACAGGCTCGTGTGCTTCTTCCATGTGGGCTTTGTTGCTTCTGAGCTAGATAGCCACTTGTTAACCTTCAAGCCTTTAAGACCCCAGACGCTATATCTTTTGACAGCCGGGCACCATCAGCTTTCTTCACCACATTTGCTTATGCACACGTCTGTCTTCAGTGATCATGTCGGGAAGGTAGGTATCATGAAATGACCGTTTAGCTGAGCAGGTGCTCTTGTATTAGGGGAATGCGCATGAATTGGCCCAATGTCCACCTGCCACCCTACTATCAAACCTATAATTATTTGCACCTAGGTCCATTTCCCCCATAATCTTAAATATATTTACATATGTACATGTCTGTATTTAGGCTTCTATGTATGCCCTTTGCCTCCTACTTCTTTCCTCTATTTCTTTACGCTTTCTTCCCGTCCCATTACCATGTTCAGCCTTCATTCTGGTTTGGGTAATTCCCCGCAGTTACCTTGCCCTTGGTCACTCCCTACCAGTCCTCCCATGCCCTCCCTACCATTGGTTTTGAACCATTTGTTGTTCCCTTGTCCCTAGGTTGGCCAACACTCCTCCCTTCACCTACCTCCCACACTCCCATGTCCCTCCGGGGCCATTGGTCCCTTTATTTTGTTCTCACTTTTTTTTTGGGTCCAACCTCTCTTATCTAGGTGGGCGTGCAGACATATCAATGTGTGAATAAAATTGGGCTTGGCTTTGACAGGACAACGCCAAAGCAACTCATAAGAACATGGTGACGATGGCAGCAGCACCGACAGGCCAACAAACAAACAAGTCACTGACATACAAAATTTAAAAGAAGAGAAAAAAGAAAAAAAAACAGATAGGCTGAAAAAAAAAAAGAAAAAGAAAGAAAGCCTGTTAGTAGATCAAGGTCTGTTTGTTGACCTTTAGGAGTGTTTTCCAGATGAGTCTAATGGGGTGCCACGTCCTGGCCCCAGGGTCCATTTGTCTTCCCTCGGGACCGCCTCACTCAGCTTCCCTGCCGCTCCATTGCACGCCCCCATTGTTTTGCCTCAGTGTGGTGGGTCAGTTCAGTCGTCCATCCCACACTGTGTCTCTGGTGCTGTCCCATGCAGGGCCATGGGTCAGCATAGGACGCTGCATCTCGCCGTGGGGGCAGCCACATGGTGTACACTGGGCCCTCCGAGCTGGGCCATCGTCCTCTGAGTTTGGTGGGCCCAGTTGTGCTCCACTCCTTTCCTCCTCCTTCCTTTGCCCCAGCTTCCCTCTGGGTGTGGTGTGGTAGGTCAGCTCCCCTCCCACACTAGACAATCTACTTCCATCCTCTGTGGTGCTCCCTTCCATGGTGGGGGTCGGGCCAAATCTGGCTAGGGCCGGTGCATGGTCCAGTCTCTCCATGGATTCCTCCACATGCTACGTTGCTCCTCTGGTTTGGCGTGTCCTGATGGGGTCTGTTGTACGCCTGTTCCAGTTCTGTTGCGACACAACCAACACTCTCCCCCAGGGTAGGCCAGTGCCCTGTTCCCCCCCTGCCCCCAACCCAGCCTCTCCCCACCCTGCTTCTCCCTCCACCAGTGCCCCCTCCCCCTCTTCACGTCTGGCTCCCATGTACCTCCCCAGGCGTGGCCTGCCCCCTCTCCAACCGTCCACGCCTCCACTCGTCCACTGTGAGACAGGTGCCCATTTTCCACTCCCGATATTTCAGAACATTTTTAATGCAGTTTTTGTGATAAAAGTAGGTGCCTCCGCCAATATTTGGGTCGCCTTATACTCGAGTATGTATGGTATTTTTGGGTAATCAGTCCCTCTTTCTTGATTTTCAGTTCTTTCTACCTATCAGCTATAATGTTCAGCTAAAGTCTAAAAAGAGAGAGGAAGTTAACAAAAAAGTGGAGGATTTATAATTTTTGACTTGGATCTGAAGACATCTCAGCATCTTTTCTCCATGGAGACTACAGTGGAAAATGCAAATATAGCAAGGAATACACCTCCCTATGCAGGAAATAAGCTTCAAAAAAGGATGTTATCAAAATACCTTGGGCATTTTAGGTTCGATCTATACAAATAACTCATTACATAATCTCTATAGCAGAAAAACAATATCATGTTCAGTCCAACCACCCAGCAATAGTTCACACCAAACAGGATGATAAACATGAGGGTGGCCAAGGCAATAGGAGCAAGTGGACAATGATACAGTACCCTAGAGATGTTGGGAGACTGAGGGTTCATAGTTACTGGCAAAGGAAGTAATGTAAGCTAAAGAGATCATGAAATATGAGACGATAAGAAAGAGAAAGAAGAAATGAGGAGAAAGAGGTTCCTGTATGATGGGGTAATTAGCATGAGTAATGGATAGCGGTTTTTTTTAATAACTCATTTTATTGGCGACTCATTCAGCTCTTATACATACATTGTGTCAAGCACATTTGTACATTTGTTGCCATCATCATTTCCAAAACATGTTCTTTCCATTTGAGCCCTTGGTATCAGCTCCTCATTTTTTTCCCTCGCTCTCCCACCCTCCCTCCCTCATGAACCCTTGATAATTTATACATTTTTTTTCACATCTTACACTGACTGATGTCTCCCTTCACCCATTTATCTGTTGCCCATCCCCCTGGGAGGGGGTTGTAGATAGATCATTGTGATCCATTCCCCTTATCTCACCCCACCTTCCCCTTACCCTCCTGGTATGGCTACTCTCAATATTGGTCCAGAGGAGTTATCTGTCCTGGATTCCCTGTGTTTCCAGCTCTTGTACATGCTGTGGTCTAGCCATATTTGTAAGATAGAATGAGGGTCATGATAGTGAGTGGGAGAAAGCATTAAAGAACTAGAGGAAAGTTGTATGTTTCATCGGTGCTATACTGCACCCTGACTGGCTCATCTCTTCCTTGTGACCCTTCTGTAAAGGAGTGTCCAGTTGCCTACAGATGGGCTTTGGGTCTCCACTCCGCACTCCACCCCTCTTTCACATTGACATAATTTTTGTTCTGGATCTTTGATTCCTGATACCTGCTCCTATCGACACCACGTGTTCAGTCAGCTTTTACTCTTCCAGCGTTAACTTCCAACATTTGCCGCCCATGATCCCAATGTACATTCATATAAGAACTGTTGTTTTTAACTAAGCATCCTGGGCAAATAATCATGACACCATGACTCTGGACTTTGTTCTCAGTTAAAGAAGATAAAGCATGGAAAGTGCCTAGAATTTAGCATTTGTGAGGGTTTTTTTCTTTTCCTTTTCTGATTGTTCAGTAACACGTAACAAGGAGAAATGAATAACTTTGACTTTAGATGAAGCATTATTGCTTTGTAGAATATATCTGGGGGGAAAAAAATCCAAGGTTCAACTTGGAATGAATAGTGATGAGAACATAAGTTAAGATTAATCAGGCTTCTTAGATAAAGTTCTTGGATGTTTGTTTTAGTGTCTATAACCCCAAAATATGCATTATGAATTATTTCCTATAAACCTATGGGGGTCTTCAAAAAGGTTTTAGAAAAATTCTGTTATATATTTTTAACATTCTTATTGTGAATTAGGTGAGGTATTATAGAGCAAATCAGTTTTCCTTTCATCAATTTATACACATACTGCTTCATTTCATTGATTGCTTTCCCCACAATTAAACATTATTTATTCCACTTCCTTCCAGTGTTTCCTATTTCTCTCTCCCTCTCTCTCTCCCTCTCTCTCAGTCTCTCTCTCTCTCTCTCTCTCTCTCTCTCTCTCTCACACACACACACACACACACACACACACACACACACATAAACTTTTTCTTTCCTGACCCTCTGAAATGTGTCATTGGGAAAATGCTGCTTTTTTAATGTCATATGGTTGATTATTCTAAGGCAAGGATGTCAAACTTGCAGCCTGCAGGCTGCATGTGGCCCCTGAGGTACTTTTTTGTGGCCTGCGATACTCTGAAATAAAATGAAAATAGAAAAAATTGTTATGAAGAAAATAGCGCTTAGGGGAGATGTGGCAATACCATACACACAATTCCCTCATTAACTCTTTATCTACTGAAGACAAGTATACACGTGGCCCAGTGCCTTTCCCAGGGGCCTGTGGACGTGGATAAATGCACTGACTCAGTTCTGGCGACTTTTGGAAGTGATATGTTTGCCACTCTCAGTGTCACGTCATGGAAACAGATCCGAATAGTGAAAAGGTTAAAAAGAGCACTCTGGGCTGTGCTGTTGTGAATCATACCTCGCGGCAGCGCTAGTTAACATTTTTAAAGGGAAGCCATTATGATTGTGCATCACGTTTGTCAGCTGTCCAACATTTTGTGTGTGTTTTTTGTGGTCTTTTTTAAAAAATCTTTTTATTAGTGGCTCATATAACTCTTATCACAATCCATCCATCCATCCATTGTGTCAAGCACATTTGGACATTCGTTACCATCATCATTCTCAAAACATTTGCTTTCTACTTGAGCCCTTGGTATCAGCTCCTCATTTTTTCACCTCCCTCCCAGCTCCCCCTTCCCCCATGAACCCTTGATAATTTATAAATTATTTTTATTTTGTCACCATCCAACATCTCTGTTCACCCTGAGATTTTTATTAGTTTTATTAGTTACTTTGTTATATTTTCTGGTCACAACATAAGAGGTATGTGAAAACTAGTAGGAGGAAAGCACTGGCAAGTTCTGGGTTAAAAAAAAATAATTTTAGTTTTATAATACATTAAATAAAATAAATGTTTAAATAAAAGAAATTATGTAGTGTTTTAATTATCCTATCCACATTCCTGAATCCTCAGTTCAAAATACAAAGTTAACAACATTTATAATGTGATGTGGCCCATGTGAATCTTGCCTGTTGCACCAAATGGCCGGCGTTTTAATTGAGTTTGACAGCCCTGCTCTAAGCCATACATACCTCACTAATGTTCCCTTTGTAGGACTATTTATTGTTTGCCTGAAAATTGACCCATGAAGGTGAATTTAATTTTTAGAGATGGAAGGTGTCCAGGGCCAATGTCTCCGAGGTCGCACCAGCCTCTTTCTGATCAGTAAGCCTCTTCCATCTCAGGAATGTGGATAGGATAATTAAAACACTATATAATTGCTTTTATTTAGACATTTATTATTCTCCCTTTCAGAGCAATTGGCAATGAGAGTTGGGGACCATCTAGTTCTTCTGGACAGGGTTATAGAGACTGATATTTGCATAATACATTAGTCCATTGGACTAATTATCTCTACGATATTTTTATTTTCTTCACTCTTCTTTCCTCTTGACAGGGCAAGACCAATTGTTGACCCTTAGATGGTCACTCTTAAGCTTTTAGGAACCCAATTTCTGCTCAATAAAGTAAGGTTCAAAATATTGTCTTTGTGGACCATGTTGATTTTAGTGTCTTCCAAGACCATAATCACGAAGCCCCAGATTCATTAACACACTCCTTGTGATGGTTTGGTTTCCTCACAATGAAACATTATTTATTCCCCTTTCTCCCAACATTTCCTATTTCTGTTTCTCTCTCTCTCTCTCTCTCTCTCTTTTTCTTTCCTGACCCTCTGAAATTTATCCGTGGGCAAATGCTGCTCTTTTAATCAAATAATGCTGCTCAAATAATCAAAATGGTTGATTATTCTAAGCATGCATACCTCACTAATGTTCCCTTTGTAGGACTATCTATTTTTGCCTGAAAATTGGCCCATGAAGATGAATTCCTGTTTTTGAGATGGAAGGTGTCTAAATAAGTTTTCATAATCTTAAACTGCTTATGCTCCACACATATGTGACTATTGCAGCAAAGGTAAGTACATATATCTAAATAGCCTCTCTATATTTGTGGTTACATTCCTACCCTCCCCCTCATACCTGTTCAACCTGTGTGTGAATCCACACATCTACTTAGCGATCATTACTGGAGGATTGCATGTCAAGCTTACCTTTGTTGTCTTCAGCTCTTCTCAGTGCCTTCCCCTGCCTCAATAATTTTTGGCTGACCTCCTCTTATTGTACATTCCATTAACTTTTTTTCCCATTATCTTTTAATTCCATTCTCCACAAACTCTTCTGAAGCTCTCTTGTGATGGATTCATTTAAAATCCATACATTTGACTGAGAATGTAGTTTTCATTGTAGATACAAGAACTCTGAACCACCAACCTGACCCCCAATACATTTCCAAAGAAAATGCACAGAATATCCAAGGGAAGTGTACAAAATGTATCAAGTTTAAAATTAAACTTTAGAAAAGTACTGGGTAAGGATAATTTAGCAGTGCATGTTACAGTGGGTGACCTCTTGAATGTCGGTGAGATGAGAGAAGGTAGTTCACAGCTTAGAGAAAAGTACTTAGGCGAGAGCTGTTCAAGTACTGCTATGAAAACAAGAGAAGTCGTTTCTGTCTCTGATGGTTTCGGACCAAGTTGAATCCAGTAGGAAAAAAAGGGAAGTGCTTTTCCTGGCTACCTCTCTTGGGGTTCTCAATATCATGGCCTGGGAGGCTAGGTCATGTGACCATCCTTTTGAGATGGAAAACATGGGAATAGTTCTCAAATGCTGTTTGCATTCTGTAATTTCCAACTAAGCTAGATTTCATTCTCCAAAACTGTTGCCAGGCACTAATGTCAAAGGATTGTGCTAAATTGACTTTTAAAAGAAATTACTTATGACCTTTTTATTCATCATCTAGTTGTACTATCAGAAGTATTTTATGTGAAACATATATAAAGACGTGTAGTTATTTGGCCTAGTATTCACAGGTCAAATTTTTTACACACCAAGGTAGAATATGATGAATGAAACACAAGTTCTCACAATACACAACATTTTTTCTCATGCCGCCTCAGTGAAGGCTTATGAATGCTAATGACCAGCGATGGGGGACCAGCAGCCAAAATAGAATTCAGGGCCATTCTCAGTGACAACAGTGTGGAGTTACTGAGGGAACAACAAGATGAAGCTTTCAGTATTTGTGAGTGTCTAGGAGAAAATATTTAGAAGCAAACTGTGCTTGAGGAAAGTTTTGTTAGCTTGAAAACCAAGTAAGACTCATGGTGCAATTAATCTGAAAGAAATTGCATCTCAGATTCCTAACGGATGAAGCTGTGTTTTCAACACTGGTCAGAGAAAAAGATTGCTTTAGAAACACAGTCAGTGAGAAATTGTGTTACATACAAGAGTGTTCCCCATTCTTTAATTCATCAAGTTCCTGCCAGCTACAAGTGCCAGGCTAATAAAAATGATTGGCTGAAACAGAGAAGTCCCGATGGTGTACTCATTAAATGCTTAGCTGCTAACTGAAAGGTCGATGGATAAAACCTACCAGTTGGTGCAAGGGAGAAAGATAAGACATTCTGGTAAAGATTTAGTCTTGGAAACCCTCTGGGTCAGGGTCAGTTCTAATCTGTCTTAGAGGGTCACTGAGAGTCAGAATCAACTCAAAAGCAGTGTGTTGAGTTGTGTTTCACTCTAATACAAGAGGGTACCCCCCCCCAAAAAAAAAAGGAATTGTGCTGAGTGGAGCATAGCCTTTGTAGTACTTATTTTTCCTGTGAGGCAAGCATCCAACAACTCGCTCTCAGTTAGTGCAACTTTTAGTGGTGTTGGCTGGGAAGGTTCTCTCTGGTCACAATGAATTTTTTTTGTAAAAGCAGTTTCACTCAAACCTAGTCTTTTTCGATAGCCAATTTTAGAGAACAGCATGTGGCTGTGAAATTTTGTTTCCTGCTTGGGAAAAATGTAGCAGAAACTGTTGTGATGTTGAACACAGCTCACAAGGACAGCGCTATGGGAAAAATTCAAGCATACCAATGGTTTTCTCATTTCAAAAGAGGTGAAAAGTCGATTGATGACAAACTTTGCTCTAGACATCTGTCAACTTCCTGAATAGACAACAATGTCATAGTATATTTGGAGTTCATTCCACCGGTTCAGACTGTCAATCAAGCTTTATATTTACAAGTTCGGAAAAGATTGTGGAACAGGGTGCAACAAAAAAGGCCTTATCTGTGGCAGACAGGGAATGGTTTTGCCAACACGACAATGCACCTGCTCATGCAGCCATCTCAGTGTGCCAGTTTTGGGCAAAATAATAGCATGCCTCTCTTGCCCCACACATCTGACTCACCTGATCTCACTCCGTGTGACTTCTTGTTTCCAAGAATCCAGAGGGATATGAAAGGACAGCGATTTGATGATGCAGAAGAGGTGAAGAATAAAAACGAAGGAGTTGCTGTCAACCATCCAAAGACATGAGTTTGAAAAATGTTTCCAAGAATGGAATTGCAGATTTGACAAATGTATTAAGTGTAACGGAGAGTACTTTGAAGGTATAAGGTGAACTTGCTTTGTAAAACAATTTAAATACATAGCTTGAGAAAAAATTCCGGTTTGGGGGGACACCCCCTCATTAGTAGGTGTCCATAAATGGGAATTCCAGGTTATCTGTAATATTGGACTAATGTTAGTAGACACGCAGCTATATACTGTGAAGGAAACTCCTTAATGTTTACAGAGAAGGGAGAAATAGAAAAAGACTGGTCAGAGGTATAGATAACATCCCTTACAAGGTTAGAAGACTCATGGCTTCATTGTCCCCTGCATGTGCTAAGGAACTAGTGTCATCACTAGGTGCCACCAAGTCATTTGTGACTCATAGCCACCCAAAGTGACAAGTTAAATGGCCCCGAAAGGATTCCTGAGTGAGATCATGGAGAGAAATCTTATAGGAGCCAATCATTGTCTTTCTCCCTTGAAGCCAGGTAAATGCAATGCCATCGAGTTGATTCTGACCCATAGCAACCCTGTCAGGACAGGATAGAACTACCCTTATGCGTTTCTGAGCCTATAACTCTTTACAGGAGTAGAAAGCCCCATCTTTCTTCTGAGGAGCTGCTTGTGATATTGTACTGCAGACCTTTCTTTCAGCATCCTGTGATAGTTACATAATCTGTTGTCATTTTGAGACTTAAAAGTGAAGGGGTGGAGTTTATCCTGTCAATCAGATCACAGCTGGATGACCTAATTTGGAGGCACTAAGGAGATAAATAGCTCACTGGAGATGGGATACACAGACACTCCCTACAAGACATGGATTCTGACAAGACACATGGAGCTACACTAGAGCCCTGGAGTTGGAGGAGCCACATAAAGACCCCTGTCAGTGTTGAGATGTTGCCACCTTTCCACTGCCACTGAATCCTCAAGATTTTCCACACACTCACCTGCAGTCTTCCTGATACTACACTTGATCTTAGACAAAAGGCTGAGAAGTGATATGTAATCTTCCTGAATTCAGCATCATTGGATGTGTTGCATGATTCTGCAGAGGAATTTATAGACTAGTATTGGACATGTGGGCTAATACCAGACTTATGAACTTGAACTGGACTGGGCTGGGATGCTTTCTTAATGTACAACTACTCTTTTATATAAAACTCTTTCTTCTACATGAATTTTTTTCTCTAGTTTACCCAGACCAACACACAGCCCACCAGGGAACCACTGCACCACCAAGGCACTTTGGAGCCAGTAGTTGTGTTCAAACTGCCAATCATTATGCCAACATCCAAGCACCACCAGGGGTCCTTATATATAGATAGAGATGTAAAACCTGAAGTCCTTATCAAGAGAAACTAGTAAGCACTCAAAAAGAACTTTTTTGAAAAGACTCATCACCTTTTCCACAGATAATGTTTCTCTTCTATTCAAGCCAGATAGCAGGTTTTTCCCTCGCTTATCTTATTCTAGTCTCATTAAGCACTACTGACTTTATGTCCCAAATATCTCTTGAAACAATCTGCAACCAGTGTGATTTTTGGGAAAAGTGATTTTCCCCCATGAAAAAAAAAGTCTACCTACTTATAGACACAAATTTGGATACCTGGAATCCCGAACTCACTACCATGTAGTTTCTTCTGACTTGTAGTGATCCGATAGTTCTGGGTAGAACTGTCTTTGTGGGTTTCGGAGGATGCATATCTTTATGGGATCAGCAAGACCCATCTTTTTCAGCAGAGCAGCTAGTGGATCCAAACTGCTGGTCTTAGAGGGGGCAGCCAAGCGCATAACCTACCACGCCACCAGGGCTCCTTAATCTGAAAACTACAAAAGCCAAATTGGATGATGAATCTCTAATTTGTTACATTATAATTTCAATGAAACGATAGGATTTTATATGAAATCTCTGATATGTACTGTAAAAGTTAGTCATGCTTACAGTTTGAATAGAGTTAGTTATCTATGAAATTTCAAGTGACTTAAAAAGAACTCTCCAAACTAGGTTGAACTGCTTCCCATCTAATAATGTCTTCCAGATCTTCTCATTGTGGCTTTTAAAGGACCAACACTGGAACATGATGTGGTCAAAATGATAATATGTGGTATCTGAGTAAGACGAAACCCAAGTAGAATTTTCTCATAGGGTTTCCAAGGCTGCAAATCTTTGGGAAACAGACTGCCACATATTTCTCCTGAAGAGCAGCTGGTAGATTCAAATTTCAGGCCAGCCATTAATCAGATATACCATATACATATATATATACATATATATATATACAAAGTACGTTTTACATATATGCATATATTATGTATATATGTTTAAACCACTGACCCATACTGGCCTTATGAAAAGTTTCTAAGGCTGTACATTTTTTTTTATATATATAAATCATTTTATTGGGGACACTTAAGCTCTTATAACAATCAATACATCAATTATATCAATCACATATGATTTGTGCATATGTTACCATCATCATTTTTAAAACATTTTCTTCCTACTTGAGCCCTTGGTATCAGCTCCTTCTTTTTTCTTTTTTTTTTTTAAACATTTTATTAGGGGCTCATACAACTGTTATCGCTTTCCATACACACATCAATTGTGTAAAGCGCATTTGTACATCATTCTCAAAACATTTTCTCTCCACTTAAACCCCCGACATTAGGTTCTCATTTTTCCCCTCCCTCCCCGCTCCCTCCTCCCTCATGAGCCCTTGATAGTTTATAAACTGGTATTTTGTCATATCTTGCCCTGTCCGATGTCTCCCTTCACCCATTTTATGGGAGTAGATAGCCTCATCTTTCTCCCAGGAGTGACTGGTGAGTTTGCACCACTTACCTTACATTTAGTAATCCAATGCTTACCAACGCTTGCCCAACAGCATGGCCAAGTTTCCTTTAATACAAAGCAAAGTTAAAACTTACCCTATATACCAAAACAAAACAGAAGCAAAAACTCACTGCCATCTAGGCAATGCTGGCTCATAGTGACCCCCTGTGGATTCCCAAGACTGTAACTATTTATGGGAGTAAAAAGTCCTGTCTTTCTTCCACTGCTATATAAGGGTTGGTTAAAGCATAAAACTAGCAGGGTTCCAGTTCATAAATACATAGTTTTTTTCCCAAACAAAATGTGCTTAAACACATCTTTGTGGTCAGCGGATGGCTACAGATAAGCTCTCTTGGTAATAAACCTGTCTTGGTGTTTTAGATGTCTTTAAGATCATTATGACCTAGGGTGATGATAGATAAGACTACCATAAACTGAAAGGGAAGTTTTGAAAGGGGACCAAAGGCAGATAATGGAAAAAACAAACAAAAATAGGGCTAGGAACTGGTTTTAGGCTTGCACTAAATCCTAGCTTCAACTTAAGAAAAATTAGTTCTTACATCATGGTCCTGCATGATACTTGCCCTCAGATAGGGAACACAGAAAAATAGGTGCTATAGAAAAATGTGGTGCAGAAATTAGATGATGAAATTATCAGATGAAATATCATCTGGGGTCTTAAAGGATTGTCTCCAAACAAGCAGCCATCTAAGTAAAATGCCAAATAAGTCCACATGAAAGAAGCACACCATATAATCTAAAGCCAAAGGAATAGTATCAGATCCTAAATTTTGCAAATCTGGTTTGCAGGAGATTATGAATGGTGGTGGGAGCTCAAGATACATTTGTGGGAACTACATAAGAAATAAGCCTTCGGTGATGTCCCTCTATTCAGAATAGAGGGGTGGGAAGAAAGTGGTTACTAAAGTATAGAAGATCAAAGAATATACTTGACTTGAACAGATAAAACCTTGTCAGTTGACACTGTCACTGATGCACGCTGGGCCTGATCTGGTTTTCAGCATTTTCTGTATGTTTGTTTTGGTTTGGTTTCTGTTTATTCATATTAGGGTTTATCTCAGTTGTGTTATGCTATTGGGGATCATCCTCTTGAATTTGTGTTAAATGTGTTTTAGTTTTTGAAACCCAGGAATGATGAACTTCTGGAGACAGTAACTAGAATAAGGGTTTCTGGTGGTGATAGTGGGGGTAGTACAGTGGTGGTGGTGGTGGGGACTAGGCAGTAAAAGGGAGATGATGTCAAAGAATCCAGGAAGCAAAAGAATGTTTGGAAACTGTGGTAGCAATTGTACAATGCTGCTTGATGTGGTTGAACTATGGAATGATATATGTATTAGCTCCCAATTATATATATATATATATATATATATATATATATATATATATATATATATATATATATATTTATATTTATATTAAATAAACATATGTACCACCAGTTCTAAAGTTGATTGTGGTGATGATTGCCCAACTCTTTTTAATATATTGAAATATTGAAGGGGGAACCAATTGCAGTGATTAACACATAACTACACACACACTCTTCCACAGAGATGAACAACATAAACTGTGGGGTAAGGAAGACAGCAGTTGGTGAGGTAGTTAGCTTATCATCCCAACCTGGCTGATAAACACAAGTGGGGTTAATTGAAGGGTGGAGAGATAAAGGGCTCTGTGAGCCTCGCCTTTCTAGTTCTCAGGTCTCTTGCTTTTTCATGGTCACACCAGGGTGCAGCTGCCTTAGCAGTTCCCTGCTTCAGCTTGCAAGGCTGACTTCCTGCAAGACAACCCCAAGAAGAAGCCACATGGACCTACCCTGATACAGCCCAGGGTGTTGGAGCAGCCGTGTGGAGACCCCTGCCAGTGCTGAGATGTTTACACATTCACTGACTCGGCTTTCCTCCTGCAGTCAGCATCATTGCATCTGTTTTGTGAAATGGAGGAGGACTTTGTGGGTTGGTGTTGGACATATGGGTTAATATTGGACTTGTGGGCTTGGGAAGCACTGGGTTGGGATGTGTTCTTGATGCACACTTAATCTTTATATAAAACTCTTTCATATACATGAGTTTCTGTAGATTTGTTTCTCTAAAGTACCCAGACTAATACAGTCGGTGTAGGATATGAAAATAATAATAATTTATAATTTATCAAGGGGTAACAAGGGTGGGGGTGGGGAGGGAGGGAAAAAGGAGGAGCTGATACTACAGGCTCAATAGAAATAAATGCCTAGAAAATATTGATGGCAACATATGTACAAATATGCTTGATACTTGGTTGCATTCTCACCGAACCTTCTAGTTACATGGAATACAGACATGATTCCTGGACTTACAGTATATATCTTTTAATCATGAAGATGAAGAATTAAAGGCTATGGAGAGTGAAACAGAACATAGAAAGAGCCCTTGATGTCACCATAAAACTTTAAGCAATCTACTACCATATTCTTGATGACATGAGTAAAGTAAGCCTCTTTCATGTTTAATTCACTGTTACTTACAGCCAATTCATTGTTGACTCTTTTTCTGGTCAGAAAAGCTACCTCACAAAATGGTTCAATGTTATGGATTAAGGTAACCATATCAATCTCTTGTGTTACAGAGTAGACCTGGACCATACGATTTTCTTCACTGAGTTATTTATGGAAGCAGATTCTCAGATCTTTCTTCTTGACTTTGTTGGGTGGGTTTATACATTAACCTTGAGGTTACCAGTTAAACCCAAACTATGAGAAATTAGGGAATGTTTTATAGTGTTTACTTTCCCCTCCAGACCAAACATAAGCCTTAGTCTTCCTACCATGGATAAAATACAGGGGTCTCAGAACCACGAGTCATGATGGAGGGGTAGCCTTTGTTTTATTTAATGACTCTCAAATTTGTTGACTGTTGTTCTGAAGGTTTTAATAATCCAGAGAGAAATGGTTCCAGTAAGGAAATGTTAACAGCTTCATTGAATTGGAGGTGGAGATTAACACTTGGTAATTTCCAAGTGTTTTTGTCACTGGGGAAACAGACAAAATGCAGCATATTTTCTGGTTAATTTCTAGCACTGCTGAGACAACTGGTAAAAGTAAATGGAAGACCACTGCTACCCAAGCAGACAGGAACACCAAGGGTTCAGACACAGATTGACAAATTGAGGTATTGGCAGGAAGCAAATGTAAATCTGGAGTCAATGATGGAAGAAAGAAGTCATAAATAAGACTTATAAAAATGAGAAAATCTTCAGCTACAGTCCTTGTTTTCCATGTGATATGATAGACTGTTTTTTCTTCTTTTCTTACTCCCATTCCATACGATATGGAATGTTCAAAAATGTTTTTGGAAAATCATTCCTTACCTTCAAACTCTGTTTCCTACAAACCTTTTGAAGTCCTTTTGTATATAAAGCAGTATGTAGAGCATGTTACCAGTGGCTAAATGTAACTGTTGTTTTGTATGTTGAAAAATAATAATACAGGCCATGAGGGAACTGTAAGAGAAACAAAACATTAATCTTTGCCTAAATGGTTTAGGATTTAGAGAGAGATAACTCACATAAGAAGAAAAAACAAAACAGTAGAAAAGGTTCAAGGGTGGAGTAAAGACTCATAAAGTAATTACTCTCAGAAAGAAGAGCTTGCTAAGTATAAGAATTTTTAAGAGGGTATGTAAGCATATAAACGGCCTAAGCTTCATGGAGCTTCATCATATTTACATGGATGAAAGGAAGTATGAAAGTGCTTTAGAGACACATCCAAAAAAAGAAAGTAGAAGCAGAGAGAAGACGGAGAAAAGCAACTATGTCTGTGTATAAGAAACGAACTTTGGGTTGATTATTTCCCATCTTTAAATAGATTTAACGTTAAGAAAAGGCCCCAAATGGTCCTTTTCTCTCTCTCTGAGTAGGAACTGTATAGACAAAGTCATCATGTTACTGAAGCATTCTCTTCAATATACATTTAAAATGGATTTTCTGCATTTTAATACTATTCAGCCTATTTGAAAGTCTTTTAGATTCTTAAGTATACTGTCTTATCACTGTCACTCTCAAATACTAGCAACTCTTGTATGAAAAGGAGATTTTATTTAAACCTGATAAAAATGCAAAAGGTCAAACAGCTATGTTCTGCTTTGCATTGCATTTCACCTCCCAAGTTCTTAAAAACACTTCAGAAAGAATTAATTAAATAGCTGTAATATAATTTAAATATAATATAATTTAAGTAGCTGTAATATAATGTGACTCTACCATCATCCCTTCCGTAGTCACTGTCACATGCAAGAAAACCATTTTTTGGAAAGGCAATGACTTAGGCAAAACCACCCTTGGTTCAATAAATCATTTCCTTATTTATTTAAAAATCATAGGGTTGGGCTTCTACATAAAGTTTGTACATCTAGCAATGTAAAATACCAACATGTTAAAAAAAAAACAACCCCAAAACCAAAATGAAGTAAAAACTCAAAATACTTTTGATTCAATGCTCTTTTCAAAGAGGAAAAATAAATAAATAATGCGAGACTCAGGGGGAAAAAATAAAGAAACAGAGCAATGAAACTATTGATTCAAGTAGGCGGGTTCCAGAATCTAGACTAAGAACCATGACATTGCTCTACACACCAGGCAATACAAAGGAAAAGCAGCTCAGGATAGAAGTCTAGCATGACAATACTGACATATTTTCTTTCACACTTAGAAAATCCCTTTATTGTTCAATATTTTCTTCATCTGTGAAGTAGATATAATAAAATTTAGGCATGAAGACAAGAAGAGGCCATGACTGTGAGATCTTAAAGGGGAATCTCTCCTATTTTCCTCCAAAATATTTTACTTCTGCTGGCAAGCACTTTTACCAAAAAGACAAATTTTGGTCAGATTTACTTTTCTCAAATAAAAAGGATATAAGCTGCATTTTCCTGAACTAGAAATACAAATTGCCCGTTTGCCATTACGTCTATCTATAATTTGAAATCAGCTCATACTATCTAGTTTCCAGGAATGATGGTAAGAGGAAGCAGAGCCCTAACTTGTCTGTGAGCAAAAGGTTCATTTGCATATAGTGTTCCTGAGTATTTGAATCTTCATTTACTGAACAAGAATTTAACAGTTGCAGGCAGGTGGCAAGGTAGAAAATCATAAAATGATATCGGCAATATCTTTCAGCAAGTACAAAGTTAAATTATGAATAAACCATGTATTTTTCAAATAAAGAGCCTTGTCAAAGTGATGAGTTAGTGGTTGTTATTGTTTCAACTCAAAGCAGCACTATGTAACACAGAAGGAAACTATGTTATGTAAAACAAGTAAACTATGCTATGTGAAACAAGGAAACTGCACTGTGTGAAACAGAAGGAAACTACACTGTGAAACAGAAGGAAACTACACTGTG
>NW_022111367.1:1591993-1638424 GCF_000313985.2 Echinops telfairi
TGTGAAACAGAAGGAAACTACACTGTGAAACAGAAGGAAACTACACTGTGTGAAACAGAAGGAAACTACACTATGTGAAACAGGGAAACTGCCTGGTCTGGCACCATCCTCATGATCATTAGGTTTGACTGAGCCCGTTGTTGCCATCACTGTGTGACTCCATCTTGTCGAGCTTTTCCTCCACTTTACCAGTTATTTGTTGTGGGGGCTGTGATGGTTGTTAGGTGTTATTGAATCAGTTCCAATCCATTGCAACTCTGCACAGCAGAATGAAGTACTGCCCAGCTTCACTCTCCTCACATTGTCCCTGTGCCTGAGCCCATTGTGGCAGCCACGATGTCAATTCATCTCCTTGAGGGACTTTTGCTGCCCCTCTAATTTACCAAACATGGTATTCTTCTCCAGGGACTTATCTCTCCTGACAACAAGTCCAAAGTATGCGAGATGAAATCCTAACATCCTTGCCTTTAAGGAGGACGTTGGCCAGATTTCTTCCAAGCCAGATTAGTTTGTCCTTTTAGCAGTTCATGGCCCTTTCAATGTTCTTCTCCAGCACTGAAATTAAAATGCACCAATTATTTTTGATAATCCTGATTCAATGTCCAGTTTTCAGATACATATGAGGCAATGGAAAATACCATGGCTTGGGTCAGGTGCACCATAGTCCTCAGTATAATATCTTTCTTCATCAATATTCTAAGAGGTCTCATACAGTATATGCACCCAATACAATATATCTTTTTATCTCTTTAATGTGTCCATGAGCTTGCTTGTGAATACAAGGAAGGCAGATTCTTGACAGCTTCAATCTTTTCTTCATTTATCATGATTTTGCCTACTGGTTCAGTTTTGAGGGTTTGGGTTTTCTTTACATTGACTTGTATAATCCATACTGAAGGTTGCAATCCTTGATTTTCATCAGCAAGTATTTCAAGGCCTCCTCACTTTCAGCAAGCAAAGTATGTCATCTGCATATTGCAGGTTGTTAATAAGCCATCCTCCAAAACTGAAGCCATATTCTTCTTTATATAAGCCAGCTTCTGTGATCATTTGCTCAGCATACAAATAGAACAAGTATGGTGAGAGGATAAAACTCTGATGCACATCTTTCCCTATTTAAAACCATGTATTATTCCCTTGTTCTGGTCTCACAGCTGCCTCTTGATTTATTTACAAGTTGTATGTGAGTACAATCAAGTGTTCTGAGATTCTCATTCTTCTCAATGGTATCCATAGTTTGTTATGATCTACACAGTTGAATGTCTTGGAGTAATCAATAAAACATGAGAAAACATCTTTCTGGTATTCTCTATTTTCAGCCAAAGTCCATCTGACATTAGCAATGATATCCCTTGTTCCATGTCCTCTTCTGAATCCAGCTGAAACCTCTGGTAACTCCCTGTCAATGTACTGCTACCACTGTTGGATGATCTTCAGCAAAACGCGCATGTGATATCAGTGATATTGTCTATAATTTGATCATTCTGTTGGGCCTCCTTTCTTTGGAATGGGTACAAATATGGATCTCTTCCAGTCAGTTGGCCAAGTAACTGTCTTCAAATTTTCTTGGCATAGAAGAGTAAGTGCTTCCAGTAATTCATAAGCTTATTGAAACATTTCAATTCATATTCCATCAATTCTGGAGTCTTGCTTTTGGCTAATGCTTTCAGTGTCGCTTCAAACTCTTCCTCCAGCACCACTGGTTCTTGCTCCCTCTTAAATGGTTGAATGTCAACTAGTTCTTTTTTTGGTACAAAGACTGTATTATTTTCATCTTCTTTTGATGCTTCCTGTATCATTCAAAATTTTGCCTGTAGAGTTTCAATATTGTAACTCAGAGCTTTTTTTTCAGTTCTTTAAGCTATCCTGAGGATGTTTTTCCAGTTTGTTTTTCTAATTCTAGGTCTTTGCACATATCATTATAAGTTTTAATTTTGTCTTCTCTAGCTGCCTTTATTGAAATTTTTATTAAGCTCTTTGATTTCATTGCTTCTTCCATTTGCTTCAGCTACTCTACAATTAAGATCAAGTTTCAGCGTCTCTTCTGATATCCACTTTGATTGTTTCTTTCTTTTTTGTCTTTTCAATGACCTTTTGCTTTCTTTATGAATGATATTCTAGATGTCATCCCACAGTCTATCAGGTCTTCTGTCATTAGTGTTCAATGTGTCAAATCAGTTCTTGGGATGTTCAAGTTCATATTTTGGCTCTTGTAGACTTTTAAAATTTTTCTTCAGTTTTAACCTAAATTTACATATGAGCAATTACTGATCTGTTCTATAGAAGGCACCTATCCTGGTTTTAGTCATTGATATTGAGCTTCTCTTTCACCTTCTCCTACAAATGTAGTCAATTTGATTTCTGTGTGTTCCACCTGGAAAAGTCCCTTTGCATAGTCACCTTTGTGTTGTTGAAAAAGGTATTTACTATGAATAAGTTGTTGGTTTTGTAAAATTATATCATGTGATCTGTGATTTATTTCCATCACCATGTTCATATTTTCCAACTATTCTTCCTCCTCCTGTGTTTCCAACTTTTGCATTCCTATCACCCATAATTATCAATGCATCTTGATTGCATGTTCAAACAAATTCTATCAAGTTGTTGATAGAATTCTTCAGTGGGTTCATCAGTAGCTTTTGCGTTCATTGCATAACTTTGAATGCTTGTTGTATTGATTGGATTTCCTTGAAAGCTGATAGATCGAAACCTATTACAGACAGCCTTGTCTTTTTTGACAATGAATGTCATGCCATTCCTTTTGATTGTGTTATTTTCGGCATATTAAATCATAATGTTCCCAGACTCAAAGTGGCCAATACTAGTCTGTTTCAGCTCACTAATGCCTAGGATATCGATCTTTATGCATTCCATTTCACTTTTTATCATTTTCAAATTTCCTAAATTCATAGTTTGCACATTCCAAGGACTGATCATTAGCAGATTTTTTCCAGCTGGGTCTACTTAACTGATTCATGCCCCATCAGCAAATGAAAGCCCTGAAGACTCTACTCTCACAGGCTCTACTGGTCTCACATCACCATGGTTGACTCGCACTAAGAAATGAGCTTCTCCTCAGTCACATTTTGTGTGTCACTTGACCCAAGGGGCCCATCGTCTGCACTAACTCCTACAATTTTTGTATTCATTCATTAGGCTTTCAGTATCTGACAATCTTTGAAGCTATGCATAAGGTTTTTAATGACTCCTGCCTCTGAAATAGGGAGCAGAGTCATTTTTTGTTGTCTATTCTTAGTCTGAAACCTGTTTAATTTCAGTGACCCTGCTGGCATTTGAAATACCAAAGACATAGCTTCTAGCATCACAGCAACACACAAGCCACCACAGTGCCACAAACTGCGAGACAAGGGGTAGTAGACCAGTTAATTTAGGAAATTCAGTACTTCCAAACCTTGGCTAATTCACTTGCCCCTTTTGTCACCCTAAAATAAGCTATCGAACTTAAAACATGGGGTTTGGCTGGGTTTTTTCTGCCTGGGTCAATGAAGTCACAGCTTTTCTCTCAGGTCATTTAATGCTATCTAGTTCTGTAAATCTTCCTTAGTCAGGGTCTAATTTTCACATGCATGAGAGGAGATTGAAAATAATACAGCTTGAGTCAATTGCATTGTAGTCCTTAAAACGACGTCCTTACTTTTTGACATTTTCAAGAAGTCTTGTGGAGAAGATTTAATACAATAGTTAATTTCATCTATTGACTACTACTTCCATAAGCATTGATTGTGAGTCCAAGCAAGAAAAAATCCTTGACAACTTCAATATTTTCTCCATTTATCAGGATATTACCTATTAGTCCAGTTGTGAGGATGTTTGCTTTGTTTACATTGAGTTGTAATGTGAAAGTTGGAGACTGAATAAGGAACACTGAAGCAAAATTGATGCTTTTGAAGTATGGTGTTGGAAAAGAATATTGCAAATACCATGAACTGCCAAAATAACAGGTAGATCTGTATTAGAGGAAGTGCAACCAGATGATCCTTAGAGGTATGGATGGAAAGACTATTTCTTACACTTTGGACATGTTATTAGTGAGATACGTCCCCTGAGGACATTATTCTTGGTGATGTGGAGGGGCAGCAAGAAAGAGGAAGGCCCTCAAGGTGATAGATTGACACCGTGATTGCAACAATGAGCTAAATATAAGAACAGTTGTGAGTATGGTACACAACAGGGCAGTGTTTTGTTCTGTTGTACACTGGGCTGCTATGAGTCCGAACAGAGTCAATTGCGCCCAGCAACAATAGCATTGCTATAAGTCACCCTAATGCTGTGCAAAGTCCTGTGGTAACAGTTAAAGTTTCTGGTAACCAAGAAATAGCCAATTTTAATGAGGAATAAGTCATTTCTCCAGTTCAGTTAATAAGTTAAAACCTGTTATTGTAGAAAGGGAATTCAAATATCAATGCTCCATCTCTTTGTTGCAAAAGAAATAAAATAGGCAACACTGCTCTGATTCCCTTTCTAGGGGAAAGATATGTTCTTTGTCCTCTGATCACAGAATATCCGTGAGAGCACACAGAGAATTCAAAAGGTTGTGTGCCTCTGATGTTCACATTGTCATTAAGGGGGAAAATCTGAAGCATTTAAGAATAAAAGGCCTAGCCATCATGTCAGCATACATGTGTGCACACTTCTATTTAAAAATTAGGAACACACCCAGAGTTGGAAACAGCTCACCATAAAAGTGTTTATTTTCCCTTTCGGATTACCAATAGCAGTAAAAGAGCTTTTCTAGATATGATTTGTCCCTTTTAGGTTTAGTTTTGTCTGCAGAACTGGTGGGAACCCCTGCAGGAGACTCATAAATGGGCCGTGTTAGAATCTGGCCTCTGTAAAGTGCTCCAAGTCGCAGCTCCATGCTGCCTTTGTGTCACGCTTATCACCTGTGATGCCAGAGGCCTTGGGTCAGCGCCCTGCTCACATCAACTTATTTCCAATTAGAAACAGCCTCCTGCCATTCATTTGAAGGCTAAAAGCTTCTTTTGATTTCTTAGCATCTTTCTTTGCAGGCTGTGAAAATTATATGTGTACATATTCCTTTTCAGGGGACATATAACTATATTACTCTATATTAAGAAACAAAAAAATAACCTCAGACAAAAGATGAAGGGAAAAAATGCATTCTCTTCGAGCTATTGGCACTGCCTTTTCCTATTGTGTTTTCCATTTGCCCATTCCTCTTTATTAAATTCCAATCAACCAATATTGAATGGAAACATAGAATCTTCTTTTAAATGCCATGCCACCTACTGTCACATTCAGCTCTCTGTAGAAACTACATTGCATATGTAGGCAAGAAATATGAGGGCAAAATTTTCTTGTTTCTGTACAAAAGCAGAGAAAGCATTTATATTTTAAGCTACTGGGGAACAATGATGTCAATATGATAGTGACAGTATAAAAGAGGTGTAAGTAAAATGATGCTGTATAACATTTTTGTGCAATATTTGAAAAGAAATATTTTTATGAAAAGATCATTTTATTGGGAGCTCTTACAGCTCTTATAACAATCCATACATCAATTGTATCAAGCATATTTGTACATAAGTTGTACACATATTTTCTAAAAATTTATTTTCTATCCGTTCCTTGGTATCAGCTCCTCTTTTTTCCCTCCACCCACCCTCATGATTCCTTGATAAATTATACATTCTTATTATTTTCTCAATGTAGTCTCCTTGTAGGCTGTATTTTCTTTTCTTTTTAAAAAATCATTTTATTGGAGGCTCAAATCCACACATAAATCAATTGTGTAAAGAACATTTATACATTCATTTCCCTCATCGTTCTCAAAACATTGGCTCTCCACTTAAGCCCCTAGCATCAGTTCCTCATTTTCCCCCTCCCTCCCCACTCCCCCCTCCCTCATAAACCCTTGATAATTTATAAATTATTATTTCATCATATCTTACACTGTGCGACATTTCCCGTCACCCACTTTTCTTTTGTCCATCCTGCAGGGAAGAAGTTATATGTAGATCCCTGTAATCGGTTCCCCCTTTCCAACCCACCTTCCCTCCAACCTCCAGGTATCACCACTCTCACCACTGGTCCTGAAGGGATCATCCATCCTGGATTCCCTGTGTTTCCAGTTCCTATCTGTAGCAGTGTACATCCTCTGGTCTAGCCAGATTTGTAAGGTAGAATTAGGATCATGATAGTGGGGGGGAATGGGGAGGAGAGAGGAAGCACTAGGGCGTGCAGCAGAACAGCAAGGGCAACAGAGCAATGAAGTCCCCAGGGAATACCAAAAATAGACTTTGGGACCAGGGCTTGGCACCCCATCAGACTCAATTGGAAAACACTCTTAAAGGCCAACAAACAGTCCTTGAACTAACTACAGGCTTTTCTTTTTTGTTGTTGGTTTGTTTTTGTTTTTTTGTCATTGGCTTTTCGTTGTTGTTGTTTTGTTATCTTTTGTTGTTTGCTTTTGCTCTGTCTTGTTTTTTTTCATGTTATTATCTCCACCGGTCTGTCTAAATAAAGTAGGCTGCATGAACAATCTGGAGGAGAAAACAACGGAAAGAAAACAAGGACAAGGAAACAACAAGTGATCCAAATTGGTAGGAGGCCTGGTACGGTGTGATCAAGGGTAATGTAATGGAGAGAAATTATTGAAACCCAAATGAAGGCTGAGCATGATAGTGGGACAAGAGGAAAGTAAAAGGAAATAGAGGAAAGAGGTAGGAGGAAATGGGCATTTATAGAGGTCTAAATAAAAGTATGTACATATGTAAATATATATATGTATATGAGGATGGGGAAAAAGATCTATGTGCATATATTTGTAGGTTTAGTATTAAAGTAGCAGATGTACATCGGGCCTACACTCAAGTACTCCCACAATGCAAGAATATTTTGTTCTATTAAGCTGGCATTCCACGATGCTCACCTTCTAGCCATGATCGCTGAAGACAAAGCGGGTGCATAAGCAAATATGGTGAATAAAGCTGATGGTGCCTAGATATTCAAAGGTATAGGATGTGGGGTCTTAAAAGCTTGAAGGTAAACAAGCGGCCAACTAGCTGAGAAGCAACAAAGCCCACATGGACGAAGCAGACCAACCTATGTGATCACGGGGTGCCAAAGGAATAAGGTAACAGGCATCAAAGAACAAAAAAACATATCATTGTGTTCGCACCTCCCTGATAGGATTGCTGAAGACAAAGTGGGTATAGGATTGCTGAAGACAAAGTGGGTGCATAAGCAAATGTGGTGAATAAAGCTGATGGTGCCTGGATATCCAAAGGTATAGTGTCTGGGGCCTTAAAGGCTTGAAGGTAAACAAGCAGCCAACTAGCTGAGAAGCAACAAAGCCCACATGGAAGAAGCAGACCAACCTGTGTGATCACGAGGTGCCAAAGGGATGAGGTAACAGGCATCAAAGAACAAAAAAAAATCACATCTTTGTGAATGAGAGGGAGTGCGGGTGGGGACCCAAGGCCCATCTTTATGCAACGGGACATCCCCTTATGGAAGGGTTTTGGGGAGGAGATGAGCCAGTCAGGGTGCAATGTAGCCATGATGAAACATACAACTCTCCTCTAGTTCCCAAAGAAATATTTTAATAACATATTTTAATTAAAATATTCATGTAGTTAACTATAGTAACAAAAATATTTTTCCTAAGCCCATTTACATGCAAGGTTAAAATACTCCCACAGTTTGTTTTTTAATCTCTTAAGGAGCCCAACTGGCATGGTGGTTATGAGTTGGCTACTAACCAAAAAGTCAGCAGCTACTCCCTGGGGAAAAGATGAGGTGCTCTACTACCCCCTTAAATATTCACAGCCTCAGAAACCAATGGGAGCTGTTCTTGTCTGCCCTATGAAGTCATTATGAGTCAGAATCTACTGAACGATAGTGGGAAGATACTCTTGTCAGAGTTGTTATTATTATTCAACTATAATAATGTTTCCATTCATGCACTTTCTGCATGCAGCACAAGTCCATGCTGTTGTTCTCTGGAGCCTTGGTATCTTTATAGCTGCTAATTTTGTCAGACTTCCTGGTGTTTTTGCTATAGTCTATGGCAAATGATATTTGTGAATTCATCCCAATCATCTTTTGAGAATAAAGGAAAAGAAAGAAAAATCAGAAAAACTTTCACTTAAGCACTAATGTTAGGTACATTAGGTAATTCCATGTAGAAAAATTTCACAAAACAATTTTCTGTTAATAATCATATAACCTAAGGAATATTACATGTAATCAGTTTATGATATTTATCACATGTTATTCTATGATGAAAATAGAAAATAAAAATTACTAAGAATTCTGTATGCTCTGGTACTGGAGGAAGTCCATGGGTTGATACTAAGTAGGTTAATTGCATGAGTGTCACTGGGTAACACAAACCCTAGAGATGTCACCAAAGGAATTAACTTTTTTAATTGAAATGGACTTTGTTCTCTCCTGTTTAACTTAGGTCGCAGTCTTCTTTGAGTGAGTGTTTTGATCAGAGTTTTCTAGGTTGGGATTCAATTAAACCAAAGCCAAATCTTAGTGCTTTCAAACAATCAATTTACTTATTTGTTTTCATGTATAAGATTCAGATGACTGTCCCTGGTGGCTCCCCAGGAACCCACGCTAACTTTCTCTCATAATGCAAGATAAGCCCCTTGTCGTTTTAACCCTATAGGAAAAGGAGAACTGCCATTTAGCTGTAACCTTTACAGAAGCAGACTGGTAGGGTTTTCTCCTATGTGACTGCTGACGTTTCAGGTAACAGCTGAGTTACCCACTCTACTCTAAAGTCTTCTTGTATTGTATGGTAGTCCCTACAATATACATAACTAGAATGATGTGGGGACATTTATCAATGTCACCATATTCACACTAAGTCTATTCTTGGGAAGTGGTGGTTAAACAAATAACTGCACTTTAAAAATCACCAATAAATATTCTTACAGAGGGGTTTACTAACTACCTCATAAGATATTACTATTTGCTGGTTACTTTTGCATTTTTATGTGATGTTTTATTCATCTACAGACCAATGCAAATCAATGGCCATTTAATCATGTTATATTTTTCTTGAGCTCATCCCATGTTGTTGTTTTTTTTTAAGTTTTTGTTTTCTTTTTTTAACTATTGTCTTTTCCAGGTAGGATGCTTTCTTCTTCCAGAGCATTTCATACTTTTATTTATGCCTTTTTCACATGTTTCTGATGAACAAAACGATTGGATTATGTCTAAAGAGTTGCAAATGTTATGGTGACTTCACATGAACATTATAAAATTTTCTCCTGATAAAGCAAAAATTAGCAGCAAGGGAAAAAGTGGAAATATGATACAATTCAAACCCTTTCTCAAGTAAGGATTTACAACTTTTGAGGGATCCATTATAATATAAATTGCCCATTGCAGAGGTATTTTTAATATTTTAAAAGTTTCGTATTTGGCTATTCTGAGAGGGACCTGCAAAAAAGCATCATAACCCTTTGTCTTTACTATAATCTGGGTACGATGACAACTCTCATCATTACTCCACAGATTCCCCGGGCTTTGCTGCTGACTTGTGTTCTCTCCCAGCCTCATCACTGACAGCAATGGACACTTCCAACAAGAAAATAGTCCCTGGAATAAGGCAGGCAAGAGGTCAAACTGTTTCACCCCTCTGGAAAGGTCACTTACTAAATAATTCTGCAATTTCAATGCCAAATTCATGGGTGTTAATCTTACTCAGAGATTTTATTAGCCTTTACTTGGAGACCATCCTAGATATTCTGGAGCGCAAGTCCAGGTATTTCTACGCAAACAGTCAATGTTATCTCCACACCAATCAGAAGAATGTACTTACAGAAGCTTAGTTGTAAAGATAGTGGACTCATTAAAGTACACATGATGTGGACAAAGTACATAAAAATCAGATTTCAGTGGCCCTCAAGAAACTAACTGATATCCGGTGTTTCTAAGGTATTCCATAACCTGAGAGTGTTTCAACTCTGTGAACTAGTAACTCTGCAAAAGAGTACATGAACTGCACATAATGAAAATAAAATTTACAGGTTTGGAAAATCCTGTTGAACAAAATGAAGATATGTGTTCTAGAACTTTCCCCAAGGTTATGACTATACAGTCTTTTGTTAAAGAGACTGTGTTAAAGAAGCCAGTGACTGGTGGTTCTAACCTAAAATCATGCAGGAAAACTACCAGTTTAGATTGAAAAGAAATTTCCTTGACTTGTATAATTCTATCGACAAGAAGCTGGCCAAAGAAGCGCCATCTGTTTTCCTCCAAGAGGAGAAAGGGATCATCCTGGAGCAACTCAAATCAGTTGCGTTGTTGGAAGGAGCATAGGAAGAACAATCTGAATGTCCAAGGATGGGGCCACAGCCTCCTGGGTTTCAAAAAGTTGGACCTTTATGAGCTTGGCTGGAGGATGTGAGACTGTGGTTTACACATAAAAGAGGAGCTAGTCCATTGCCCAAAGTTGAAGAATCAGGGCTTCCATGCCCAAGGGATAGAAGAATGGGGCCTGCTGAGGATGAGAGAGTTGGGTCATCATTCAAACAGCCTAGGAAAATGAAACCACACCTGAAGTCCTAAGAGTTGAGTTTTCATCCCAGAAGGCTGGAAAGGTAGTTGAAGCCCAGGTCAGAGGAGGCTCCACTCAGAACACAGAGGATGTAGCCAATATCCAGAGTCTGGAGGGTCGATTCCTTTCATAGATGTCCCAAAGGATAGAGAATTATTTTCAAGTTTTAAAAGTTAATGAAAATTGTATTACTTGGTTCTAAAATCTCTACTTTGTGCCTCTTCCATTATTTAAGCTTGTGTTATTGTTGCAATAACAACATATCAGGTCAGGTCCTACTCATAGCAGCCCTCTGTACAGCAGAATGAACATTGCCTAGTCCTATACTAGGCTCATGAGAGTTTTTATGTTTGAGCCCATTGTTGCAGCCACTATGTCAATCCATCTTGTGGAGAGTCTTCATGTTTTATGCTGCCACCCTATTTTACCAAGAATGATATCCTTTTCCAGGGGCTCATCTCTCTTGGCAACATGTTCAAAGTGCATGAGACAAAGTCTTGCCATCTCTGCCACTAAGGGGTATTCTGGTTGTACTTATTCCATGATAGCTTGGTTTTTCCTTTTGGCAGTCCATGGAACTTTTGATATTCTTTGTCAGCACCATAATTCAAATGCATTGATTCATCTTTGGTCTTCCTTATTCACTCCAATCCAACTTTCACATGCATAGGAGGCAACTAAAAATACCATGACTTAGGTCAGGCACACCTTAGTTCTCAGAATAATGTCCTTGATTTACAACACTTTATTACCCACTACAATTCATCATTTGATCTCTTGGTTACTGTTTTCATGAGCATGGATTAGGCTGGATTCAGAAAAGGACATGGAACAAGGGATATCATTGCTTATATCACAGGGATATTGTCTGAAAGTAGAGAATACCAGAAAGATGTTTACTTGTCTTTTACAGGCATTTTACTGTATGGATCATAATAAACTATGGATATCCTTGAGAAGAATGAGAATTCCAGGACACTTGATAGTGCTTACGTGGAACTTGTACATGAATCAAGAGGCAGTTGTGAGAACAGAACAAGGGAATAGTGCCTGGTTTAAACATACTTATTCAATCTGCGTGCTCAGCAAATAATCAGAGAAACTGGATGATATAAAGAATAATTGTCGTCAGATTAGCTTTTGTACTCAGGTGCTGTCTAGCTGATTCTGACTCATGGAAACCCCATGTAAAATGAAACAAAACACTGCCAGTCTTTCCCAGTCCTCATAATCGTTTCTGTGTTGAGTCACTTGTCGCAATCAATGTGTCAATCTATCAAAATGAGGGTCCTCATTTTTTTTTTTGCTTTCTACTTTACCAAGAGCCATAGCAGCCTAGTGAGTCATGTGTTTGACTGCTAATTGTCAAGTCAGCAATTTGAACCCATCAGCTACACTGTAGGAGAAAGATAAGCCTATCTGCATCTGGAAAAATTTACAGCATCTGAAGCCTTACATGGGAGCCCTGGTGCTGTAGTGGTTACACCTTGGCTGCGATCCCCAAAGTTGGCAGTTTGAAACCACAGGTGCTCCCTGTGAGAAAGACAGAGCTTCCTACTCCCGTAAACAGTTACAGTCTTAGAAAAATTACCGGGGAGTCAATATGAGTTGGCATAGACTTGATGGCAGTGAGTTTTGTCTTTTTGAAACCCTATAGAGGGTATTTATCATGAGGCTAAATCAGTTTGATGGCCAAGGTTTGTGGGGTTTCTCTCTTGTATCAAGCATGGTCTACTTATCCAGAGACTGGTCCTTCCTGATAACTTGTCCAAGGTTTGTGAGGCAAAATTTCACCATCACCACTTCTAAGGAGCGTTCTGCTTAGATATTTTTTGAAGACCCATGTGTTTGTTTACTTCTGGCAGTGCAGAGTATATCCAATACTCTCACAAACCATAGAAGGATAGAAACCTATATTCGGAATGCTGGTTGTGGGAAAGGACTTCCTCCGTGAGCGCTGGGGAACGGTCTTTATTCCTGGGTCTTTGCAGATCTTCGGTGGCTTTGAGCCTTTCTGGCTAGTGGGCTGTGCTTTGGGCTGATGACTGTGAAAGAAGCCGCTTGAAACCACCTGCTCTGGGAAAGATAGATGGTGTTTGCTGTTCCTCCAAAGATTGACAGGCTCAAAAACCCAAAGGGGCAGTTATGCTCTGTCCTATAAGGTCTCCGTGAGTCAGAGTTAACTCAATAACAGTGACTTTGGGTAGGGTTTGGTTTTTCCCCATGCCTCTGCTTACTCCACTAGGCCTAAGATACATTTTAATATATTGGAGATGACTGACTTAAAATATATTCTGTTCTTTACACAACAAATAAAACCCATTCTCAACTGGAATTATAACCAAGGTATAGAGGTTAGGTTTTACAACACATATTTTCAAACAGCACAATTCAATCCATAATAGTCTCCAATAAGATTTCACAGATGAATTTTATAAGTTTATTTTCTGTGACTATGAACCAAGGGGAGCAGGTGAGGACATCTGGCTAGAACCCCGAGCAAGTCACAAACAAATCCTACAGCTTTTATTCACATATAAAGCCAACCCAGTTTTAAGCAAATTCAGACTTGAATTTTTATCAGCTAGTAATGAGAAAGCTCTTTATGAAACCATCGGTGTTAAAGTGTAAACTGAGAAAGGAGCATGGGTGAAACAGGGGTGAAGTGTGGTGTGACATAAAGTTCTAGGTAAATACTCATGCAACTGATTTGTGACTCCAGACCTTGCTTATGGAGTACTTTGGAGCAATACTTCCGTCTCATAGTCTATTGCTATTGGGTACACTCCCCATTATGAGTTGGTAAGTCAGAGAACCCAGCTCCTAATGGACAGTTCTCTGTACATGGCCGCATACTCTGACTCCATGAGGGCGAGGCCTGCCAGGTGGCACTGAGTTCTTTTCCTCACTTAGCATTCCCAATTATTGGTTTGATGTTCTGATGGGCTGATGAATCTCATGAGTGGACTGAATTGTCTTTTTCAAACAAGGGAGCAGTGTTTCTTTCTGCAGTGGACCAATTCTGTAGGCCCAGTGGGTTCAGAGGAAGCTTGTGATCCACGAGTTTTGAGTGTGTCAGTCTAGCTTTCTCCATCTCTGGTACCAAAGTTTCCTGTCTTTCCAACCACAGCACTAACTTTGGCAAAGCAGATTTTCCCCAGGTGATAGTTCAACTTCTCTGGAGGGCTACAGCTATTTTAATTAGGTCCAGGACCTGATCTTTTTTTTTTTAACTTCAGGGTACCAAAACCTTTATAATGTTCAAGGAGGCCCTCTGACTTGCATGATTCACATTAAATGGGTGATTTCAGAGTCTATCAGTGCTCCAAATATTACCAATGATGCAGCCCTCATCACAGGGCCATAATCCAGCTTCAAAGGTTTATTTTAGAATTTGCCACCTATCATTGCTTCGGGTCCTGGCTCCCTGAGAAATGGATACAGATAAAGAAAATTTACACAGAGGATTTTTTCAATGGCTAATTTCTCCCAAATGGACAGTCTATTCCTTCCTGTTAGTATGCTCTGGGTCTGTAAGCTCTGCTGAAAACTGTTTATTTTGGGTGACCCTGCTGTAATTTGAAATACCAGTGACACAGCTTCCAGCTTTACAGCAGCACACAGTATTACAATCTGATATGTTATCAGAAGAGACTAGGCCCTGGAAAAGGATATCATGCTTCGTAAAGTGGAGGGGCAACAAAAAAAGAGGAAGGCCCTCCCTCAGATGGATTGACATAGTGGCTGCAGCAATAGGCTTGAAGATAATAAACATTGTGAGGATGGGCTGTGACAGGGCAGTGCTTTGTCCTTTGCACATTATGAGTCATTATGGACATTATGCGTCAGAACTGACTCAATGGTACCTAACGAAACAAAAGCAAACAAACATGCAGAAGAATTATTGGTGAGAGCCCTTAAAAACAACATCTAAAAGAGAGTGAGGGAAGTAAAGTAGGCAGAGGGAGAAGCTTTAACAAAAACCTTCGTCAATCCTAGAGGTAGTTCTGGAGCTGGGAAGGTCTTCTGAATTGTTCTAGGAAGAGGCAATGGTGTCAAATCGTTTTTACCTCCAAACTGACCAGGCATTAGATTTGGAGTATTCCTGGTGAATTGGGCATAAATTTGGACAAAATTATGCCCCTTGGCTGAGAGAATTACCTGGGAAGATGCATCTATGAGCTTTCATCAGGTAACTCCTCTGGCAAATAGGCAAATTTGTTGTTTGTCTTAAATGTATTACCTGGGTAATTCACTACAGAATTCACTCAATTGTTACTATAATTTGCTTGTAACTTAAACTTTCAGGCACCACTCAAGAGATACTTTGGGAAACCTACAAAGCATGTGTTTTAGTGGTCCCCGGAGACCAACCACAAGTCTGGTGATTCACAAAAGGACCCATGGTACTTAGCATATAGTTGTACTTGTGGCTAATATTTACTATAGTGAAAAGAGACGTGGCAGGATTAGCAAGAGAACGGGGAACAGAGTCTAAACATTTCTATGTGTAGTCTTCTGGTGCTCTCTTCTTTCCATGAAGAGACATACCAAGAGTGCCCATTTCTCTAGCAACAAAAATACCACATGTGTATGACGTTTCAATTCAGGGAAACGCATGAGAGGCTTGGGGCCTAAAGGTTTTGCTTAGGGCTAGTCTTATAAGAATCTTCTGCATAGCAATGATTCAAATTCTGGACTCACAAGAGGAAAGAACGCATTTTCCATAAACCAGATTGCACAATCTAGGCACACTGAGTTACCCTTATTGGTTAGGTAATGGTTCTAGGGGCAAGTTCCAAGACACCAGCCAAAATCGAATCTTGGAAGGAAATCCTTCTAAAGACAGCTACCTCAGGCCTGATAACTTTTTCTTAAACAGAAAGTTCAGAGAGTTTCTTGGATTTACCATGTGGGAATTTTCCCTTTACTTGTTGTGTTAGGCCAGGTTGACTAAAGAAACAAATACAGAGACACTCATGTATTTATAGGAAAGAGTTTTATATACTAGAATAATTGTATATTGAGAAAACATTCCAGCCCAGTATGGGTCAAGTCCATAAGTCCGATATTAGCCCATATGTGTAATACTAGTCCATAAATTCCTCTTCAGACTCAAGCAGCACATGCAATGATGGCTGAATGCAAAAGATCACAGGACAGTGGGTGAAAAGTCTTGTGGATCCAATGCCAGTATAAGCATCTCAGTGTGTGTAGGGGTCTCCACAGGGCTCTTCCAGCGCTCTGAGTGTGGCTCTTCAACAGAAAGGTGAAGCTGAGAGAGAGAGCTCTTTCCCAAGTCTCAGGAAGTCTCTGAGAGGCTTGTCAATAGGAAGAGGAAGGCAGAGAGAGAGGAAGTTCCCAGAATCCTCATGAGAAGGTCACACCCACAAGGCAGCATTATCAGGCTGTGACCTGATTGACAGGCTGGACTCCACCCCTACATTTATTTATCAATTTTACATTGCCTTAGGTAAGTACCACACTTATGAACACATAAACTTTGCAAACTCTCACTAGAAAGATATGATATAACATAGCTTAGATTTTTTTCTGTTCCCATCAGAAAATTAATGAGATTGTATGAATGGGAGAAATTGAAAGCATAAGATACTCTATAGCAGTGGTTCTCAACCTTCCTAATGCCGCGACCCTTTAATACAGCTCCTCATGTGGTGGTGACCAACCATAAAAGTATTTTCCTTGCTACTTCATAATTGCAATTTTGCTACTATTATGAATCATAATGTAAATATCTGATATGCAGGATATATTTTCATTGTTACAAATGGAACATAATTAAAGCATAGTGATTAATCACAAAACAATATGTAATTATATATTGTGAAATATTTCTTTCTAATTACAAATAATTGAAATTTTGTCATGAAGCATGGTGTAGCATGAGTAATAGTCTTCACACCAGATGTGGGAGTATCTGCATGTGGACGGACCTGCCTGGAGATGGATAGAGGAGCGGTGTCTCAGTTCCTAAGACCATCGGAAATATGTGTTTTCTGATGGTCTTAGGTGACCCCCTGTGAAAGGGTCATTCGACCCCCAAAGGGGTCGCGACCCACAGGTTGAGAACTGATGTTCTACAATACCATGAAATTAGAAAAAGTTCAAGCTTACTACTTTTCAATATCTCTTTTGAAGATTAGAGTGTTTGGGGTTCAAATAACTGACAGCCACTATAATGTCTTGAAATTTAGAAGAGTCTTTTATTCAGCTATAGCTGGGTTGCTAGGAAAACTCAAAGTGCTTCCAAACCATAGCAGCCAATGAAAATTGTAAGATAATTTTCATTGTAAGCATTCATGAAAGGTAAGCTTATAAAGGCCAAGACTACAGAAATTATTTGACTTATTTATTTGGCTCATTTATCAAGGGCTTTCCTATGAAGCAAGCAGGTGTATGACAGAAGCAAAATTAATATTTACATTCTTTAGAGTAAGTTAGTGGTACAGTGATCTTTTGCATTCAGCCATCATTGCATGTGCTGCTTGAGTCTGAAGAGGAATTTATGGACTAGTATTACACATATGGGCTAATATCGGACTTATGGACTTGACCCACACTGGGCTGGAATGTTTTCTCAATATACAATTATTCTAGTATATAAAACTCTTTCCTATAAATACATGAGTGTCTCTGTATTTGTTTCTTTAGTCAACCTGGCCTAACACAACAAGTAAAGGGAAAATTCCCACATGGTAAATCCAAGAAACTCTCTGAACTTTCTGTTTAAGAAAAAGTTATCAGGCCCGAGGTAGCTGTCTTTAGAAGGATTTCCTTCCAAGATTCGATTTTGGCTGGTGTCTTGGAACTTGCCCCTAGAACCATTACCTAACCAATAAGGGTAACTCAGTGTGCCTAGATTGTGCAATCTGGTTTATGGAAAATGCGTTCTTTCCTCTTGTGAGTCCAGAATTTGAATCATTGCTATGCAGAAGATTCTTATAAGACTAGCCCTAAGCAAAACCTTCAGGCCCCAAGCCTCTCATGCGTTTCCCTGAATTGAAACGTCATACACATGTGGTATTTTTGTTGCTAGAGAAATGGGCACTCTTGGTATGTCTCTTCATGGAAAGAAGAGAGCACCAGAAGACTACACATAGAAATGTTTAGACTCTGTTCCCCGTTCTCTTGCTAACCCTGCCACGTCTCTTTTCACTATAGTAAATATTAGCCACAAGTACAACTATATGCTAAGTACCATGGGTCCTTTTGTGAATTACCAAGCTTGTGGTTGGTCTCCGGGACCACTAAAACACATGCCTTGTAGGTTTCCCAAAGTATCTCTTGAGTGGTGCCTGAAAGGTTAAGTTACAAGCAAATTATATACAAATATGCTTGACTCAAGTGATATACAGAATGTTATAAGATCTTGTTCTGAATTCTCCCTTCAGGGGGAATTCTAATTTTCACAGTTTTAATGTACAAGCCTCGATAGGGAAGAAAACCAGTATCTCTTCTTACATGGCAGAAGTCCTCTTAATGTTCCCTCCTGCTTCTACCATCCTCTTAAAGGTTTTGGTCTGAAATTGCCAGTTCATAATTGAAGGGCAGAATAAGAGATAATCCTTCTTTTTTTTCCTTTTTCATATTCATGAAGATTAATTACTTACTGAAGGAAATAAGACAAAGTATATTTAGTAATTACATGGAGAAAAAAGTACTAGATGAATAAGGAAAAATAGATTTTTTGAGGAGCAGTAAAATAATATAGAGTGAAGAGATGGTAAGTAGTGGAGTTGGAAAATCAGGGGGATATTTGTCTGGGGAGAAAACACAGCAGGTATAAATCTGCATCAGCCTTTGTCCACCCAGGCAACACCTTCCTGAACTTCCACATTCAAGGTGGTTGTTGTTACTCATAGGCAATATGACCAACCTCCTGTATGCCAGTGGGGGTGGGGGTGGGGGGGGGGTCTCTTTAGATCTTAACCTTGGAAGAAAAGACTATGCTCAGCTCAAGGAATACCAAGCTCAATGCATTAAAATGTGGAGTTTCTCTTTAACTTAGTTTTTGACATTGGGTTTTACAAATCCCCAAGATTAGAAACATTAACCTGGGATTGAACACTTAACCACATTTGGATGCCATTTTTCTCATTTAGGGAAACAGTATAAATCCATTGGGACAGAAGATGAGGGAGGGAAGAATTTAAGAATCCCCTACAGGTGTTTTACATATTCTATTTAACTGTCACAAAACCCATGAAGTTGATTGTGCTTTCTTCATTTTACCTCCTTTGTCATTGAGTCAATGCCATCTCATAGCATTCCTACAGGGCTGAGTAGAACTGCCTCTTAGGGTTTCCAAGGCTGCAGTCATAATGGAAGCAGACTGCCACATGGTCCTTTCATACCCCCAACTTTTCAGTGAGTTATCAAGCACCTAACAATTGCACCACCAGGGGGAAAATTCAGTGAGAGAAATGTCAAGCTTTAAATCCCAACAGTGTTCTTACTTTTCACAGCACCGATTTGTCTGGCCACACTATCACCGTAGGCACTCCTGGGAGCTGCAAATGCTAACGAGATAGGAGTTCAAGTCCTTGCAAATGCTCCACAGAAGAAAAGCCTCTTGGCCTACTTCCCAAATCTCAGCCTCTGAAAACCCCATGCAGTACATCCCCACTCGAACACACCACACGTAGGTCACCATGAGAAGGACGGGACTGGACATATATTGCAAGCTGAGCAATCAGTCTACACGTATTTTTATGATTTTTCCTCACTTAAAAGCCCTGGGGGCATTGTGGCTGTAAGCTGGGCTGCCATCTGCAAGGGCAGCAGTTTGAAATGACCGGTCAAGGTCAGCAGTTTGAAATATCAGTCAAGGTCAGCAGTTTGAAATGACCAGTCACTTTGAGGGAGAAAGAGGGGGCTTTCTACTCCATAGAGTTGCAGTCGAGGAAACCCACAAGAGCAGTGCTGCCTTGGCCCATAGGTTCACTATGAGTTGGCATAGACTCCATGGAAATGAGTTTGGTTTGGTTTGGGGTACAAAGCAAGAAGATGGAAATCAGTTACCTCAAAATTACTTCCCCGTCCTGTTGCTGTAAGAAGAAAGGGCCTTCTCACAATGCTGCGGTCTGAAGAAAAGCATATTCTCTCAGTATTTGGAAACATCCTGCCCTTCAGTCTGGGAGGGAGACAAAGCTGGGATCTGAGGAGGAGCTGGTCCTGGGCTGAGAAACCTGGCAAGTGTGAGCTCTGATCCCAGTGGTCACACCGACTTCCTCCTCTTACTCAATGCCACTTTGCTTCTAAGTTTCCAGCTACGTAGCAAGGTTCACAGGGCTCACCAATCTCCCAGGGGGGGTGTCTTCACATCTCTCAGCATTTGTCAGGAGCCTAATTTCTGAGGGATTGTCACAGGTTTACATGCAGGTACTCTAAAAACAATTCTCAGGAAATTATAAAAGGCAAATTCTTGAAAACTGCATTAAAAATAAACTTAATAATAATATATGGTTTATTTAAAGTCTCCTCTATTATGTGGAATTTAAAACTCATTTTTAAAACATTGCAGATGTTCGAGGAAATACAGCAGAATTTCAGGCATTTTTTGAGAAGCTACACTATTGCAATACATGGCATAGAAGTGGACTTATCTGTCGGCCCTATTGCCACAAGGCAGAGGTCACACAAGCCTCTGTGAGCCATCCTTTTTATCTATTCTGTCATCAACCTTTCTACCCATGCCACTCTATGTCTGTAATGGGTTCAATAATTTGTTGCAATGACCACACAAAAGTCACAGATTACACTCATGAGTAACGGGGTTTATTAGGGAAGTGAATAGGTTACCACAAATCAGGATTAGCGAACAATAAGAATACAGTCATTGATCTCAGCTAGCAGCAAGTCTCTCTCTGGTTCATAGCCTCTCAGCTTGGCTTTTGCCACCAGCGGCCAAGAAACCAGCCAGCCTGTAATTCTGTCCCACAATTCCACATCCTCAGGACAAATCAGGTGGAGGCACCTCATAGTCTCATCGCCGCTCCTCTGAATCTGTGTACCAGTCTCTGATGCATCTGGTCTTAGCCGCCCTCTACCACTTCAGATGGAAATCTTGAACATGCTCTTCTGATGTCCTCAGGGTTTCTTTCTCTGCTCCTTTGCGTTTGCGACGGTAACAGAAACTGACCAATAACTTCTATCACGATTACCCATGCACTAGTTTCATAGTTTCACCCAATCATTGGATAGGAGTTTCAGAGACTTGTGTTGCTGTTAGGTGACATCCAGTCAGTTCCAACCCTTAGCGACAGGATGAAACTGCGGGCTCCTGTGCCATCCTCACAATTTGTTCCTATGATTGAGCCCACTGTTGCTGCCACGCTGTGAATCCATTTCGTTGACATTTCCCTCTTTCACTACCCCACCCCCTACTTTACCAAGCATGATGTTTTTCTCCAGTGATTGATCTTTTCTGAAACATGTCCAAAGTATACAAGAAGAAATCTCGCCATCCTTGCCTTTAAGTAGACTCTCGATGTACTTCTTCCATGATCTAGATGTCTTTTTGGCAGTCCATGACTTTCAATCTTCTTCACCAGCTCCGCAATTCAAATGCACCGATTCTTCTTTGGTCTTCCTTATTCAGTGTTCGATTTTCACATGCACATGAAGCTGTGATTGGGTCAGGTGCAACGTAATCCTAAAAGTAGCACCCATCCTTTTCAATACTCTGAAGAAGTTTCATGCAGCATATCTTTTGATAGAAGAAACATACTAAGAAATTTCACTCTACCACAACAATGAGAAATGTTCTAGAATAGTATCAGACAAGTTCAACACCCACAAAAAGATAATGCGATTGAATGGGTCTTACTTTTCTTCTTTTCTTTCTTTCTTTTGGGGAGGTCTAAATATTTTTCTGAACAAAATGGTAATTTAGGTAGATTGCAGAATAGCTTTTGGCATCCTCATTAACTGGTCAGAATTCCTTACCATGTGGAAATATTTTTAAAATAATGGGAAAACATTTTTCCCCCAAATGTGCCACTGTGTCCAGAGGTTGAAAAGGTGGAAATAGCAGAACACAGCCGAAAGTCTTTGGTCCCTCTATGTGTCTGTGTGATTAAATAATCTGCCAGGTGAGTTTCATGTGACCCTGGAAATTTTAGTGATTTGCTCTCCCTGTTCAAAAAAATAATTTTAAAATATACACACACATTGATATCGACTGTGATTCAAAAAGTATTTTTAACTTGTTTTGATGTAGGTACTAGGGAAAATGGGAGGACCATTCAGATGTGCTTCTATATCTGTCTCCTGTTGTCCACTTCTTGAAAAATGTTTGCTACGACTTCTCTCTGTGCTCCCACCACAGATTTCTGACCTCTGCCTAAAATCAGTGAAAGCTACTTTTGTCGATGCAAGAGTTGGTCTTGGGATTTTTTAACCCACTATTTCTTAACTGATTTTTTTCTTCACTGCTTCTCTCAGCCTGTGACAAATCAAGGGACTTTTTTCCCCCACTCAGAACTCTATAATGGCTTCACAATAGCTATACAAACCACAGAATTAAGCAAACAAAAGAATTTTTCATTTTACTTTTCCTTGAAGAAAACTCCATTTTCTGTCACCCTACAACCTTTTGACCTATGTTCTAATAGCGCTAGTCAATCAAGGACAGAAGTTCAGCTATAGGTTAAGTCTTGTGTGTATTTACGCTGAGGAGGGGGCTGTTTGCTCTCAGTTTCCGCTATCCCTGCCTGGACAAAGTAACTGCTCTCTTGGAGCCCTGAGAGTCTGCCTGCTGAGTTAGCACCTTCCACTGTAAGATTGATTTTAAAAAGAAGGGTGTTTTTCACCTTCCTGCATTCATCAAACCCTTTTGTCTCTGCTGCAGCTGAGCTGACATTAACCTAATCTTACCTTGAAAGGGTTAGGGGAGTCTATGCTATAATTCTAGCAATTCCGTTTGGTCACAACAATTTCCTAGCTTGGAATTCCTTACATCTGTTAATCTAATCACCTTGAAAGTTGCAATAAAATGCAATTTAGGTTGCTGTTTAAAAATGTTTTAAAGCTATTGGAAAGGCACCAATGAAATAACTGAAGTACCATGATAAAATATTTTGAGTCTTTGAATTGGAATCAGCTTGATGGCAGTGAGTTGTTTTGTTGTTGTTGTTATTGTTGTTGTGGGGAAAGCCTACCCTTAAATAAGAAATTCCCAAAATATCTCCCTCCTCTGCATAAATCCTTGTTTTTCAAACCACTCTCTTTTGCAGGTCTACTGCCTCTACCTCAATGTTTAATGTCCTTTTATCCCGCCATCCTACAACCTGCTTCCAAGAGGCACATGCTGTCACTGCCACCAGTATTTGGGAGTGCTGCTTCATTCAAGCATTTATTTGTATATTTATAGACACAATTCATTCATCCATCCCAGCTACTCATTCAGCTCTCCCTGCCACACATTGGCAGAGAGGTCTGCATGAAGAAGATCCATTATCTAGAGAGTGAATATATGTGAACACCATAAGCACTTTTGCATGGTTGCAGCACAGGGTCAGACAATAGGTAGGTGAAAACGGAATTGAAGAAGGCTGAGTTAGTTAATTGTGCCAGCCTGGCCGATAATCACATGTGGTGCTGGTTGAAAGGCGGAGGGATAAATGGGTGGTGAAGTCTCGCCTTTCTAGTTCTCGGGTCTCTTGTTTTGTGATGGTTGTATCGGGTGCAGCTGCCTTAGGATGTTCCCTGCTTCAGCTTGCAAGATTGACTTCCTCCAAGACATCCCCAAGGAGAAGCCGCATGGATCTATCCCGATGCAGCCCTGGGTGCTGGAGCAGCCGTGTGGAGACCCCTGCCAGTGCTGAGATGCTTACACGTTCACGGACTCAGCTTTCCTCCTGCAGTCGGCATCATTGCCTCTGTTTTGTGAGGTGGAGGAATTTGTGGACTGGTGTTGGGTTAATGGGTTAATGTTGGACTTGTGGGCTTGGGCAGTATTGGGTTGGGATGTTTTCGTGATGCACATTTTCTTTACATAAAACTCTCTTATACCTGAGTTGCTGTGGATTTGTTTCTCCAAAGTACCCAGACTATTACAAAGGCTGTAGTGTTTATTAACCACTGATAATAAAGTCCTACATGGCTTGTGCATTTCCTCTAGACCTTCTCCCTACTTCCTTTGCCAGGTGGCCTATGATTGTGTACGAAGCATAACAGTGCCTGCAGTGGTCCAATTCTTTCACATTCAATTGTCCCTTGAAAGATCTAACAGAAAGCCCAAACCAAACTCACTGCTATTGGGTCAGTTCTGACTCCTAGTAACCGTAAAGAACAGAATAGACCTGCCTCTTTTGATTTCGCAAGGCTGTAAATCATTACAGGAACAGAAAGCCTCATCTTTCTCCTGTAGGGCAACTGGTGAATTCGAATTGCTGACCTTGTGGTTAGTATCCCAAGAACTAAACCCCTATGCCACCCAGGCTCCTAAGAGACCACAGAAAGGACATTTACTTTAGTGACTCTCCAAAAACATGATTTGCTCTCCTGGCTGGGTCTCTCTTTCCCTTCTACGTTATGCAATGAGCATGCAATTAACTAGTGACCTCTGCTTAGCTATGTGGACAGATGTGCCATATGCAATGGTTCCTTCCCCCCTCCCCCACTCCACCCCCTTTCCCCCTTTTTTTTGCGGTTGTAATTCCAAACTGTATGCTGCTCAATCTCTTGTTGGACCTTCCACCATATGGCATCACAGATCACTACAACAGACCATTATGGTTGGTCCCCATGTGGGTAGACTGCCTGACTAAGGCAGATTAACAATCATTCTGGAGAAGGGTCACATTCTGCTTTCCAGAAGCCAAATACAGATTCTACTGAGGAAATTTAAAAAAATTTTAAACCAGAGAATTTTAATTATGCAATGTTATACTTTCTGGTTTTAGAACCAGGTTAATGCTTGCTTCATAAAATGAATTCAGGAATTTAGTGTCCTTTTCTGTTTTGTATTCTAGAATAATTTGATTAGAATTGGTGTCAGCTTCTCTCTGAAAGTTTGGTAGAATTCCCTGTTGTTGTTGTCCTGGAAGTTTTTAATGACCTGATCAATTTCTTCTTTAGTTATTGATCTGTTGAGATTTTCTACATCAGCTGTGTAGTTTAGGTGGAAGTGTTGATTGCTTGTGTTGTTATCTCTTAAATTTCACTTGACAATATTGTGGTCTCACACATTGTGTTTCACATTCTTGCCATTTGCATCTTTTACTTCGTTAAGTTTGTTAATTTTGTTAATTCTTTCGAAGAATCAACTTTTGTCTTGTTTTGCTTTCTATTACTTTTCTGTGTTCTGATTTATCTGGTTTTGGTTTAATCTTTACTATTTCTTTTCTTCTTGTAGCTGAATATTTCTTTCATTCTAATTGATGAAGACGATGAGTTAAGTGTTTATTTGGTTCTTTGGTTCTTTTTTGATGTATACATTCATTGCTATAAGGAACCCTATTAGTGCTGCTTTTGTTCTGTCCCATAAGTTTAGGTATATGGTATTTTCATATTCATTTGTTTAAAGAAATGTTTAGTTTCCTTCTTCTCTCTTCAAGTACACCGTAGTGCAATGTTACCTAATTTCCATGTATTTTTTCCCTTTGATTTTCCTCTTGTTGACCCCTAGTTTAAAGTGCTGTGATCTAAGAAGATGGTTTTTAATACCTCGATGTTTTAAATTTTACTTTGTTAATTTTGTTAATTCTTTCAAAGAATCAACTTTCGTCTTGTTTTGCTTTAAGGCATGCTTTATGGCCTAACATATGGACAATTTTAGAAACTGTTTCATGCACACTGAAAAAAAGAGTGCATTTTGTGCTGTTTGAGGCTGCATGTTCTGTGTAACGTCTAAGAGATCAAGTTGGTTGTGTTTTTAACTTCTTCTGTGTCTTTGTTGACTATCTTTCTAGGTGTTCTATCTTTCCTCAAGAGTGGGGTATTGAAAGTTCCCACTATTGTATATTGATCTTTTGCATATTCGTCTCTTCAGTTCTGTAAGAGTTTGATTAATGTAGTTGGAGAATCTTTGATTGGGTGCATAGATATTTACTATGGCTATGGCTTCTTGTACAATTGTCCCTTTAATCATTGTGTAATGCCCTTGTTTATCTCTCATGATGGATTCTGCTTGTCAATTTTTTTAGGCTTGTATGTTTAGGCTTATATGTCTATTTTTTTAGAGATTAATTTTTTCACCCTTTTTATTTATTGTTATTAGCTTGATATATGTTTCTATCCTTTTATTTTTAGTCTCTTTTTTTCTTCGTGTCTAAAGTGTGTTTCTTATAAACAGCAAATTGATGGAGCATGTTATCTTATTCATTCTGCTACTCTTTTTTTTTGAATGGTGCCTTTAGTTCATTTACATCCAGGGTCATTATTTATAGATATAAGTTTATTACTGTCATTATTTGTCTTTGTGTTGTTGGTGGTTTCTTTGTTTCTTGTAATTTTCTACACTGAGTTCATTTTGTTTGAGGGTTTTCTTATTTTTTTCCTTGCTGTTACTTTATTATTTACTAAATTTTTGTGATTTTCCTCATATTTTTATGAAGTTTTATCATTTTCTTTGAGGATTCTTATTATTTTCTTTACAAGTTTAAAGCACTTTGTTGTTTCTTGAAATATGTGATTTCCTCTCCATTTGAATGTTTTGTATCTGCAATAGTCCTGGAATCTACTTGTAATAGTATTCATTGAGGAATGCTATCTCTATCTATCTATATCCACCCATGTAAATTTGTTTTACTTTGAGTATTGTTTTAAGTATGTTGGCTTGTGGGTGGTGATGCCGTATATATTGATCTCAGGTTGATGTATGCTATTATATTTAATTCTCTGTACAAAGAATACCCATAATATTATTTCTTTTTAAGGTTTGTCTTGCTTTTACAAAGTCCATTATTTTCTTCTTATTTAGGAATGCTCCTATTTCTTGCTTATATGTGAAGGATATTTTTGCTGTAATAATTTACTAGCTGGCAACTTTTGTGTTGCAGAGTTTTACATATGTTATTCCATTGTCTCCTTACTTGTATATTTTCTGCTGTAAAATCAGGGCTTAGTCATACTGCTTCTTTTTGTATTATTTTTCTTTTTTCCTAAGTTGTTCTCCTCTCAGGACCCTTTCTTTGTCTTTAATATTAGATAATGTTTGGTTATGATAGGTTGTTATGAGTATCTTTGGGGCTCTGTCCTGTGTGAAGTTCTCTTAGCTTCTTGAATGGTTATTTTCTCCTCTTTGGATGTTAGGAAAGTTTTCTTCCAGTCATTTTTGGATAATTTCCACTATGTTTTTATTTGTTTGTTCCTTCCTGCTCTGGAATTCCTAACATGGGCATGTTATTCCTGTTAATAGTGTCTCACGTATTTTTAGTTTGGGGCAGGGGGTTTCTTTCTCTCTCTCTCTCTCTCTCTCTCTCTCTCTCGCTCTCTCTCTCTCTTACATACATTGTTCTTCCCATAGATTGCTATACAAGAAAATATACAAGAGATTTTTTTCAGCTCCCTAGTTCAGTCTCCCACTGTTTCAATTCCTTTTTTTTTTTTTTTGCTCTTTCAAGGAGGTATCCAATTCTATATTGTAGTATTAATTTTCTAGATTTCTATTTTTTTATTTGAGTGGTTTCTAATATTTCATTCATTTTGTCAGATTTCACTTGTAGTGTTTTTCTCTGAGTTCTTCAAGCATCTTCCCCCTGATCTTCACTCAATATTTCTCTCAATTAATGGAAAGTCCTTAAAAATCATTCTTCTGAATTCTTTCTTTGCATTTCAATGCATTTTCTTCCTCAGCAGGGTTTTTTGACTCTGTTTATTGGTCACCTGTTTGTACTATTTATTCTACATTGTTTTCTGTGTGAATTGAAATGATCTGTTGTCGCAGAGACATCATACTATTGTTATATTTCTATTTGTTCATCAGTCCATGTAGTAATGGAGTATATGTTGGATTTTGCCTGCTGGTTTTTGATTTCAGAGGGGTGAATGTGATTGGGGACACAGTCCCAGTGTGTGGGGACAGTGGACTGTAAGGTTGAGCTAAAAAGGAATAAAAACAGAACACACACATACAATGTGTAAACAACCAAGCCAAAGGAAACCATACATTTACAGACAAAAACAGAGAAAATTAAAGAGTGGACCCCACATCAGGGGAATAGCAAATTTCCTTCTTAATTTGACTTCCAACTGGAAGTCAAAAAACTGTTCCATAGCTCAAGGCAATCTCATCCCCCACCCTGAACCCCTTACAGAGACATGACTGGACCTCAACTGAGAACACCCAGAGGGCAGTTTTACCCCTCTCTCCACATCTCCATGGCTCCATGTCCACTCTGAAAGAGGGATGAACCAACACGCGAGGCTAACAAAGCAGAGACTTAATCAGATTGGGTTTCTCACAGCACCCTAGTAGCTGGAGAAAATATAGGTCCACACATTAATGCAATTTGGAAGAATCAGAGGTTGGGATCTCCCACTGGGCTCCACCACTCAACTCTGGTGAGGTTGGGAGGGTGGCTGGACAGCTGGAAGACTGACAGGTTTATTTTGGGGGGTTTTGTGTGTGTGGTTTGCCTCTTTCTTTTATTTTGATAAACCTACAACACAGTCACAAGAGTTTGGAACCATCTCTAATGCTCACAGTCCATAATGACTACAAGTCAGCCATGACACAGGGCTCTTGATTAAAAAGTGTTTTTCACTCAAAAGTGTGCTAAGGTCGCCTCAAATCAGTAAACACTCCTATCAGAGAGATAAGAGACCCTTACTATAAATTGAAATCAAGTTTGGGGGAGGAGGCATGTTGTCTCAGAGAAGGTGATTACCTTTCAGTTGGTGGGTGAACAGATAGAAGCAACCTCCCATCGGGCAAAAATGTTTAGCAATACTTCTATAGAATGAAGGGGAGAACATGCCTGGTAATAGGTTTCTGTGTAGCTCTTGAAGACCCAGCCCTTGTGATATAGACTACTGGAAATCCCAGTAACTGAACTGGGCTTTACTTCAAAACTCACCTGTGTCCCTCATGTGAGAAGTAGATTATTGCTATCCCAAGGTCTAAAACTGGCAATCATTAGCGTTTGGTTCAAATATCTTGCCTTGTGGTTAATGTCCAATGAATGGTGGCCCAGGACTATCATATATTTACTAATGTAATGCCCTGTTTGCTTTATTATGACATGTATTAATTGGGTAATCATGTGTGTTAGGTTGGGTAGACTAGAGAAACAAATTCATATACACTCATGTGTATAAGAAAGAGCTTTATATATAGGAGCAGTTGAATATTGAGAACACATCCCAGCTCAGTCCAGATCAAGCCCATAAGTTCAATATTAGCCCATCTGTCTGATACCAATCTATAAAGTCCTCTTCAGACTCACGAAACACATGCATTGATGCCGAATGTAGAAAAATCACAGGCCGGTGGGTGCAAAATCTTGTGCATCCAGTGGTATTATAAGCGTCTCAGTGCTGGCAGGGGTCTCCACATGGTTCCTCCGGCTCAGGCATAAGTACAGCACTAGAATAGCTCCATGGGACTTCTCAGCTGCAATGTCTTCCAGGGAGTCTGCTTTGGCAGTAGACACTCTCCAAGGGAGTGAGCACAGAGTGCCTTCCTCGTCCAAGGGGAAATGCTGAAGTTTCCAGATTCCTCAGGGGAAGGCCATGCCCACACAGAGGTCTCATTCGCAGTCACCTGATTGATAGGCTAGACCCCACCCCTTCACTCTTAACCCTCAAATTGACAAACTATTATATAACTACCACAGCATGTTTCTGCCTTTTCAGTGAATGTTAATGAAAATTTTGCCTTATCACTAACCCCCATTTTTTGTGTAAATAGTGTCCAGTCAGTTGAGAGTTTATTCTTTAAAAGTCAATAATTCAGGCAATGCAGTTCATAGCCAGCTTATAGTTGTAAAATCACCTTTTCTAAACAGCGTTTGAAATTCTATACCATTGGCTAAATCAATGATGCTATCAATCAATAGAATGACCTTATGCCCCAGGTGGATGATTGGTGTTTAACTGATGATGATTGATGTTTTCTAACAAAAATGATGTCTCTAAGGTGAACCAGGGACGTACATAAACCATAGATATATGAATGGATTTAGGCCTCACACTTCATTCTAGCTCTAATCTAAGCACAATTACTTATTATGATAGGCCCATACTTGATGCTTATGCTCATGAAGAGATCGCTGAAGATAAAAGTGCTATAGGAATGTGTAACAAAGAAGCTATATGGTGCCCAGCTATCAGAAAAAAATGGAGTCTGAGCTATTAAAGGATTGTCCTGAAACATGCAGCCATCTCAGCCATCACCAGCATGTGTGACCCAAGGATTGTAAAGAATAAATCCCAATCTGAAGGAGGAGAGGTATCAGAGATTACATTCTGAACAACCAATTTGCAGAATGATGGTGGAATATCCAAATCCATTTGCAGGGTCCACACATGGATTAAGCCTCCAGTGAACTGCCCTCCACCCCACCTCTGACCATAGTTGAGGGATGTGAATGGGCTTGTTATCCAGCTGAGCATTTTAAAGTCAATTATGGTAGATGCAGTTAAGTTAGAATGTATTATAATTAGATCTTCTTATTGACTCACTTTTAAATAGTTCCAGTTAGAAAAGAAAAAGCAAAAAGTGAAGGGGAAATATAAATAGTTTAAGCCCCTGGTTAATCCCTTCTGTCCATAGACGAGGATGTGAGTAGCCTTGCTATCATGCAGAGTACATTGGAAAGTAGATTATTGTATATTCAGTTAGGTTAAAATTGAACACATTACCATTTGATCTCCCTTTTGATCCATTTTAAACTTGTTCTGGTTTTTAATATTTTATGCTTTCTTTTTAATTGAGGTTTGTCTCTGTTTTGTTTTCTTTTTTTAACTTTGCTTTTCTTGTTTGTTTGTTGTTGCTATTGTTGTTTGAAGGGGGATTGGTACGTTTTTCTGTATATGAAATCCAGGATAGGTAAATCTACAGATAGTAAATGGGTTAATGGTTTCTTAGGGCTATCACAGGAGAGGTTGGGGGGAAGTGAGGAGCTAACAACAATGCAACAAGAAAGAAGACAGGGTTCTAAAATTGATTTTGGTGATAATTGTACAACTCTTTATGACTGAAGTATTGAATTATGTGATATGTGAATTATATGCCAATAAAATTGTTTTGATGAAAGCAATTCAGAGCACCCATCCAAAAGCACAGCTTATGTCACCCTTACAAGATCACCTATAAAATTTGATCATTTGTGGTCACTTTTGCTTCAAATCTCTTCGGTCTTACTCCTCTAACAAAGTCTCACGATTCAATTTAATAGAATATTTTAGCTAAGTTAAAGCTTCTTTTTGTAGGAAAAGTGTCGATGAATACAACATAGAAACAAATTATTATAATCCCAAGTAGAATTAGAAAATAAAGAACAGCATACTTGGTCTGAAAACTTAGGATAGACTTCCTGAAGCAGATGGTGCTTCATTTAGACCTTATAAGAAATTACATTTTCAAATACATATTTATTATTGAAAAAAATCTAAATAATTACAGAAAAAATACAGTAATGTCCAAAGAAGTAAGTGAATTTACTCATAAGCTTATTAGGAAGCATACGAGAGGGTAGCAAAAATATCCAGATGTGATGTGAGGGGGATCATGCATTTGGAGTTCATTCCACCAGCTCAGACTGGTAATCAAGCTTTCTATTTAGAGGTTCCCCTTTGTGTGTGTGTATCTTATACATATATATCATACAGGTATTTCATTTATATTGATCTATATACATGCATATATGCATATTTATATCTATCCATCTGTCTATCTATACTCACCAGTCAAAGGAAAATTGAAATTGTTTAGAAGGGCAATAAGTATCAGAGAAGAAACAGTCTTCAGCAACAAGATTGAGCCATGAAAAAAGAACAGACACATTAATATATTTTTAATCAACATAAGGTCTGCTTATGAACAGAACCTGCTTAAGAATTTGGAAAAATATTTGATTTGAGTTTTTGATTTGAGTTTAGAAATACTTCCATTAAAGATTTCTGGACTAAAATTTTTGATATTTGAAGAGAGTTGCCATGATTTCTTTGCCTTCCTTTATGAAACACTTCAAAGGTACAACTGAAGATGCTGAAGACCTAGTTCGACATTGACAGACTCCCTAATGTGGACACAAAAGATTTAGAAGTCAGACTAGCTGCTCGCTGGAGCCTCGTGCATTTCATTTAACTTCTCTGACCTTCAATTTTCTCACTGGCCTCAACTCTTACACTATGTATGGACCTTTTGCCAAGTATCAGAGACACTCTTAACCATTCAAAATTAATAAGAGACAGCATCTGTAGAACTGAAGTCAGAAAAAGAGACCTATCCCACACATCCCAACTCGATCAGACTGTGATATTTCAGTCAGGATCCAAACAGCTGGATTCCCATCCTCATGAATGAAGGACACTGAAAACATTTAACCGGTATTGCTGCACATAGTTTGTGCAGAATTTTGTTATGATCCACTGCCACTGGTCTGGGAATTATTTTACTTTTTCCAGGTGAGTAAACAGGGGAAGTAACTTTTTAAAAAAGTGATTGATTTCCTATGCAATCTAAAATATTAATTGCATATGAAATGAAAAGTAATGGAAGTTCAATGTCTAAATAATGATAATCAGTATCTTGTCCAATTTTAATAAACTTTTCAGTTCTATTAATAGACTTAGCTGTTTGTAAATTGATTTTTTCCAATACATGTATTTTCAAATGATTTGTGATTTTAATGTCTCCCCCCCACTCTTTCTCCCTCTCACTTCTTCATTCCCTCCTTCTTCCTTTTCCCTCTCCCTCTTGCTTTCCCTCCCTGGCAAGTTGATATAAACATGGTGAACATATGGTCTTCTCCTAATTGATTTAATTCAAAAGAGGACCCAGGGGAAGGTTCTGAGCATTAGTTGTTGGAGAGCTTTGGGAAATGTTTATTTCAGATTAAAGGACATAAGTGACATACCATCAGAGCAGGGCAAATCAAAGAGGCCCATAATATAGATGTAGGGGAGAAATATCCATGGCATAAACTATTAGGATCATTTTATTTACTACCCTACTTTTTTCATATTAAAACTCTAGAATAATTTTAACTCTGGATTGATAGAAAGCATAAAGATACTTTAAAATATTTAAGCAGAAGGAGCAGATTGTAATGTTTATTTTAAATAATGTAAAAAGTACTTCTAAATATTAAAAAAAAAACGTGCACTGAATTTCCCCCACATTTGTCACTCCCCAGGTGGTACTGTATTGAGTAATTAGCCAACACCATCCATTTACAGATCAATTTGTCTACATTCCTGAAGGAGGTGATGTTTGCCTAATGCATCGTCTGCTTGACAGATATAATTCTATTGTTACACCACAGCAGAAATGATGTGGCCATCAACTACACCCCCTTCCTACAGACAGCTATAAGTGAAGCCATGTGTCTAATGTCTGTTTGCTAAATGGACTCTAGGTCATAGCAGTCCATCTGCAACAAAACCAACTTGAGTTCATGCTCATTATTGTCCTTCCTGGTTTATCTCACTCTGTCTATCTCAAAATACCTGTCATTTGCTGATAATGGCCTTATGACTTGCAACTTATTTGAATCCTTAAAATTGGGTCGCAGAACTGAGTTATAAAAAGGTGGCATTCAGCTATAGCCATATTATTGCCTTTATTTCAGTAATGGCCTACTTTTACTCCAAAAAGATATTAACTGTATTAGTCCTTCTGAGTAAAATATGGGGAAAGTGAACAAAACTGGTGCAAAAGATGATTAAGATAGAAAGTTGCTGGGCTAATCCTTGAACACCTCAATCCTCCTCACTCACTTCTTTCTTATTCCTTACCAACTGTCATATATTTAAGAATGAGACCGATTTCAAAATAGGATTCATATTTCATTTCTTATCTCAGCCCCTGCCCAGAAACATGTAATGAATAAAAGTTATTAAATAAATGGTTGTCATGAGCATCTGCATACATAGTCATCTTTAAGTTGTGTTGGTAATAAAGGAAACCAAACTCACTGCCATCAAGCCAATTGTGATTTATGGCAATCCTATAGGGCAGAGTAGAACTACCACAGTAGGTTTCTAAGACTGTAGCTCTTTATGAGAGTAGAAAGTCTCATCTTTCACCCATGGGGCTCTGGTGGTTTCAAACTGCTGACTTCATGGTTACCAGACCAGTTCACAACCAGTAGGAATAGCAGTAGCTTGTTACCATCTATTGAACTTGTACTAAGTTTATTACTCATGTCAATATGATTTGAACCAAACACTTTAATTTAATTTCAACAATATTCCTAGGGAAAAGATGCAGCTACCTCTCAGATTATTGATCAGGGGACTGAAGTGTGAAAACATTAAACAATGTGTTTACGGATAAAAGGAATCCTGATAATTTACTGCAAATCAAACAATTTCAGGAGTCATAAAGTCATTTCAATAAGATATCATTGGAAACTTCAACAGTAGTTTTGATCAAGCAGTACTATTTCAGTTACAAGTTCCCACCTAGTCTGAGAGTTGGTTGAATCATATGAATTGATTATGGAAATTTTTATGGCCTTATATTTAGAGACTATAAAATAAAACGACATGGGTAGAGGCTTTTGAATCTGGAAATTATTTGCAATCAACAAGAGAAAAGTCTGAAAGAATTCCCCAGTGTACCTGCAGAGCTCATCCCTGAGAAAGTCTCAGAAAAATTATTACAGTTCTCAGGACCAAAATTTTGGTCATCCTTACATCTCTTGCAGTAGAATGAAATAATTTCTTCACTTGTACAGAATACTTAGGAATTTTCTATCCTTAATAAAAGGCCGTTACAATTTTCTGTCTGTTGACCCACTTTAAGAACACGAGTACATTCTGATGTCACATAAAGTCGTACAGACGAGACCATAGAAAATAGCAAGGTACCAAGATTAAAAGAAACCCTGATAGATATATTTCTCATATATTGACAGTATACTTTGTTCTACCCAAATGGTATCCAAACAGGAGGATTCAGTCCAAAGATTATTTTAGAACCAAATAATAACTAATGTTTGGGTTTTGGGGTTAAAAACACTTCTAATGCCATCCCTGAGTCAATTAGTACTTAAGGTGCTATAGTTCCTACATCAATTGCATAATTTGAACATAAATTGTTACTTAACTTTTCTGCAAAATTATTCCATATTTTAATAATAGGAATACAACATATTCACAACAGAATTCTATTCTAGATGCATTCCATATCATCCTTATTTGAGAATAGATGTGATCTACAAGTTAGTTCTGTTTTTAAAATGCTATTCATAGTATTCCTTTTAAAGACAGTCCCACCTTCTCCCTATGTGACTCCTTAGCCACATAGGCCAGATGATCACCTATCGCATAATTTTGCAGACATTGCATTTTCAAATGTTCTTTTTCATAAGACATATCTTTACACTCTGCTTGCCACACCATGAGTCCTGATTTGAGGTTTGAAAACATGGCCAAATGTCAGTAAGCAGCACGTGTTGACTATTATGCTATCTGGGTCTGTGATCTGGTGCAGTGCTGGGAAGGGACCAGAAATTTACAATCTTCTCAAGCAAGATGGTTCAGACTACATGGATGTTTACAGATGGTTGCGATACAGCTGCAAATATTCCTCTGCCAGCAAAAGACAACTCAGGTAAATATTTGCGTAATGAACAATTCAGTGCTCCCTTACCCATAAAGATAAAAAGTTCACAGGTTACCTGCACAAACTCCAGGTGTTGAAGCCAGGTCTGTGACCCTGAAGAGCATCTTTGTCCTTATTGAATGACCTATACATCAAAAAATGTGCCCTATGTCTAAAGAAATTGAGCCCCTGTGGCTAAAGCGGTGGAGCATTTGAAACCGTGTCTCTGATGAACACCAAGCATAGAACGTACAGCTGGCTCGCACATCACTCATAATGTCAGACAACTGCTCTCTGCAGGGTTCTGGTTGTCTGATTACATGACACTCGCCATTCTGTTCATGCCGTGAAGAAAGAATGAAGTAGGAAATACAATGGCTGGGATCTGGGCCCAAATTGGCCACCAGGAATGTGTGGCTATAGGCAAGTTTCATGGTTTCTAGATCTCCTTCCTCGGTTACAAGGTAAAAGATTTTATTACATCTGCATCAGGTTTCTTATCCAGTTCAAAAACCCTGTGATAACATGATTTCATAATTAAACAGGTAGCTTATTTCAATTTGCTTTAAGAAGTTCTTACAGGGAATTATTTTTCTTTGTTCTTAATTAGGAAATTGGACACATCTGCATTCCAAGAAGTCTATGATATATTATGAATATCATATATGTTTTTACATTCACAATATTTCTTTTGGACAGTAGGGTGGAACTTTACATTCAAACATATGCATTCATTTTGCAAATTTGTTCAAAGATCTATATTAAATATGTAGTTTATTTTGTGGTAATGAAGAGCTAAAGAAAGGTGGAAAATATCTATTTTCTCAGCTTGAGGCCAAGTCTGAGGGAACTTCTCAAATGAGCGAGGGAACTCATCATTCAATCAGGGCCAGTGGTAAGAAACAGAACAACAGGTTCAGGAATGTCAACAAGAATGTTGTGGAGTCATTCAGAACCATCTGAAGTCAAGGCAACATGTTGCCTCAATCAAAAGCTAACGCCTCCTAGTGAATCACCAGAATAGACGTAATGAGAATGATCATTGATTGTGAAGAATGTAACCAAATTCACTGAACAATTTGTGTACAGAATGTGGAACCTAAACTGCTGTATAAACCTTTACTAAGCACACTATAACATATGTTTTTTTAATCCTTCTAGTAAGGTGACCAGATTTTAACACTGGTAAAGCGGGACACCATTGATAAAACCCATATCCTGGAGAAATAGCCACATGGCAGTCAAAAACTGTATACCCTAGCTTGTCGTGCATTCTTTCTAAAAATCAGGACTTTTAAAACGCCACAGGACACGGGAAAAATTGTTAAAAATCGGGATTGTCCCGCCAAAAGCAGGACGTCTGGTCACCTTATTCTAGGGTCAAGCTGACCCTTGTTTGATGCACTGATTTGCTTTAAAATATGTCACTCTTAAGTAATATTGATGGGAAAATCAAGTCAAGTGTGGGGAAGGGGAGTGAGATAGTTAAGGTTTATTGTGCCAACCTGGCCGATAAATACATGGGATTAATTGAAGGGCGGAGAGATGGCTCTGTGAGTCCTTCCTTTCTAGTTCTCGGGTCTCTTGCTTTGTGACGTAGGACCAGGGTGCAGTTGCCTGCAAGACATCCCTAAGGAGAAGCCAAATGGACCTACTCTGATACAGCCCTGGGTCTGGAGCAGCCGTGTGGAGACCCCTGCCAGCACTGAGATGCCTACATGCTCATTGATTTGGCTTTCCTCTTGCAGCAGCATCATTGTGTGTGTTTTGTGAGTTTGAGAAGGATTTCGTAGATCGCTGTTAGACATATGGGCTAATGCTGGACTTACGGGCTTTGACAGCTCTGGGTTGGGACGCTTTCTTAATGTACACTTACCCTTTATATAAAACTTTTTCTTATACATATGAGTTTCTGTGCATGTGTTTCTCTAATGTTCCCAGACTAACTGTTGGTAGAAAAAGGGGAACGAGCAACCTCCTAGCAGAGGGGAAAAAGACTAACAATTCATTTGTAAGCCTAAACAGAGAGTATTCCTGGTACTATATGCCTAATAGGGTACATTATTCTGAGTTCTTATACATCCCCTGGGAACCCAGACCATGTGCCATAGAATACTGGAACATTTAACCCTGGATCTTTCAGGTGCAGACATACTTCCAAGGCCATAACAAAATGATGTGATGTGGAAACCCCAGTAGGTGAACTGGGCTCTACCTCAACCACACCTGTAACCAGAGTACTTAAAACCAGAAATACAAGGTATCTAAAGAAGCAGAAGACAGCTATACCAGAGCATTGCGCTGTCAGTAGGCGAACATACGTTGACTTACTACTTCAATGTCCTTCTTGCTTTATTAAGATATGTATTATTCTGACAGACCAAGGCCTGAAATTGTCAGTGAATATTATTGCAAGCTTTGCCTGAATACCGTATCTGTAAATAGTATCGAGTCACGTAAGAATTTATTCTGTGTAAATCAATAATCCATGTATTGAGATTTGCAGTTAGCATACACTTGTTTAATCTCTCTTTTTCAATTGTGTTTTAACTATATTCCCTTGGGTTAAATCAATGACACTATAAACAAAGAACCATTTGCTCCAGAGACATGATCAGTAAGATCATCTCTAATGTAAAATAATAAAGATACCTTCAAGGTGAACCAGAAGCAAAAAGATTTAGGAATGGAATTGTGGCTCACACTTAATCCTAGCTCCAATCTAAGAACAATTCTTATGACATGGCCCTGTTCAATGTGTCCTCATGAAGGAAACACAGAAGTGTTACAGCAAAGTGCAGTGAAGAAAGTAAATGGTGTCTGACTATCAGAAAGAATAGCATCTAGGTTTTCAAAGATTTGTTTTCAAACAAGTAGCCATTTAAGTGAGTCATCAACTAAGCCCAAATGGAAGAAGCACGCCAACAACCTTGATCCTAGGATTATTAATGACACAATCCAAAGAAGTGATGGTACCAAAATGTATATTGTTAAATTCTGGTTTGCAGAAGGCAATGGATAACAATGGAAGCCCAAATTACATTTGCAGGATTTACCTATGGAAAAAGCCTCCAGCGATTTCCCTCTGACCCTAATTGAGGGATGAGAATAGCCAGGTATGAGAATAGAGAGTATTATAGAGATGACTGTAATTGAATAAAATGACAAATCTGAATTGAATGGTTTAAACCTTGTCTGGCTTTTGATATACTTTTTGCTTGGTCTGATTTTTAATATGTTCTGTTTTTTCAGATTAAGGGTTATCACTGTTGTATTTTGTTATTATTGGTAGCCTTCTTGATTCTCTCTTATGTATTTCAGTATATGAAAACCATGATGGGTAAATCTATACAGACAATGATTAGAATAAGACTTTCTGGTGGGTGCAACAGGGGAGGTAAAAGGAAATGGAGAGCTGATACCTAGGAGTATAAGAATAAAGAAAATGCTTCGAAATTGATTATGGTAGAGATTGTACAACACTGCTTGATATGACTGACCAATTGAATTGTATGATGACTTGATAATGTCCTAATAAAATAGTTTGAGGGGACAAAAATACCTATCACACAAACAGATAACTGGCACCTACTAAAGCATTGGGCATACATATTGTGACTTTCCTAAATCACAGGAAAAATAAGACTATAAGAACTTTTGCAAATATGATAATATCTGCACAACAATTTATGCATAACAAAAACATTTCCCCTTCACAATTCAAACTACAACACATAAAACCCAGAAGACACTTTGAAGACAGCATGTGTTTGGTTTTGCTTTGCATTACTGTGTGTGTGTGTTGCACTCAGGACAGGAAAATAGTAAAGTCACGCAACAGACTGCAAAATCCCAATTTTATCCAAATCACAGAGCCTGACATGCTAAAAGCTTATAAAATGCTTTCCAATTTGAGTGATGATGAGAAGCTATACAACTTGCACCTGGAAAGCCAAAGCATGAAATGGAAACAGGCAGCCGTTTATCTACATTCCACTCAAAGCTATAAAACTGTCCAGGGACACACTGAGGAGGAGCTTAGGGTTGTTTCAAAGTAGAAAGTGCCTTCTAACACATGAAATTGTCTATGGCCAACAGCTGAGTAATTGACATATATAATTTGTTAAAAATATAACACAAATACTTCAGGTGAAAGCTTTTAAATACTTACTCTACTGATATTTGTCTTCATCGAGGTCTATCATCTCCCACCTAATCTTTCTGACACAGTCCAGGAGACCCATCCTTGTTACCCAGAGCCCCCTATTCTGAATAGATTCTATATAGCCATTGTTTCTTATCATTTAAGTTGCTTTTTATTAAAAACACCTCCAACCCTAATCTTCTCTCTCCTGGACTATTATAAAACACTTGCTCAAAGCTGCTCAAAAACTGGCAGAAATTCCAAAGCACTTCTAACTTAGTTAAACACCTTATCTTGTCTTTCAAGACCTTGAAAGCAATGGTTTCAATTCAACTGATAGATCTTCTTCTAAGTTAATACTCTATGACTTTATGACTCTAAATATCATATCCTTTCTTATTTCCCAATAGTAAGCAACCTTCAATTACACACTTCAGATGAGCTAGTACATTTACAAGACAATTAATATTCTTTAACAGTTTTATTGACATAATTCATAAACCATACAATTCAAAGTTTTAAATATATTAAAGAGTCATGAAATCATCACCACAATCAATTTTAGAGCATTTTCTGTTTTCTTCATTTTTGTTCTCATTATTATCTCCCCACTCACACACCCCACAACTTCCCCTGCCATAATGTTAAGAAAGTATTAATCCAGTGCTCGCTTTGGCAGCACATATAGTAAAATTGGAAGATAAGAGAAGATTAGCATGGCCTCTGTGCAAGGATGACACTTGAATTTGCGAAGCATTCCATATTTTAAAAAAGAAAATAAAATATCAATCCAATTGCAATTTCCATAGATTTATCTATCCTAGATTTCATATAAAGAAAAATATGTAACCCCCCTCTCCCACTCCCCCCACCACCAAAACAAACAAACAGGAAAAACCCAATGGAAAAGTAGGAAGTAATGAAAACTAGGACTAATTTAAAATAGGTCAAAGGAGACCAAATGATAAGGTGTTAAATTTTAAGCTAATTTAACATCTGCATTCATCTACTTTCCAATGCACTCTGTCTGATAGCAAGGCTCCTCACCTACTCAATGATCAGAGGGCATTCTCCCGAAGTCAGGGCATTTGAAATGGATTTGGAGGTTCACTGTATTCTATTGCTTTCTGAAAACCAGGTGCTCGGGATTTAAGGACTAACACAGTTCCCTCCTCTAGTTTTGGATCTTATTATTTACAGTCCTTGGACCACAAAGGCTTGTGTGCTTCTTTGGATTTAGGTGTCACCTCATTTAAATCTGATGTTTACCCATTTCACATTTCATGCTTCAGTAACATTGTTTTCTTGGTTTTTCCAAACAGGCTATTTTGTTATTATTTCTTCCTCCAACGTCTTTCTTCTCTGTTTCCATCTAAATTTAGCTCTGGTGGTGATTCCAGTGTAACATTGACTTCAATCACCTAATTTTTCCTGCCCTCTAAACATCAGACAAAATTAATTATTTCCTTTTGGGAGCATTACCCCAAAATGTATTTGGGTATTAAAACAACCATCACAATATATTTCATTTATATATAATACCAAGCACCATCAAGTCTATTTCCACTCACGGCAATCCTATATAGAGTTTCTAAGACGGTAAATCTCGACAGGAGCAGGCCTTTCAGAATCAAGGACTTTGCCGTTGAACTGCTGTGAAGCTGTTCGACATTTACCCACTAGTACCACTAGGGGGCACTAGATTTAGTTATTTTCCCTATTAGATTTTGAGTTTGACATGGGACTGGCATCCCTAGGTTGTAAATGATTAAGCTAACTGAAAAGCTAGCAACTCAAACCCATCCAGAGAGACCATGGAAGAAAGTCTTGGTGATCTGCTTATAAAAGCTCGTAGCTTTGAAAATCATATGAAGCAAAGCTCTGTTCTGTCACCATGAAATAGAAACAGCTCAATGGCCACTGTGAAAGGGGGCCTCAAAGCCATGATGACTCCTTCAGTGGTGGAATTCTCTCCTTCCATGTGGAGAACACAGGTTCCGTTTCTGACCAATGTATTTCAGGCACCACTAACACCACTCTTTCAAAGGAGGCACATATGCTGATGAAAAATTAGGCCAAGACGGACCAGAAAGAAAGACCTGTGACGTCCTTTTGATAATGGGGTAACAAAAATCCTGTAAATTGCGAAAGTCTAATTCATAACCAATTACATAGATGGCACAAGACTGTATAACATTTTGTTCAGTTTCACACGGTAGCAAGGAGTAGAGGGACAACTGGAGGCACCTAACAAGTCAAGATTTATGTTATAATAATAAGAGTATGGACCAAGACAGAATGTTGGACTCAAATCAGACCTCTGCCAAAGACTAGCTAGATGATCTTGTGTATGAGTTAGCTATGAAGCTATGGTTTAGATAGTAGCTCTGCTGCTTGGTGTCTAGTTTTGCTGATCTACTTAAGATTTGTTCATGCATTTGTGATCAGTCGTGGGCTACCTGGGGGTAGGTAGTCCAGAATGGCTATAAGTAGGTAACTCAATGTTTCGACCTATGGTAACTAACAATATTGTCTAGATTTATCCTCATGGTGGAAACAGTTCCAAGACAATTGCAGAGGCATATATGGCTTCTTACGCCTTCGGCTGGGAACAAGAGCAGTATCATATTGGTCAAAATCTATTGGTGAAACAAATGCATTATCCCATTATCTTTTAGCTCAAAAATTTTCACAAATTTCTTGAAGCCCCCTTGTACAGACCAAATTTAAAAGGTGAGGAAAGAAGTATGAATGTGAACCAATATGATTTGAATTGAAAAAGTTGTTAAATGGAACCATCTTAATGACCAATCAGAAGGATGTTTGTGACTCAGCCACTTTGTCAAGGAGATAAATTTCCAGGGGTTGTTGGAACACTCTTCTCTACCTAAGACTTAAAAAGGGAAAGAAAAATTCAGGCAGAATTGGAAAATTTGCTACACTTAAGAAATATTTTCTTCATTTTTTTAAGTTAACATTAAAAATTTTAAAGAAGCAATAATTTTAAAGAAACTTGTGTTTTTTAATCAAATGATAGCTTTAGAGTAGCAGTGTGAATGAGTTGACATAGCTTATATTATGAATGATAGACAAATATACTTAAATATAAATTAGTAAAAAGAATAAATATTAGCGTACATATATACATGATAATTATTATTGTCTATTATCGTGATGATAATAGGAATGGCATCATTAACTAACTTCACTTATGGCCCATCACATTTATTTTTGGTTGATTTGTTTTTCAACTATGTCTTTTTCTTCTCTTACAACTAATGGAATGATATCTCGTTTGTTTATTTTGTAAAGGGCCATTTTTTTATGAATTTATTTTTTGGACTATTGCTTATGCTTACCTACCCTCTTAAAAAATGCTTTAGTAAGCTTGAATATGGACAAAAAACATTCAGAAAATACTTCTCCCAAACATTGCATGAAATAGCTTAATTAATCATCCATACTTTGAGTTCTTCTTATGAGAGAGATATTATAAAATTATGATTGTTTCAGTAAAAACTATAAAAAATGCTGTTAGATAATTCAAGTATCACTTTCAGAAAACTGATAATGTCAATGTTGTCTTTATTAGAATGAAGAAACAGTAAGAGGAAGATTTTTAAAACCTAAGAATAGAGAACACTCTGAGTCAAAAAATAGTTCTGGAGTGTCAACAAATGCAGAGTCTGATCCATGTCAAGTGCAGCCGTCATATTCCATAACTACCGTAAACAGATGAGTGAACTCCGGCCCACAGGCATGCACTGATATCCTAGACCAGCAAGGATACCAGCAGCCCTTTATGTCTGCTCTGACTTTGGCTTTCGCAGCTGCTGTTTTCTCAGTGTTGTCTCGGGGCAGTTTCCTGTTGCCAAAGCTGATGGCCTGCCCACGCCCGCCCGGGCCTTTCAAGTGTCAACACTCCCGAGCTGCTGCAGTGGTCAAATGCTTGTTAATGAGATACAGCAGCTGGGTAGGGGTGAACCACTGAGATGGATAAAGGAATGCCGCTGGTGCAGGAAGCGATGCCTTTTGAATCTTTTCAACAGAGTGAAAGCTTTCAAATCAAAGAGAGTGTGTTGTATTCATTAATAAACCCAAGTTCCCATGCAGTCACATGAAAGCCAGCAGTTTAACTTTGCATCGGACAGGTGAATTTCCCCTAGATTTTACCCTGAAAGACAGTGAACAAGAAAAGGCTTCCACTGAGAATAAAGCAGCACTTCCTCATCTAGGGGTCTGTCTAGACTGCTAAGCTAAGCAAGGGGTTGCTGTATTCTTTTTTAATTTATCTCTCTGTGTGTGTGTGCGCGCGCGCGCGCGCCTGCGTGCACACACACGCATATGCATCTTTCAGTGCACATAGCAACCATTCCAGCTACCCTCTCTTGTGTCTTTTAGGCTAAGCATTCCTTTTCCTTTATGTATTTATCACAAAGCCTGATTTTCAGAAACAGAAAGCAATTCAACGATTACTTGTGAGAAAAAAATACCTTGGAATGGATGCCAGGTCCACATGATCTCTGCCTCAGTTGGAATGTAGCTGTGCACCCCTTCCCTCCCCCACCCACCCTGGAGCTGAGATGCTTTCTCCAGGGAGGCTTGAAAGTTGGCAGCATTCGATGGCCCCAACAGCTGGGTGAATGCAGAAGAGAGGGGCATTGATGTTCACTAACGGGTAGGGAGTCCTGAAGATAATGTTGAGAGAAAAGCATTAGTTTAAAACATTTGCTAGAAAGTTTAACCCACAGGGAACAAAAATAGCTACAACAAATAACAACAGAAATAGATTTTCTATTTTCAGGTTTGAGAGAATTCAGAATAAATTATTACTTTTAGTAGTAGGGATATGTAACTTGAACCAAAAGAGATTTGGAGACATTTTCGTGTTTCAACTGCTTCCATTTTTCTCAACACTGGTGCATGAACTAATAATTCACAGCTATCTAAACACTGCAAAACCAAAGCATCATCTATTTATTATCCTGGTGACATATTTAATTGCAAGCTAGATTAGTTTGCTAAGTACATATACAACCACGGAGAAAAGATATACCCTTCAAGGTGCATCAGTTTTCAAAATCTTCACCAATTGATTCCTTTTAGGCAAACTCTAATAAAGTGTTCAGGCCATATAAAAAGAGAAATGAAAATGATATTATGATATTATCATGTGTCAGGCACTTAGCTATTGTTGTTAGGTACCGCTGAGTCAGTCAAAGTCATGGTGACTGTGTTAGGCTGCATTTCCTAGAGAAGGATGCCCAGTGACACCTGCATGTGTATGCATAAAGGAAGGGATTTCTATCAAGAAATGGCTCATGCAGCTGCTGGGTAGATCCAGTGCAGTTCAAGCCTGTGGGTTAGATGTAAGCTGGAGGCCTCTCCTGACCCTTGTAGCTGCAAGCACTGATGCACAGGCAGCAAGATGATGCAGGAAGACCACGGGATGGTGGATGTAGAACTGAATGCATCTGACGTCTGCCAAATGACTCTTTTTTCCTTTCTTTCTTTTTCAGTTTCGTGATGCCTGACTCCTTTAGAAGCACCCATGTTGATTCATTATTCTGAATACACAGTGGAAGGTGGCTCTGCTTGATGTGATAAGCAAAAGCAAAATGAGAAGACATTTAAATACTCTTGAAATTAGTGTTTGCGCAAATAGGTATTTGGTGGGGTGTTCTAATTTGCTTCTAAAAGGCCCAGAAATAAACCGGGAAACAGTGAGGTCCTCTTCGAATGTGAGTCAGCTGCCTGTGGTTCACTTGCAAGAGTTCATTGTTAGTGAGAAGTAAAATGGTGATGTCTCATATGCATCAGTTCTACCTTGTTCTTGGATGAGAATCAGGAACCAAGCCCAAGACATAAGCTTTGCCATTTCTACTGGCCTCTGGAGTATTAATGAATATCCGAAACGCAACTCACTGCCATTGAGTCGATACTAACCCAGTTCTACCTTATAGGACAGGATAGAAAGGCCCTTGTGGGTTTCTGACACTAACTCTTTAAAAAATATATTTTTATAGGGGTTCTTACAGCTCTTATAGCAATCCATACGTACATCCATCATGTCAAGCACATTTGCACACATGTTGGCTTCATCATTTTCAAAACATTTTCTTTCTACCGTCGCCATTGATATAAGCTCATTTTCCCCCTTCCCTAACCTCTCTCCCTCCTGAACCCTTGATAATTTATAAAGTAATTTTTTTCCTGTTTTATACTGACCAGTCTCCCTTCACCCACTATTCCGTTGTCTGTGGTCCAGGGGGGGCTCTTACTCCTTGGAGGCCATGTGGACCATGAGGTCCACCACTCTGTTGCTGTAGCCAAATTCATTGTCAGACTAGGAAATAAGCTTGACAAAGTGGTCGTGGAGGGCCATGCCAGCCCCAGCATCAAAGGTGGAAGAGAGGGCCTCACTGTTGAAGTGAAAGGAGACAACCTGGTCCTCAGTGGAACTCAGGATGCCCTTGAGGGGACCATCGGCTTACCTGCTTCACCACCTATTTGATGCCATCGTACTTGGCAGCTTTCTCCAGCTTTCTCCAGACAGCAGGGGAGATCCACAATGGACATGTTGGGGGTGGGGACACGGAAGGCCATGCCAGTGAGTTTCCCTTTCAGCTCCGGGATAACCTTGCCCACAGCCTTGGCAGTGCCAGTAGAGGCGGGGATGATATTCTGGGCATCCCCACGGCCATCACCCCACAGTTTCCCAGAAGGGCCGTCCACAGTCTTCTGGGTGGCAGTGATGGCATCGACTGTGGTCATGAGTCCTTCCATGATGCCAAAATTGTCAAGGATGACCTTGGACAGGGGGGCTAAGCAATTGGTGGTGCAGGAGGCATTGCTGACAATCCTGAGGGAGTTATCATGCTTCTTGTGGTTCACGCTCATCACAAACATGGGGGCATAGGCATTGTGATCAGTTTCCCTCTTCTCCCCCCCCTACCCACTTTTCCCTACCCTCCTGGTATTGCT
>NW_022111367.1:1639222-1667553 GCF_000313985.2 Echinops telfairi
AGTGGAGACCCAAAGCCCCTCTGTAGACAATTGGACATCCCTTACAGAAGCGTCACAAGGAAGAGATGAGCCAGTCAGGGTGCAGTATAGCACCGATGAAACATACAACTTTCATCTACTTCTTTAATGCTTCTTCCACCCCCCCTATCATGACCCCAATTCTATCTTACAAATCCAGTTAGACCAGAGCATATACACTGTGTTAGACTGGGTAGGATATAGAAACAAATTTATAGATACTCATATGTATATAAGAAAGAGCTTTATGTGCAAGAGCAATTGAATACTGAGAAACATCCCTGTCCAGTCCAGATAAAGTCCATAAGTTCAATATTAGCTCATATGTCCGATACCAATCTAGAAAGTCCTCCAGACTCACGAAACACATGCACTAATGCCGAATGCAGGACAGTCACAGGCCCATGGGTGGAAAGTCTTGTGGATCCAGTGGCAGTAGAAGCATTTCAGTGCTGGCAGGAGCCTCCACGTGGTTCCTTCAGCTACGGGCACTAACATAGTTCCATGTGTCCTGTTAGCTGCAGTGTCACCCAGGGAGAGTGAACAGAGATAGAGTGTCTCCTGCCTCCAAGGGGAAATACAGGAGTTCCCAGAATCCTTAGGAGAAAGCCATGCCCATACAGAGGCCTCATTGGCTCTGATTGGCAGACTGGACTCCACCCCTTCACTCTGAATCCTCAAGCTGACACTACATTATGTAATTAGCACATGCACTGGTACAGATAAGAACTCAAAACACAGGGAATCCTGGACAGATAAATCCCTCAAGACCAATAATGGGTGTAGCGATGCCAAATGATTCTTATGTAGGCAGTCTGCTGTTGGTTCCTGGGATTGGCAGGTGATGTACCAGGAGGCCTAGAAAGGCAGGATTCAGATCCAGCAGTAAATGTTAGCTACCTTCTGCACAATTGTCAATTTATGTTAAAATTAGGCAAAACCCTAAAAGAAATTTCCTTCAATTGTATCAAGGCTGTAAACAGACTGAGGAAGTAGTAGTCTACCCTGTTCCCACCACTACTTTGCTGCTTCACAGAAGACTCTGTCATGGAATTGACATGGAAGAATCCTGGCCCACCCATGTTGACATAAAACCTAACTATCACAGGGACCTTATGTACAAGAGAACAAAATTCTGCCAATTCCTGGACCACACTGACCATTGCTTTTGTGTTTGAGCCCATTGTTGCAGACACTGTCAATCCATCTCATTGAGAGCCTTCCTATCCTTGGCTAATCCTCTACCTCACCAAGAATGATGGCCTTTTCCAGAAACTGGTCTCTTCTTATAATATATCCAAAATATTTGGGACAAAGTCTCTCTATCCTTTCTTCTAAGGAGCATTCTGGCCGTACTTCATCTAAGAAATATGTGTTTGTGTAATGGTAGGTACATAACATTCCAAACGCAAACCAAACTCACTGCCACCATTGAATGGATGCTGACTGATAGAGACCCTACAAAACAGGGTAGAACTGCCCTTTTGGGTTTCTGAGAAGGTAATAAATTTGACGTGAATAAAAAGTCCTGTTTTTCTCCCATCTAGAAAACCCATAGACATGGACAATAAAAGGGGTGAATTGTAATATGAACGGTGGGTTTTAATCAAGGAAATTCATATCTACTTCAAAACATGATTGTCAAATGCTATGCCTTTGCAAATTATATCTTCTTCTGTCTTCATCTAATACCTCAATAAAGTGCTTGACATTACCCTTCTAATCAGAGTGGTGTTAAAGCCAACCAATAAGAGTCTAACTTATCTAAAGTTCCTGCTCTGGAATCATTAGAATTTCCTTGTTTTCTTAATGCAACTCAATACAAAATTTAGTTGTCATTGATTCAACTAAAACTCATGGCAACCTCATAATTCAAACTCAAGGCGACCCATGTATGTCAGAAAAGAACTGTGCGACACAGGGTTTTCCAGTGGTTTATTTTTCTTGAGCAGAACACTAGGCCTTGGTTTCAATGCACCTCTAGGTAGACTCCAATCTTTAACTTTTTGGTTCTCAGGCAATTTAGTTTATTATTTGCACCCCCCAGTGACTCCTAGTCCTAACCCATAATGTGGTGAAAGGAACACTTGCAGTGCCAACAAAGAAGTGATCAGCTTCTGATCAAAATGTCAGTTGTTCACAGTGGCCCTTGGGTAATGTGGCAATTACATAATCTACTGTCAACTTGAGAAAGGGCTAGAGTCTAGCCTGTCAATCAGGTCATAAACACTGTGCGGGCATGGCCTTTTCCTGAGTATTCTGGGAACTCCTGTCTTCCTCCCTGGAGACGAGGCACACATGCTCCCTGCTTGATATTCTTGTTGACAAGCCACATGGAGCTACACTGATGGAGCCAGAACCCTGGAGCTGGAGGAGCCACGTGTAGACCCATACCAACACTGAGATCCCTCCACTGCCACTGGATCCACCAGACTTTCCTCCCACTGGCCTATGATCTTCCTGTATTTGGCGTCATTGCATGCATTGTGTGAGTTGGAGGAGGAATTTATAGACTGATATCAGACATATGGGCTAATATCAGATTTAGGGACTTTATGTGAATTGGGGTGGGATGTTTTCTTAATATACAACTAATCTTTGATATAAAGCTCTTTCTTATACACATAGTGAGTGTCTATGAATTGGTTTCTCTAGTCAACCCAAACTAACACAGGTAGAAATATTAGTATAGAAAACCCAATGAGGTAGTGCTATCCTGTCATGTGAAATTGCTATAAAGCAAAATTAACTAGACTTCACCCAACAACACACACATGGTGTAACTGTGTTCTCCAGTACTCCTCCAGCCCTCCCTTTGGCCAAAGAGAAGAAAACAGGCACAGCTTCAAGCCATGTGAGCAGCTTAGGTCTGTACTCTGTTACTTGACTCTTCTGCCTCTGAATCTTTGTAGTGATTTAAAAAGACAAAGCCCTAAACCCTGCAGATCATCACAGGTTCTGTGTAAAAGAGAGCAGAAACTGTATTCCCCAAAGCACACATGCACTTTATGTACATTTGGCATTTGATATCATAATGAACTTTGTGTCCTTTCTCTTTTCCCCACCCCCACTGCACCCCCACCTTACGCCTTATTCTTTCATTTATTTTGCTCTGATTGTTATTGAAAAAAAAGTTTTTGACAAAACTGAAAATATGCTAAGTGACAAGTAAGTATTCCCTTCTCAAATAAAACCTGTGATAACATGCCTAGATGCATTAAAGAATGCTGGAGGGAATCCCAAAAACCAGTGTTTGAATAGTCAACCTGACAAGATCCTAGGACACCATTTAAACGGCTCCTGTTACCTAACTGATGTAGAGCTAATCAGTGTAATCTCCATGGTAATACATCTTCTAGCTCCAAGCACCTGCTGCCATACCCAGCAGGAGGGAGAGGGTCAAAGAGCCCAGTAGGATGTCTCCAACTGCTGTCATAGAAATTGGACATAAACTACCTTTACCTCTGGCTCTGCTTTTGAACAGTGTGGAACAAGACATTTCATAGCATTTCATAAACTTAAATTTATGATGGCAAGGAAGCTTAATTGAAAGAGAGAAAAAAAGACAGACAGACATTTTTTTAAAAAAGAAGAAGAACGAAAACTGCAAAAAGAGCTTATAGAAAAAGTCCACATCCCAGGAAGCAAAGTGACAGAATCAGTTACTTGGCAGGAGACTCGCATGAGGCTAGAAAAAGAAGTTTGGGGAAAACGTTTGAACTAGTCTCAACACAATGTGAAATATTTCTAAATGATCTCTTTGACTAGTTTTATTTTGAAGCATCTGTAGAGGACATGAGAAAATGAGAGGGATGATTTAGAGTGGGTAATTTTTTAAAGAAGTAACTTAAACTTGCAGTTGACTATTTAATCCATTTCTGAGACATTGTTTCATCGCTCTCTAAATATAATAATGCTCTCTAAACATAAATAATGTAAGAACAGATCATTGGGGGCACAAGTCTACTACTTCCCAAATTCTGTGTTTGAAATCATAGGTAGAAAAAATACTGCTTTCAGTATTGTGCCAATTGTCATCTCTTTTTTAAAATCTCCCTCCCAGTCAGAAAAAAAAAGAAAAACTTCTGATGCTTGCAGTCAACCTTATTTTTAAAAAATTTTTAAAAATGCACTTCTGTGATAAGATTTTTGCTTGAAACTATCTATTCAGAAGAAAGGTAAATACTTTTACATTCTGGCTCTGCTTCATTTCAGACCATACTACTACCCAGGAGGAGAGCTGATAACATTGATTGGCACCCTCTTTTATATTTCTATCCTGTGGACCCAATGTAGGAAAAATACATCAGACCAGGAGGAGGGAGAGAGAGAGAAAAGCTGAGAACTAGAAGATATGTTCAGTGATCACTACATAAATTGTGTGAGGCAGCCAGATGGAAAACGATCTTCAATGGCTTGAATAGCAAGATGACTCTTACTGTTTTTACCTCTTGTCCAAGGCTCTACTTTAAAGGACTTTTGTAGCTGTTAAAAATGGAGAGCAAAGTCTTGCAATACCTTAGAGCACTCAAGGGTGAGGAAGAGCTGAAAGCGTTTTACTTGGGGTAAAGATATATTGGTTTGGGGTTGAAGAGATGAGAAAATGACTGTTATAGGTTTGTGATTTACTATAGTCTCTGCACTATTGTACTAGCAACTAAACAGAGACAGAGAACATTCCTGGAAGATTCAGGAACATAATTAAACTTCCGCAAACCAGAATATTTGGATGTGAAATTGAGTTTAATTCTAAAATGAAAAAAAACCTAAGCATTTTACCACATAATGATCATTAAATTTTTCCAGTATTTTTCTTAACGATTCATTAATTCAAGTATGTATTGATCAACTATAACCAAGCTGTGGATCCCACCATCATGGGGCTTACATTCTGAAGATTATCATCATTTTATTGTACAACAATGCTAAGATTGTGGTGGCTAGTCAATTAGTCTGGCCTACTCAATCATTCTGGACATTTCCGTCCCATGAAATCACATTCAATATATGCAATTATTTAAAGAGTCTTGGTGTTGAAATGGTTAACCGCACAGCTGCTAATCCAGCAGTTCTGCAGGAGAAAGACTTGGTGCTCTGTGTAGAAAACCCCGTGGGGAAGTGCCACTCCATCACGTGGAGTCACGAGGACTTTACATTGGTACAGGGGCACCTAGAAACAATAACTAGAAGAAACCCGAGGTTGTAGAATTAATTCCATTTATGGAGCGGCCTCTTAAGTGCCTTAGAACCTATTAACCACTGATTAATTTGATGATGTGAGTGTATGCCTCTTTTTCTGTGTAGAAGGAGACATTTAAAATGTTGAGAAAGGATAACAGATAAGGGAATTGTTTTGAGAAAGGGAATCTTCTCTCAGGCACCTTTTCCCTGAAAAATCAGAGGGTTTTCTGATGGGCATGATTTATGTGTCTGGAATTTTCCAGGACACTTAATTAAGGGACAAGTGGCTGCAATTCACCCACGTCGAGGCAGAGGAAAATCGCTTTAAGATTTGTGCTGAGTACAAAGAAGTAATGAGGACTTATTCCAAGACATAAGCGATGCCTATACGTGGGAATCAACTCAATATCAGTGAGGTGTTTTGTTTGCTTGAATGCATCACAACTCATAGACTCAAAGAAACGCTATAAGGCAGAGTAGTTACCTGCTTGGTGTTTCGCTGGCTAAAATCTTTATAGAAGACGATTGCCACATCTTTCTCCTGCTGAGCAGCTTGTGGATGTGAACAACCTTTCAATTGACTGTGGAGTCTTAACAACTGCAACAACAATGTTCCTTTCAGGGTCACTATGAGTTTAAATTTATTTCATAGTACCCCAAAGCAATATGCATATAAGGAATCCCTGAATGGGGCAAACAGTTACCACCCTCAAGTCCTAATGGAAAGAATGGAGTGCAGAGTCCACCTACAGGCACCTCGCATGAAAGGCCTGGTTATCTTCTTTAAAACAATTAGCCATTGAAAATTCTTTGGAACACAGCGCTACTCTGACATATATGATGTAACCATGAGAATCAAATTGACAGCAATGGGAAAAGTGGTGGTCAATGCACTGAAAAGGAGATGCACTACAAAAAAAATTATGTCATTTAACTGTATATTAACTATTACACTCCCTAAATAAACTTTAGTGCATAAATATAAGCCAAGCATGACCTAATAATGATAAAAATTGATTTCAAAGAGTAGAAAATCAATATTCTTTTTCGTTTTTGTTTAACAAAAATCAATATTCTTTTAAAAATACACTGACTATATTTATTTAAGTTTGGAGCAATAATAAATTCATCATTGGAACAAATTATTATCTTTCAATATAAGAATCAAAGGATTCAATACAATATACTGTATTTTTTAAGTGCAAGGGTAAAAAATAAGTTCTTTATAGAAAGAACATCTACTTAACAAATCGTTGTTCTTAGGTGGTGTTGAATCGATTGTGACTCATAGCAACCCCATATGCAAACCAGAACAGTGCATGGTTCTGTGCCATCCCCATAATTGTTCTTATGTTTGTTTGTTTTTTAAAGTCATTTTATTGGGGGCTCATACAACTCATCACAATCCATACATACATCAACTGTATAAAGCACATTTGTACATGTGTGCATCTGTTACCCTCATTATTATTATTTTTTAATTATTTTATTGAGGGCTCATACAATTCTTATCACAGTCCATACATACATCCATTGAGTCAAGCACATATGTACACCTATTGCCCTCATCAATCTCAAAACATTTGCCCTCTACTTTAGCCCTCAATATCATTTGCTCATTTCCCCTTCTCTCCCCCCAGCCCCCTCCATCCTGAACCCTTCATAATTCATAAATTATTATAGTTTTGTCATAAGTTACACTGTCCGATGTCTCCCTCCACCCTCTTCTCTGCTGTCCATTTCCCAGGGAGGAGGCTATACTTAGATTCTTGTCATTGGTTCCCCTCTTCTACCCCACATTCCCTTCACTCTCCAAGCCTTGCCCCTCTCACCACTGGTCCTGAAGAAGTCATCTATCCTGGATTCCCTGTGTTTCAAGTTGCTATCTGTACCAATGTACATCCTCTGGTCTTATGTTTAAGTTCATAGTTGCAGCCACCATGTCAATACACTTCATTGAGGGCCACCCTCTATTATTCTGTTCTTCTACTTTTCCAAACATGATGTTCTTCTCCAGAGAATGGTCTTTCCTGACAACATGTACAAAGTATTTGAGATGAAGTCTCACCATCCTTTCCCCTAATGAGCATTCTGGCTGTACTTCTTCCAAAGCAGATTTGTTTGTTCTGTTGGCATCCCATGGTACTTTCAATATCTTTGTCAGCCCCATAATTCAAATGCATCAATTCCACTTTGGTATTCCTTGTTCAATGTCCAACTTTCACATCTATATGTTGTTGTTGTTGTTGTGATGGTTGTTAGGTGTTATCAGTTCCAACCCATAGAAACTCTATGTACAACAGAATGAACACTTAGTCCTGTGCCATCCTTACAATTATTTCTAAGCTTAAGTCCATTGGTGTAGCCACTGCTTGAATCCATCTCCATAAAGACGTTCCTCTTTTTTTGCCTCTCTACTTTACCAAGCATGACGTCTTCTCCAGGGTCTTGTCTCTCCTGACAACATGTCCAAAACACATAAGATGAAGTCTTGACATGTTTGCCTCTAAGGAACCCTCTGGCTGTGCTTCTTTCAAGACAGAGCAGTTTGTTCATTTAGTAGTCCATGGTACTTTCAATATTCTTCTCTAGCACCACAATTCAAATGCATCAATTCTTATTAGATCTTCCTCATTCAATGTCTAAATTTCACATGCATATGAGGCAATGGAAAAATACCATGGATTGAATAATGTGCATCTTAGTCCTCAAAATAACATCTGTGCTTTTCTATACTTTAAAGAAGTCTTGTGCAGCAGATTTACCTAATGTAAAACGTCTTTTTTTATCTCTTGACTGCTCCTTCTATGAGTTTGGCTGTGAATCCAAGCAAGACAAATCCTTGCTACTTCAAAGTTTGCCCCATTTATCACAATGTATTCTGTAATTCCCGTTCTTCTCAAGGTTATCTATCGTTTGTTATGATCCACAATCAAATGCCTAGTCAATAAAATACAAGTAAATATCTTTCTGGTATTCTCTGCTTTCATCTAAGATCTATCTGACAACAGCAAGGATATTCCTTATTCCATGTCCTCTTCTGAATCTGGCTTGAACCTCTGTGGCAGCTCCTTGTCAATGTACTGCTGCAACTGTTGGTGGAGGATATCCAGAAAAATTGTACTTGCCTTTGATATCAGTGATTCTGTTCTATGATTTGAACATCCTGTTGGGTCACCTTTCTTTGGAAAGGGTACAAGTATGGGTCTCTCCCAGTCACTTGGTCAAGTAGCTGTTTTCAAGTTTTCCTGGCTTAGAAAAGTAAGTGCTTCCGGTGCTGCTTCAGTGTTTTGAAACAATTCAATTAGTATCCTATCAATTTCTGAAGACTTGTTTTTGGCTAATGCTTTCATTGTAGCTTGAACTTCTTTCTTCGGCACCATTGGTTCTTGCTCTTATGCTATCTTTTTAAATGGTGTAATGTCAACTAATTAGTTTTTATACAGTGTTTCTCTCTATTTGTCCATGTTCTTGTAATGGTTCCTGGAAAATTCAGTATTTTTCCAATAGAATCTTTCAGTAATGCAATTGAAGACTTGATTTTTTTTAGTTCTTTCAGCTTAAGATATAGGCTTTTTAATTAAAGGCAAACATAAAAATCCTCAATGGACATAGAATTAAATCATTCTTCTTTTTTAAAAATCATTTTATTGGGGGCTCATACAACTCATCACAATCATACATCAATTGAATCTGGCCTGTTTGTGCATATGTTGCCCTCATTCTTTTCTAGACATTTACTTTCTATTGAGTCCTTTGTATCAGCTCTTTACACCCCTTCCCTTCCCTCCCCACCTCATAACCCCTTGATAGATTGTACATTCTTCTTAAGAATGGATCCCAATTCTACCTTGCAAGTCTGGCTAGACCAGAGGATGTACACTGGTAAAGATAGGAACTGAAAATACAGGGAATCCAGGGCAGATGAGCCCAACAGGACCAGTGGTGTGAGTGGCGATACAGGGAGGGTAGAGGGAGAGTGGCTAGGAAAGAGGGCACCGATTACAAGGAACTATATGTGACCTCCTCCCTGGGGGATGGACAACAGAAAAGTGGGTGAAGGGAGACAGGGCAAGATATGACAAAATAACAATTTATAAACTATCAAGGGCTCATGAGGGAGGGGGGAGTGGGGAGGGAGGGGAAAAATGAAGACCTAATGCCTGGGGTTTAAGTGGAGAGAAAATGTTATGAGAATGAGGGCAATGAATGTACAAATGCGCTTTGCACAATTGATGTGTGTATGGATTGTGATAAGAGTTGTATGAGCCCCTAATAAAATGATTTTTTTTTAAAGTAGCTAGTCATCAATTCTGGGTGATATTTTAGATCTATGCAGGTCTGACAGCAATGATGTTTCCATACTATCATCTCACCTTCCATGTGGCAGACTGGGTTGATTGCAGAAGTGCACTTCATGTGCAGGCATCACCTCTCTGTAAGTGAAGGCTGAAATGTTGCTTTGATGCTAATGAAGTCTTCTAGACTGACACAAGGAAGAAAATCTTGGTGATCAACTTCTGAAAAATCAACTAATGAAAGCTTTTGGGATCCCAACCAGATTTAATCATCAGGATCATCACGTGCCATAGGTGACATAAAGTAGCTAAAAATAATAACAAAGTACAAATCTAATGAGGAAAGTTACAATTTTAATTTATCTTGAGGATAAAATGATACAATAATTAGTTCCAGCTGACTTAAATGTGGCTGGTGCAATCTGCTATCTCCCCACTGAATTGAGTTCTAAGTTCTATAAACTTCAAATATAGTTGACGTAATCAAGTCAGCTATGTCAAAGTGTAGTTTAGCAACCACTAGGGGCACCTCAGCTTTCCAAGAACCTATGAGATTCTTATAAGATATTATTGAATAAAGGTGTCTCTCAACTTGGAACACAAGTCAACATTCTAAACATTTAACACAGAATAAAAAATCACTGTGAGATTGTTCAAATTACAACAGGAGGTTTACCTTCAAGGTACTCTTACAGTACATGCTTCTTGAAGCATGTAAGCATTTTAATATAGGCAGCATTGTGTGGTTTGGGACAAATCTCAAATTAGACTAACATTTCTATGGCATACTCATTGTGCAAAGCAGATGGTTCGTGAACTTAAAAAAAACCTTTCTAGTGCATATTAAGAGCCTTTATCCAATGTTAAACTCAAATACCTGACTATAGAATAATCATAGTTCAAAAATACACAAAGCACCTGAAGAGCAAAGAATAAGAAGTCTACGACAGCAGTAACAAACCTTACAGACTCTGAACATCACATTACAATTTCCTAAACACAGAACGTTTAATCCCCCATAACCCTTATTTTAATCTCCATAATGTTGACTATGGTGTATGAATCATCCAACAGCCACATTCAAGTTTGATCTTTCACTTTCTTGTCTATGGACAATTTGATTTTCAAGTATCAAAGAATATTTAAGATATTCAAAGTATGTGAAAACAACCTTTAGCACTTGACCCCTAAATTCAATAGCTACCAGTTGCTGCCACCTATAGGCCTGATCTCAAGAGAAGTGACTGGAATTGGAACAGAGGACTTGCAAGTTTCAAATGCACTGTTCAAACAAGCTTTACCTTTATTTGTTTTGTTTGTTTTGTTCCATAGAAAAATGCAGTTGGTCCACATAGATGTCTGACAGAGCTCACGGATTAAACTAGAATTAAATATTGCATATTTATTTAATTGATTCCATTTATCACAGTCTCTTAAAACTCCCTTAGGAGGGACAAAAACCTGTACCTGTAATGCAGTGACCTATCCACTCACAAACCAGTAACCACAAATAAATTGAGAAAATAGTTTTATAAATATTGATATGCATAATGTTTCATGAAACTGCATACATTGACATTTAAAAATATGTAACTGAAATATTTTGTTGAAAATAATAAAGGTATACTAAATCAAAAGTATGCCTTTTGTGTGGGTAGTATTGATGTTATACCTGACTCAATTCTTAGGTTTATTTTAAACAAACCTTCATTGATTTTACAATACACATAACTAGTTTAATTCTAAAATGTTTATCCAAATTCATATATGTTGGCTGACCTTCCAAAAATTTGAATCTACAATCAAGATAAATAATTTTATTATGACTTTTTTCTATTCACACTTTCTTAACAAAGCTTCAAAAAATGCTGAGCTCCTTTCACTTGTACCATGTTCTTTCCCCCTCACCACCTTCTAACTCTACCTTTCGTTACTTCCCAGTCCCTCGGTCATGCCATTCAGTATCTTCCTAATGCACTTTGAATGTGTCTCTTCAGATTCTATGAGTAAGATGAATAAAAATAATTACTACACTAATTCAAGGAGGCAAAGGTTTAAAAAAGAACTCCTTTAACTTATTATTTCGACACAATTCATACCACGTACAAAAATGTTAGCTCTGCATACTTAGTCATTGACCTAACCTAAGAATAATTAGTTCCTATGGCCCTACTTCATATCAGCCTTCATAAACAAATCACTGAAGATATTGGTGCTATCGCAAAGTGTGGAGAAGAAATCAAATAGTACTTCTTTCAGAAAGAATAGCATCTGAGGGTCGTGCAGGCTTGGCTTAAAACAAGCTGCCAACTAAATGAGGTGACAACTAAATCTACACGTAAAGAAACACACCAGCTTGTGTGATCCAAGGATTGTAAATAATAATAATAAAATCCAAGACTGGAGAAGGGAACATTATATGAGATTAAATTCTGAGCAACCAGTTCGCAGAAGACAATGGATGACAATGAAAACCCAAATTCCATTTGCAGGGCCCACTTGGAGACCCTTGACTGGGATTTGAATGAATTTGCTATCAGAGTGCATTGGAGAATGGACTAATGCAGATGTTGTCAGGTTAAAATTTAACATCATATCATGTGTTCTTTCTTTTAACCCATTTTAATTTTTTTCTAGTTTTTAAAATTTTTCTGTTATCTTTTCAACTGTTTTATTTTGTTATTGTGATTGGGTTTGGGGGTGTTTTTGTTTGTTTTTACTTTTGTTTTGTGGGTTTTTCTATATGAAATCCAAATAGGTAAATTTTGTAGGGACAGTAACTGGATTAATAGCTTTATGGGGTTATGGCAGGCAAGGTTGGGGGAAATGGGGAACTAATAATAATGATTACAAGGAAGAAGAAAATGTTGTAAAATTTATTGTAGTTATGATTGAACAATTCTTTTTAGTATGTTTAAACTCTTGAGCTCTGAAAATGCTACTTATATATCTGTAAGTACATATATACTTAAGTACTTAATAAATGGTTAAAATTAATTTTTAAAGGAAGTTAAGTGTTACACTCATTAATTATATAATCTTTGGCAAGTCATTTTAAAATTAAACTCTTTGCTTCAATACTGAACCCACCTCCTTTTTCCTCTACTCCCAAACTCAAAGTACAAACATCCCAGAAGTTCATGGAAAAATGAAAATAATAAAGCAAACATTACCTAAGCTCCTTGTAAACTTTAGAAAATGAGCTTCTCTGGTTTAATTCAAGTTTTTCCACCAAGATTGAGGCTCAAACAGAAGCATGTGAAGACGGATACATGAACTATGTATAAGTAGGATGAGATTAAGTAGAGACAGGAATAATTGAATCCATCTAATTAAACAAACTAACAAAAATGAAGGCACATCAACCCTATAGAACAGGGCAAAAGTGCCCCTGAGACTGTTAGCTCTTTAAGGAGGCAGAAAGCTCCATCTTTCTCCAGTGGAGTGGCTGATGGTTTTGAACCTCTGACTGAGAATCGCACTCCAACTAGTAACCATATGCCACCAGGGCTCCATCTAGTTAAAGAAGAGACTAATTTTAGTTAAAGAAAAAAATCAGGAGTTTTCCTCATGTTTTGCAAGGAATTATGGCAATTACATAATAAAATGCTATGATATAATAAATGACTACAGCAAACATTTTTAATCATTTTATTGGTTGCTCGTACGCTTATCACAATCCATACATCCATCCATTGTGTCAAACACGTTTGTACATTTGTTGCCATCATCCTTCTCAAAACATTTGCTTTTTACTTGAGCCCTTAATATCAGCTCCTCATTTTCCCCCTCCCTCCACCTCCCCCCTCCCTCATGAACCTTTCATACTGCATAAATTATTATTATTTTGTCATATGTTACACTGTCCGATGTCTACCTTCACTGATTTTTCTGCTGTCCATCCCACAGAGAGGAGGTTATATGTAGATTCTTGTAATCAGTTCCCCCTTTCTACCCTACCCTGCCTCTACCCTCCAGGCATTGCCACTCTCACCACTGGTCCTGAGGGGGTCATCTGTCCTGGATTCCCTGTGTTTCCAGTAGCTTTCTGTACCAATGTACATCCTCTGGTCTAGCCAGATTTGTAAGGTAGAACTGGGGTCATGATAGCGGGGGGGGGGGGGGGGGGGGGGGGGGGGGGGGGGGGGAGTTAGGGGTTGAAGCATTTAAGAACTAGAGGAAAGTTATATGTTTCATTGTTGCTACCCTGCTACCCTGCACCCTGACTGGCTCATCTCCTCCCCACAGTAAGGGGGTGTCCAGCTGCCTACAGATAGGCTTTGAGTCTCCACTGTGCACTCACCCTGATTTATGTTGATATGCTTTTTTGTTCTTTGATGCCTGCTACCTGATCCCTTCTACACATCGTGGTCACACAGGCTGGTGTGCTTCTTCCACGTGGGTTTTGATGCTTCTGAGCTAAATGGCTGCTTATTTATCTGCAAGCCTTTAAGACCCCAGATACTATATCTTTTGATAGCGGGCGCCTTCAGCTCTCTTCACCACAATTGCTTTTGCACACAATTGTCTTCAGCGATCCTGTCAGGAAGGTGTGCATCATGGACTGCCAATTTAATAGAACAACGTGTTCTTGTATTGAGTAAGTATTTGAGTGGAGGTCAAATTTCCATCTGATGCCTTAATACTAAACCTATAAATATATGCACATAGATCTATTTCCCCACCATCCTATATAAATATATTTACATATGTGCATGCCTGCATTTAGACCTCAATAAATACCCTTTGTCACCTAGTTCTTTCCTCTATTTCCTTTTACTTTTCTCTTGTCCCACTATCATACTCAGCTTTCATTTGGATTTCAGTAATTTGTGTCGGTTACATTGCCCTTGCTGAATCCCTACCAGGCCTCTCACACCCTCCTTGCCACTAATTTTGGATCACTTGTTGCTCCCCTGTCCCTGGGTTGGTCAACACCACATCCTTACCCCCGCCTCCCCCTCTCCCATGTCTCCCCAGAACCTTTGGTCCCACTGTTTTCTCCTCCAGACTATTCATTCAGCCTATCTTATCTAGATAGATCTGTAGTGATAATGATATGCACAAAAAAACAAGGCATAGCAAGACAGGCGACGAATGAGAACACAGCAATGACAGCAAAAAAGAAAGCCAATGACCCATAAAAGAATAAATTAATTAAAAGAGAAAAAATAAAAAGAAAAAATTTTAAAAAGAAAGAAAAACCTGTAAATAGATCAAGGTATGTTTTTGATCTCTAGGCATGTCCTCCAGTTAAGTCTGATGGGATGCCACGCTCTGGCCCCAGAGTCTATCCTTTGTACTCCCTCTGGAGCTCCCTGCTCTGCTCCCTCTGGTTGCTCTGCCTCACGCCTTTAGTGTTTTGCCTCAGTGTCATGAGGTCAGTCCTGGCCTGTCCTGACACTGAGTCTCCAGTGTTGTCCCCCTTAGGGCCCTGGCTAGCAAGGGACAGCGTGTCTCATAGTGGGATCAGCCATATGGTCCACTCTGTGCATTGGCTGTTCTAAAAGGGGATATTGTCCTCCAGGCCTGGTGGGCCAGAGTGTGCTCCACTCTCTCTTCCTCCCCATTCATTTGCTCCCATGTGCTCTGATCAGACATGTCCTTTTCCCCTAGCTGCAGCTTCAGTGCCAGACTACAGCAAATTTAAGAATTTATATATGCTTAAATAAATAATAAAACCTTTTTTGTATACATAGTTTGTACAGATAAAAAAGCAGTATTTTAGACAGTAATATATTTATTAATAAAGTTCTTTAAAGGTCTCGCAAAACTCACTGCCATTGAGTTGATTCCAACTCATAGCAAACCTATATGACAAGGAAAAATTGCACCTGTGGGCTTCTGAAACTGTAAATCTTTACAGAAATAGACAACCTTGTCTTTCTTTTGAGAAGTGACTGGTGTTCTCAAATTCCTGACTTTGTGGTTAGCAGCCCAATGCATAACCACTACGCAATCAGAGCACTACTAATGGATCAGTTATGTGAAAATGTTAATAAAATAAAAAAGATGACTCAGAAATCAGGAAAGGAAAAATATTAAAATTCCAGTGAGCATCTTTCACAGACAATAGTTTTCTGAATAAATCCCTGTCTTTCTTCTCAGATCTCTTCCAGCTTTTGGTCTAGGGTGGTCATATGGATCAATTCTGGATGGCAGAATCACTTGGCAGAATACATAGCAGAAACACTGGGTAGGACTTCGAGGAAAGCTTTTGAAAATATATATATATTCAATTCATTTTTTGCCTTTTTCTTTTCTTGTTTAAAACAAGACCTGGTGCCTTTTTATGACCATAAAAAGGTAAGCCTGAAAAAAGAGACTTACATGCTAAAGATGACAGAAACCCCAAATAGAAATAGTCTATTTATGAACCAAATCCTGATTGCCTATTCATGGAATTCTATTTGACACAGACAGATTAACCCCTGTGATTATGCTACTAGAGTTGGATACATCTCCAATAAAGCTTACAGCTCCTAACCAAGTGATTGAAGGTTCAAATCTACCTTGATGTGTGCCTTGAGAAAAAGACCTGGAGCTCTAAAGCTATTGAAGTATGCAATTCTACTCTGATACACAGGGAGTTGATTATTTTTAAAGTACAAATATTATAACCAGCAAATGTTGGGAGAGGAAGGGGAGAAGACAGAAAAGAATACATTTCTTATCCTTTCTAGCAGGACATCAGAACTGTTTATATGGGGGTTTTTTTCTTCTTTCTCATAGGACATACCAGCCTAAGTCCAAGGGAGTATTCATTTCATTGAATCTGCTACAAGTGAGTATACAGTATAGCCCAATTTTTGCTTTTTCTAAAAATCATTTTACTGGGGGGTGTACAACTCTTATCACAATCCATACATACATCCATTGTGTCAAACACATTTGTACATTTGTGCCATCATCACTCTCAAAACATTTGCTTTCTACTTGAGCCCTTGGAATAAGCTCCTCATATTTCGCCTACCTCCCTGCCCACCCCCATGAACCCTTGATAATTTATAAATCATTATTATTTTGTGATGTCTTACGCTGTCCAATTTCTCCCTTGACCCACTTTTCTGTTGTCCATCCCACAGGGACGGGGTTATATGTAGATCCTTGTAATCGGTCTCCCACTTTCTTTTCCACCTTCCTGGTATTGCCACTCTGACCACTGGTCCTTAAGGGTTCATCTGTCCTGGATGCCCTGTGTTTCCAGTTCCTATCTGTACCAGTGTATACATCCTCTGGTCTAGCTGGATTTGTAAGGTTGAATTGAGATCATGATAGTGAGGGGAGGAAGCATTTAAGAACTAGAGGAAAGTTGTATGTTTCATCGTTGCTACCCTGCACCCTGACTGGCTCATCTCCTTCTCATGACCCTTCAGTAAGGGGATGTCCAGTTGTCTAAAGATGGGCTTTGGGTCTTCACTCTGCACTACCCTTCATTCTCAATGATAAGATTTTTTATTTCTTTGATGCCTGATACCTGAATCCTTTGACACCTTGTGATCACACAGGCTGGTGTGCTTCTTCCATGGGGGCTTTGTGGTTTCTCAGCTAAATGGCCACTTGTTTACCTTCAAGCCTTTAAGACCCCAGATGCTATATCTTTTGATAGCTGGGCACCATCAGCTTTCTTCACCACATTTGCTTACGTACCTGCTTTGTCTTCAGCAATTGTGTCAGGAATGTGTGCATCCTGGAATGCCAGTTTAATAGAACAAAGTATTCTTGCATTGAGAGAGTACTTGTGGAGGTCCAATGTCCATCTGCTGCCTTAATACTAACCTATAAATATATGTACATAGATCTATTTCCCCATTTTCATATATAAATATATTTACATATGTACATGCCTGTATTTAGACCTCTATAAATGCCCTTTGCCTCCTACTTCTTTCCTCTATTTCCTTTTACTTTCCTCTTGTCCTACTATCATGCTCAGCCTTCATTTTCAGTAATTCCTTTCAGTTACATTGGCCTTGATCAATCCCTACCAGGCTTCTTACACCCTCCTCACCATTGATTTTTGATCACGTTGTTCCCTTGTCCCTGGGTTCATTAACACCACTTCCTTTCCCCCACCTTCCCCTCTCCCGTGTTCCCCCGAAGCCGTCAGTCCCATTGTTTATTCCTCTGGATTGTTTATCCAGCCTATCTTATCTAGATAGACCTGCAGAGATAAAAATATGCACAACAGAGCAAAACAAAGCAACAAAACAAAACAACAACAGAGAGGACCATATGGCTGGCCCCACTATGAGACAGGACATCCCTCACTGACCCATAGCCCTACGAGGGACAACACTGGAGACACAGTGTGGGAATTGTGCCCAATCTGACCTCACCACACTGAGGAAAACACTAAGGGCATGCAACAGCATAGCAAAGGGAGCAAAGCAAGGAACTCCCGAGGGAGTACCAAAAATAGACTTTGGGGCCAGGGTGTGGCACTCCATCAGACTCAACTGGAAAACACTCCTAAAGGCCAACAAGCAGAACTTGAACTACTTACAGGCTTCTCTCTCTCTCTCTTCTTTTTTTGGTCATTGTTCTTTTGTTGTCGCTGTTGTTTTGTTTTGCCCAGTTTTATAAGTGTGTCTCCAAAGTAGACAGATATGCATAGGTGAGACCTATGAAGGATGTTGTATGCCTCCACAAGAAAGTCTAAAATCCAAATTTAGCCACCAAGGTTTGGATACAAACCAGGTCAAAAATGTCCAATTAATAAGATAGTACTGGATATATTTTACCTTTAGGGTCTATATAAATATTGTTAAGCATTTCTCCCCTATGTCATGTTGCACCATCTGGTTTACCCATCAATAGAAATGTAATCAACTTTCTGGAGATGGATGTACTCCCACACACACATTTTGATGTGAGTTTCCAGTAAGGTTCACTTATCACTCTTGTAGGAGGGTTTGTTGATTTGGGGTGACCTTGGAACAATGTTGAATAGCAGCAACTGGTTGGTCTTCTTTCTCTCCTCCCAGTATGAGAAACTGCCCCCAGTTTGAGTGAGACCTCCTCTGTTAAAGTGGTTTCCAAGATGTACAAATAATAGAGGTGATTTGTGGTCCATGGACACTAGGCAAACTCACTACTGAATTTGATTACATGACCTGAGAGAAGAAGCCTGCCATCCTCTTGGTGCTTATCTTATTCGTAGACTCGTATCATGTCTGTCCTTTTGTGATTGACTAACTTCACTCAGCATGTTTCCAGTTCCACCTATGTCATGACATGTTTCATTACTGTTTTTTAAGTATGCAATTTTAACTATTCCATTTTTTTGTATATAACAGAGTTTCTTTATCCATTCTTCTACTGACTGGATGACAGTGAATTTAGTTGAGCTTTATGTTGCTTTCCATTATGTTGTACATGTTTACAAGCCCACCAGTAGCATATAAGAGCTCTAGTCAACCCCAACCCATACACCCTCTCAAGCATTTGTTGTTCTGTTTTTGTTTTTTAATAGAGCTTTCAAGAATGTAAGGCAATACCCCATTATTCTTAATTTGTATCTCCAGGATGATCAGTGAGCTTGAGCATTTATTAATGTGTTTGTTGGCCCTTTGAGTGTCATCCCTGATTGTTTATTCGTGTCCTTTTCCCACTTTTTAATAGAATTATTTGGGGTTTTTTTTCTTAATGAGGTGTTGCAGAATTCTATAGATTTTAGTAATTAGTACCTGTCCATTGTATCATTTCTAAATATTTTTCCCAATCCATGGGCTCTTATTTTACTCCTTTGATAAGCGTGTTTTATTTTTAGTAGGGACAAGTTATCAATTTGTCTTCCACTGTGTGTGTTTCCTTTATTGCATGTGGTAGTCTGTGTATACCCTGCAACTGGGCACTTGCATTTTAAAATTTTCTCATTGATGATTCGTATAGCACTCAGGTTTACATTTAGTTCTCTAATTCATCTTGAGTTCACTTTTGTGCTTAAGGTGAGATGTGGGTCCTGTTTCATTCTTCTGCAGATGGAGATCCCATTTTTAAAGCACCATTTATTGAAGAGGATATCCTGTTCCCATGAAATGCTTTTAGTCCTATACTGGAAATCTATTTCCTTTAGGTAGATGCTTTTATTTCTGGGTTTTCTGTTCTGTTCCATTAATCTATGTGCCTGCCATTGTACAGTGCCAGTCTGGTTTGATTACTGTGCTGTACTATAGGTTTTGAGTTCGGGTAGTGCAAGAACTCCAACTTTGTTCTACTTTTTGAGGTGTACTTTGCTTATCCTGGGTTTCTTCTCTCTCACATAGAATTGATCATTAGTTTTTAAATTTCTTTAAAGAATTATATTTGAATTGTGTTTTATTTGTAGATGCTTTAGGCAAGTATTGAGATGTTTTTTAAATATTAAGTCGTCTGATCCATGAAGATAGGATAGCCTTCAATTTGTGTAGGTCTCTTTTGGTTTCTTGTAATAATATTCTGTAGTATTCTTTGTACAGGTCTTTTGTTAAGTTGGTTAAGCTTATTCCTAAGTATTTCGTCTTTTGCATGTCCATTGCAAATGATTTCCTTAATTTCTCTTTTTTGGAGTTCTCTTGCCTAGTATATTGGAATCCAATTGCTTTCTGCTTGTTAAACATTTATCTTGCTACTTTGCCAAGCCCCTCAATTGTTTCCAATGGTCTTTTTGTGAAAACTTGGTTTTCTCTATATATAAAATCATATCATCTGCAAAGAGTGAGATTTTCACTTCTTTGCCTCATTGTATTTCCATGAATTCTATTTGTTGTCTAATGGTTAGACTAGGACTTAAAGCACAATGTTAACTAAAGTAATGATAGCAAGCATCCTTGTCTAGTACCTATTATCAAGGGAAATGTTTTCACTTTTCCCCCATTGAGCATGATGTTGCCTGTTGGATTTTTTTATACGGCCTTTATTATGTTGAGGAATTTCCCTTCTATTCTTTTTTTTAAGTAATTCCTTTTAAATTTTATTTTATTGGGGCTCTTACAGCTCTTATCACAATCTGTACATATATCCATTTTTGTCAAACACATCTGTACATATGTTGTCATCTTTTTCCAAACATTTTCTTTCTACTTGCGCTCCTGGCATCAGCTCCTCATTTTCCCCCTCTCTTCTCTACCCTTCCTCCCCCTGCCCTCTTGATAATTTATAATTTTTTTCATGTCTACTTTCTATTTTTATTTTATTGAGTGTTTTTATCAGCAAAAAAAGAGGAAGACTCTCACTAAGACAGATTGACACAATGGCTGCAGCGATGGACTCAAGCAAGACAATGATTCTGCGGATGGGTCCGGAGTGGAAAATGTGTCATTCTTCTGTACATATAGTGGCTATCAGTTAGACATGAGTCTATAGCACCTAACGGTAACATACATGACTGGGAAATTTATCAGAGTTCATGAATGTTTTCAGAGCCTATTCAGCTTAAACATAATATTGTTGTTGTTGCTAGTTGCCATTGAGTCAGTTCCAACCCACGGCAAACGTATGCACAACAGAACGAACAGTGTCTAGCCCTGCACCACCCTCCAAATTATTCCTAAGCTTGAGCCCATTGTAGCAGCCACTGTGTCAATCCATCTCATTTAGGATACCCCCTTTTCACTGCAAAACACCCACACACATACACCGCTTTATAAAGCATAATGTCATTCTCCAGGAACTGGTTTCTCCTAAGAACACGTCCTAAGTACGTGAGACAAATTCTTGTCATCCATGCCTCTGGAAGGAGAATTCCGGCCATACTTCTTCCAAGACATCGGTTTGTCTCTTTGGCAGTCCATGATACTTTCAACATTCTGTTCCAGCACCACAATTCAAACCCATCAATTCTTCTTTGGTCTTCCATATACAATACCTAACTTTCCCATGCATATAAGGCTACTGAAAATACCCTCGTTTGGGATCAGGCACATTTTAATCCTCAAAGTCACCTCCCTGCTGTTCAACATTCTAAAAAGATTGTGCAGTAGATTTAGCTAATGCAATGGATCACTTGATCTCTTGATTTATCCTTTCATGAGCATTATTGTATATCTAAACCCGATGAAATCTTTGACAACTTCAAGCTTTTCTCCATTTATCATGATGTTACCTATTAGTCCAGTTGTGAGAATTTAGGTCTTCTTTACATGGACTTATTTTTTTTTTAACATTTTATTAGGGGCTCATACAACTGTTATCCCAATCCATACACACATCAATTGTGTAAAGCACATTTGTACATCGTTTCTCAAAACATTTTCTCTCAACTTAAACCCCCAACATTAGGTCCTCGTTTTTCCCCTCCCTCCCCGCTCCCCCCTCCCTCATCAGCCCTTGATAGTTTATAAATGGGTATTTTGTCATATCTTGCCTGTCCGACGTCTCCCTTCACCCACTATTCGGTTGTCTGTCCCCCAGGGAGAAGGTCACACACAGTTCCATGTAATCGGTTCCCTCTTTCCTACCCATTCTCCCTTTACCCTTCCTGTTTTGCCACTCACACCACTGGTCCTATAGGGCTCATCCGTCCTGGATTCCCTGTATTTTCAGTTCCTATCTGTACCAGTGTACCTCCTCTGGTCTAGCCAGACTTGCTAGATCGAATTTGAGTCATGATAGTGAGAGCAGGGAGGAAACATTTAGGAACTAGAGGAAAGTTGTATTTCTCATCATTGTTACATTGCACCCTGACTGGCTCATCTCCTCCCTGAGACCCCTCTGCTTTACATGGACTTATAATCCATTCTGAAGTCTACAATCCTTGACCTTCATCAACTAGTGACAGTTCCTCCTCACTTTTCAGCAAGTAAAGTTTGTCATACGATTGTTTATGTCAAAGGTTGTTAATAAGCCTTCCTCCAATCCTGATGCTAGGTTCTTCTTCATATAATCCAGCTTCTCTGATGATTTATTCAACATACAGATTGAATAAGTAAGGTGACAGACTTCAATCCTACAGTTATTTCTTCTCACCTGGAGTTGTATCCCCTTTGTAAGTGAAGATACTGAAGGCTCCATTCCGATCGGCTTTGCTTTATTCATCTCAGCACGGTTGACTCTATTCTCAGAGAGAAGCTCCTATTCAGTCACATTTTGAGTGGCTTCCGGCCCATGGCCCATCCTCTGGCACTATCTCAAGGTTCTGATTCCAATCTTTGGAACTTCCGAATCTGAAAACGTCACCATGCTAGACATAAGGTTTTCGGGGCTACTTTTTCTTAAGTGGGCAGACAATTCCTTCTTTGTTGTCTGTTCTTAGTTTGTAAACTCCACTGACATCTGTTCACTTTGGGTGACTACTGGCATTTAAAATACCAATGACATAGCTTCTAGTATCACAGCAGCACACAAGCCACCACAGTACATTAAACTAATAGACAAGTGGTGCCACTTTAACTGTAGGTGCTAATATCCATTTTGATGACTACACAGATCACACACACAAAAACACATGATTAAAAAGTTCACGAACAGGTTGTAATGCAATGGAGAAATGCTCAGGATAGAATTATTCATCAGGACTAATTACAAAGTTGTCTGAGTGCTGCCAATACATGCCCAAATGGCAAACCACCAACTGTAAAATTCAACCTGTAGGTGTTCAGCTCAAGGTCTGTGGGTCAGCAAACCTAACTCACTGAATTAAGTACCCAGAGGCACCCTACTTCAAAAGCCAGCACAAATTGATTCAGCTTCACCAGCTTTGTGGGCTGGTAAGTCCTTGATTTTGCTTCTGGTTCTCCTTTACTTACCACCTGATGCTGCTTCCCTGATGTCACCGCTGCCTTCTGGGTCCAGGAGTTTCGCTGTGTAGGAATCTCTAGACCATAAAATGTGTTCCACACTTGGTTCTTGCTTGTAATAAGATCTCTTCCCCTGCTTCTCAAAGGGCTCAATTTACACACAGCAGATGGCATCACAGGAACCCTATTCACAGTTACCCACAGGTAAGTCCTATCAATACCTTCCCCCACCTTCTTAGCAGACACATATAGGAAAAGGTAGTTTAGTGGGAGTTAAAGACTTAGGCTAGAAGAAATATATTAAATAATCCACTTCCCCTGTAAATACATCTCTTGACTGCTGCTTCCATGAGCATTGATTATGGATACAAGCAAGATGAAATCCTTGGCAATTTCAATATATTCTGTTGATCATGATATTATCTATTGGTTCAGTGGTGAGAATTTTTCCTTTTTCTTACATTCAGTTGTAATCCAGACTGAAGACTGTAATTCTTCATCTTCATCAACAAGTGATTCAAGTTCTCCTCACTTTCAACAAGCAAGGTTGTGTCATCTGCATGTTACAGTTTGCAATAAGCCTTCTTCCAAACCTGATGCCATTTTCTTCTTCATATAGTCCAAATTCTCTGATTATTTGCTCAGCATTCAGACTGAGTAAGTGTGATGAAAAGATGCCACCCTAAAGCACATCTTTCCTGAGTTTAAACCAAAACGTACTCCCTTGTTTGGTTTGCACAAGAGCCTCTTGTACCAATTCCAGATGTGCATTCTGGAATTCTCATTCTTCTCAAGGCTATCCATACTTTGTTATGATCCACACAGTCAAATGTTTTTGCAGAGTCAATATAACAAAAGTAGACATATGTATCGTGTCTTTATTTTCAGCTAAGATCCAGCTGACATCAGCAATATCCTTTGTCCCATGCAACCCTTCTGAATTTAGCCTAAATTTCTGGCAGCTCCTTGTCAATGTACTGTGGCAAGCAATGTTGAAACTCTCATAGCATTACTTTTTGCTTTAATTACCATCTTGCACTTGCCTATAATGAACCCATGTGTCATAGAGGGAATTGTACTCCTTCCCACCATTATCACTTTCCCCACCAAAATGTGTGTGTGTTGGGAGTGTATACTTGGCTATGCCATGATTTTCAATGGTTTGGAAGTTTTGGAATGATGTGATCATTCCCCATGATGAGATCTGTTGTAACTAGCCAATCAGTTGTAAGGAGAATATGGTGGGAATCAATACTCTTACTTAGGTCACTGCCCTAAGCTCATGGTAGTTTCCCTGAGGGTGTGGCCTGAAACGCCTTTGCTTGCTTTATTAAGATCTGAATTAATCAGGCATACTTGGGTCTGACATTGAATATTATTTTGAGTTTTGCTGACCACCAACTCCCATTGTTTGGGTAAATAGTGTCCATTCACATAAGAATTTAATCTGTATAAATCAATAATCCATGTATTACAATTTGTAACCAGCCTACACTTGTTTAATCTCCTACTCTCAATTGTGTTTTAAATACATTACAGTGGGCTTAATCAATGACACCAAAACCAGAAGGACCAGTTATCTCTATGGTGAACCAGAGGCAGATAGAAAACATAGATAAAGGAATATACTAGGGGCTTTCACTTAATACTGGCTCTAAACAAAGAATTAGTTCTTTCAACATGCCCTGCTCAATACGTGCTCTCATGAAGGAAACACAGAAGATATGAGTGCTACAGCAAGGTGTAGTGAAGAAACTAGACAGTGCCCAGCTTCTGGATTCTTAAAGGCTTGTTTTCAAACAAGCAGCCATCTAAATGAGTCATCAACTAAGTCCACATGGAAGCAGCATACCAGTCTGCATGATCCAAGAATTGCAAATAATATAAATCCAAATCTGAAGAGAAAAATGGTATCAGAGTTTAAATTGTTAAACTCTGGTTTGCAGAAGGCTATGGATGACAGTGGAAGCCCAAAATATATTAGCAGGATCTGTGCATGGAATAAGCCTCTAGTGATTTCTCTCTGGCCATAATCAAAGTATGGGAATAGTCTGGTTAACAGACAGAGAATATTGTATGGATGATTATAGTTGATTAAAATGAAAAATATGAATTGAATTTCTAAAACTTTATCATTTGTTCTCTCTTTTTTTCACATTGGAATTTGTTTTTTAATATTTTCTCTTTTTTTCAAATTGACAATTTTCTCTGTTGTGTTGTGCTCTTGTTGGTAGCCTTCTTGACTCTCTATGAGAGTCTCTATATGCTTCCCAGTATATGAAGCCTAGGATGGATTAATCTAAAGAGACAATAACTAGATTAAGGGTTCCTGGGGATGCCATAGGAGAAGTTGGGAGGTAATGCAAAGTTAATAATAAGGAGTACAAGAAGGAAGAAAATATTTTAAAACTTATTTGGTGCAATACTTCTTGATATGACTGAACTATGATGTCTGGATTTTGTCCTAATAAAATGGTTTATTTTTAAACAGGGAAAAGAAGCAGAAAGGGAGCAGAGAAGGTGGGACATAACTATCACCCAGAAATAAGAAACTGGAAGCAAAGTATGTCTTTTGGCCCCAGAATCCTGTTCTGAGAACTCCCTAGAAACAGGGTAATATTGTTACCAAAGCACATGTAGATCTTCAAGAGATGCTTGACCCATAGGTGTTGAAAGGAGGCAAGGCCCTTCATCCAGAGTCTATAGGGAAAGAAATACACCTACTGTTTTGAGTTCCAACTTCCTACACTGTGAATGAATGCATTTCTGTTCTTATTAAAGCCTTCCAACTTGTGGTCTTTCTTTAATAGTAGCACTAGATAACTGTTATGCTGGCTTCTTACTGCTTCTATAATAGCACGTCTTAGACAAATGCCTTCTTTTTACTTTATATCAGAAGAACTAGACTGCTAGCTATGTTAATGGGATTGTTAAATAGTGGTGATGTGAAACAGAGGGTTAATTTGTAATTAATAGCACAGGCTTTGGAAACTCATATGTCGTTGTTTGTTTGCTGTTAGAGAATCTGCTCTAACTCATAATGACCTTATGCATACCGAAAATGACCTATTACTTGGCCCATCATTACCCTCACATTAATATTTATGGCTATGCTCACTGTTGCAGCAACTGTGTCCATCTATCTTACTGAAGTTCTTCCTCTTCTGCTGACCTGCTATAAGCATGATGGTGCCACCCAGCATTTGGTGCCATCCAATGAGGAGCCCAAAGTAAGTGAGATAAAATCTCAGTATCCTCCCTTCTAAGGAACATTCTGGTTGTTCTTCCAAGATAGATTTTTTGTTCTGGCTGTCCAGAGAATATTCATTTATTACAAATGCCATACTTCAAATATATTGACTCTTCTTTAGTCTTCCTTTTACATTTTCATTAATAACCAATGGCATGCAGGTGACACAATCTTGCTTGATGAAGGTGAAGAAGACATGAATCACTTAATAATAATGATCAAAGTCTACAGTCTTCAGTGTGAGTTAAATCTCAACATAAACATGGAAGAAGCACACCAGCCTGTGTGACAATGAGGTGTTGAAGGGGTCAGGTATCAGGCATCAAAGAACAAAAAATCATATTGTGTGCCCACCTTCCCAATATGATCACTGAAGACAAATGTGTGCATAAGATATCAAAAGATACAGCACCTGGGGTCTTAAAGGCTTGGAGATAAACAAGCGGCCATCTAGCTCAGAAGCAACAAAGCCCACATGAAAGAAGCACACCATCCTGTGTGACCACGAGGTGTCAAAGGGCTCAGATATCAGGCATCAAAGAACAAAAAATCATATCATTGTAAATGAGGGGGAGTGCAGAGTGGAGACCCAAAGCCCATCTGCAGGCAACTGGACACCCTCTTACAGAAGGGTCGTGGAGAGGAGACGAACCCGTCAGCATGCAGTGTAGCAACAATGAAACATACAACTTTCCTCTACTTCTTAAATGCTTCCTCCCGCCCACTATCATGATCCCAATTCTACCTTACAAACCCGGCTAGACCAGAGGATATACACTGATACAGAAAGGAACTGGAAACACAGGGAATCCAGGATAGATGATCCCTTCAGGACAAGTGGTGAGAGTGGTGATACCAGAGGGTGGAGGGAAGGTGGGGCAGAGAGGGGGAGCTGATTATAAGGATCTACATATAACCTCCTCTCTGGGGGGTGTACAACAGAAAAGTGGGTGAAGGGAGATGTCAGACAGTGTAAGACATGACAAAATAATAATAATTTATAAATTATCAAGGGTTCATCAGGGAGGGGGCAGTGGGAAGGGACGTGGAAAAATGAGGAGCTGATACCAAGGGCATAAGTGGAGAGCAAATATTTTGAGAATGATGAGGGCAACAAATGTACAAATGTGCTTGACACAATTGATATTATGTACGGATTTAGATAAGAGTTGTATGAGCCCCCAGTAAAATGATTTTTTTTAAATCTCAACATAAAACAAAAATGAGCAACATCATGATAAATCAAATCAACAAGTAACATCATAAATAAGAAAAGCTAAAATTGTCAAAGAAATTATTTCATTTTACTTAGATCCATACTCAATGTCCATGGAAGCAGTATTCAAGAAATCAAATTACTTGTTTCATTGTATTAAAGACCTCTTTAAAGGTTTAAAAAGCAAAAATGTCAGTTTAGTTACAGAAGTATCTGACCCAGACCATATTTTCAATTAGCTCCTGCATGTGAAATTTAAGAAATGAAAAAGGAAGACAGAAGTATTGATGGAACTGACATGTTTGAATATTCAATTTTACCCTTGGCACACATATAAAAATGAACTTTTAAAAGCCTATGAAAAAATCCACTATCTGGGACAGGAGGAAAATCAAGAGAAACAGAGGAAAGAGCTGGGAGGCAAAGGGCATTTATAGAGGTCTAGATAAAGAAATGTACATATGCAAATTTTTATATGACGATGGGGAAATAGATCTATGTGCCTATATTTACAGGTTTAGTATTAAGGTAGCAGAAGGACATTGGGCCCTAAAGTACTCCCTCAATACAAGAATACTTTCTTCTATTAAATTGGCATTCTATGATGCTCACCTTCCCGACACAACCGCTGAAGACAAAGCGGGTGAATA
>NW_022111367.1:1668125-1669949 GCF_000313985.2 Echinops telfairi
GTGGGTGAAGGGAGACGTCGGACAGGGCAAGATATGACAAAATAATAATTTATAAATTATCAAGGGCTCATGAGGGAGGGGGAAGCAGGGAGGGGAAAAATGAGGCTTAAGTGGAGAGGAAATGTTTTGAGAATGATGAGGGGAATGAATGTACAAATGCGCTTTGCACAGTTGATGTATGTATGTATGGATTGTGATAAGAGTTGTATGAGCCCCTAATAAAACGATTTTTTTTAAAAAAGAAAAAATTCACTATCTTTTAATTATATATTTCTATAAACTTTTTAAAGTCCCCTCATGTTTTGAGTAAGGAGCCTGGTGGTTTGGTGGTGATAATTTGGGCTATTAACCACAAGGTCAGCAGTTCGAAACTACCAACAAACCCACGGGAGAAGTATAAGGCTTTCCACTCCCTTGAAGAATTCAGTGTGGGAATCTCCCAGGGGCAGTTCTACCCTATTTTGTAGGGTGAAGATGAGTCGGCATCAATTTAAGAGCAGTGAGATCCTACATTCGCTGAGCTTCAGTGTTCTCGTTTGTAAGCATGTGTATAATAAATGCCTACTTCCTCTATTTATTCTGAGATTAAATGACATAATATATACAACATATTTTAAAAACATAAGATTTTCAGTGGCCTCTTCCTCTAAAGTGAGGACTGAGTCCTCCTTCCTTATGTATTCTTAGTGTAGGAGCTCTGCTGAAACCTGTTTGCTTTGGGTGACCCTGCTAGTATTTGAAATACCAATGATATAGTTTATAAAATCACAGCAAGACACAAGTCACCACAGTACAACAAACTGACAGACAAATGGAAAGCAGGGAAAATGGGTTGTATGAAGAGTGCAGCATCAGGATTGGAGAAAGACTTATCAGCAACCTGTGTTATATAGATCACACAACCTTGCTTGCTAAAAGGGAGGAGGAATTGAAAAACCTACTGATAAAGATCAAGGATTGTAACTTTCAGTATGGATTACAACTCAATATAAGGAAGAAAATCCTCACAACTAGACCAATAGATAACATCATGATAAAGGGAGAAAAGGTTGAAGTTGCCAAGGATTTTGTTTTACTTGGCTCCACAATCAGTGTCATGCAAGCAGGAGTGAAGAGATCAAAAGACATATTGCAGTGGGTAAATATGCTACCCAAGACAAGTATTAAAGAGCAAGAATATTACTTTCAGGACTAAGGTTCACCTGACCCAAGCTATGGTATTCTCCATTGCATCATATGCATGTGAAAGTTGGACACTGAATAAGTAAGACCATAGAAGAATAGATGAATTTGAATTATGGGGCTGGAGAAGAATATTGAAACTATAATGAATTGTTTAAAGGACAAATAGAGCTATAGTGGAAGAAGTAAAGCCAGAGCACTCCTTAGAGGCAAGGAAGGTGAGACTTCACCTGACATACTTTGGACATGTAATCAGGAGAGATCAGTCCCTGGAGAAGGACATCGTGTTTTGTAAGTGGAAGGAGAGTGGAAAAGTGGAAGGCCTGTGACTAAGAGTGTTGACACAGTGACTGCATCAAGGGGCTCAGGTGTGGGAACAAATGTGAGGATGTCACAGGACTGGGCAGTGTTTCATTTTGTCACGATGAGTCAGATCTGACTGGGTGGCACTAAAAACAACAACATTAAAAAAAACAACACCCTCGTTGCCATTCGAGTCAATTCTTACTCCTAGTGACCCCATTGGACAAGGGAGAACTGACCCTATTGGACAAGGAAGAATGTCCCTATGGGTTTCTGAGACTAATTCTTTTTTTTTTTTTTAATCATTTTATTAGGGGCTCATACAACTCTTATCAGAAT
>NW_022111367.1:1670970-1672751 GCF_000313985.2 Echinops telfairi
TCAGCTTTCTTCACTACATTTGCTTATTCACCTGCTTTGTCCCATCAACTGATGATTGGATTAAAAAACTGTGGTATATACATACAATGGAGTACTATGCATCACTAAAAAACAGTGATGAACGAATGCAAAAGAGACTAATTCTTTAGGGGAGCAGAAAGCCTCATCTCTCTCCCGATAAGCCACTGATCATTGTTAACTGCTGATCTTAGGGTTTGCAGTCCAATACAGAACCTGCTACAACACTAGGATTCCTATGACCCTTGAAAACCAGCTTAATGAAACAAATCAGACACCAAAAAATGCAACTATTGTATGGTAGAATTTATAGGAAAATTTATAAATACATATTCGTATAGTGAGACATAAAGCATATTAGATGTTTCCAGGATTTAGGAAAGGAAAGAAAAGGAAGCTATTGTTCATTGATTATAGAATTTGTATTTGGTATAATTAAAAAGTGATGATGATTGTGAAGGCCATTGAATCGTATTCTTAAAAATTGTTAAAATTACAAAGTTTGTGTTATATATTTTGCCACAATAAAAAATGAAATAATGTATGCAAAAAAACTTCTATAACATCTCTTAGATCAAATTCAAGCTCACTGCTATGTAGTTGATTCTATCAGCAACCCTGTTAGGACAGAGCAGGGAAATTCCATGGCATATCTCTCCAGAAATAGCTATTCCTAGGATCAAATTAATTAGAAAAGGGGGCTAAAACCACAGAGCACAAAACTCTGAGATGAGGGGTTTTCTCTACATCTTCTTGTGGTTGTTGCAAGATACCATAAGTCTGTTCTGACTCAGAGCAACCCTATGTTCAACAGAATGAAACACTGCCCAGTCAGGCATAATCCTCACAACTGTTCTTATGTTTAAGCCCACTCTTGCAGTCACTGTGTCAACCCATTTCATAAAGGGCCTTTCTCGTATTCTCTGCCCCTTTACTTTACCAAGCATAATGTCCTTCTAGAAGGACTCTCTGCTGACATGTCTAAAGTAGTGAGACCAAATCTTGCCACTCTTCTTTCTTTTTTTAAAATAATTTTACTGGGGACTTTTACAACTTTTATCACAATCCATACATCCATCCATTGTGTCAAGCACATTTGTATATATGTTGCCAAAGTCATTTTCAGAACATTTTCTTCTTACTACCTGAGCCCTTGGTAGAGAAATTAACCATGTACAGGAATGGTTAATATATTTCTGGGTATACATTTCTTACAATTAGGATGACTCTCCTCTTAGACCCTTATATAGTCTTGGTTGGATCTGTCATAGCTCTAGGGTGTGTGCAAATGAGTCTGTTAATAAAACAATGTATTTCTAGGTCACCTGTGATCCCTTTTATGCATGTCCTGATTTGGGAAAGCCATCTTATTTCTTAAGAGCATTCTGGCTATACTTCCTCCAGAAGAGATTTATTTGTTCTTTTGGCCATATTTTCAACATTCCTTACCAGTACCATCATTCAAATGCATGAATTCTTCTTTGGTCTTCTTATTCAATGTGCAACTTTGATAAGATATGAGGTGATTGAAAATACCATGGCTCAGTTCAGGTGCATCTTAGTCCTTAAAGTAACTTCCTAATTTTTCAATCCTTTAAAAAATTCATTAGTAGGCCACTGGAGATCCCCTTGCAGAGGGGTCTCGGGGAGGAGATGAGCCAGTCAGGGTGCGATGCGATGTAACAATGATGAGAAATACAACCTTCCTCTAGTTCCTAAAGGTTTCCTCCCCGCTCCCACTACCATGACTCGAATTCTATCTT
>NW_022111367.1:1673124-1677685 GCF_000313985.2 Echinops telfairi
CGCTTTACACAATAGATGTGTGTATGGATTGGGATAACAGTTGTATGAGCCCCTAATAAAATGTTTTAAAAAAAAAATTCTTGTACAGCAGATTTACCAATGCAGTGTGTCATTTTATCACTTAACTGTTATTTTCATGAGCATTTATTGTGAATTCAAGCAAGATAAAAATCTCAATAACTTCAATCTTTTCTCCTTTTATCATGTTGGTACCTATTGGTCCAGTTGTGAGGATTTTGATCTTCTTGACATTGAGTCACACTCCATATTGGAAGCTACAATCTTTATCAGCAAGTAATTACAGTCCTCCTCACTCTCAGAAGTAAACTTGTGTCATCTGCATATCACATATTGTTAATAAGCCTGTCTCCAATACTGATTCCAAATTCTTTTTCATAATCCAGCTTCTCAGATTATTTGCTCAGCAAACAGATTGAAAAAATTTGATGACAGAATAAAACCCTGATACACACATTTCCGGATTTTAAAGCACTTATTGTGCCTTTGTTCTATACACACAGCTGCTTTTTGATCCATGGACCCATATAATCGCAATATGTTCTGAAATTCCCATTCTGCTCAAGGTTATCCATAGTTTGACATGATCCACACCGTCGAATGTGTTGGCATAGTCAATAGAACAGAAGTAAATCTCTTGCTGAGGTTCTCTGCTTTTGTCTCTGACGTCAGCAATTAAATCCCTTGTCACATGTTTTCCCGAACCTGGCTTGAACCGTGGGCCGCTCCCTGTCAATGTACTGCTTGCATGTGGTATCAATGAAATCATTCTATTGTTTGAACAGTTTGAAGAATCACTTTTCTTTGGAATGGGAACACAAATGAATCACTTGTAGTCAGGTGGCCACGTAGCTGTCTTCCAAATGTCCTGGTATAGACAATTAAGTGCTTCCAGCGCTTATTCAGTTGTTGAAGCATTTTCATTGATATCCCATCAATTTCTGGAGCCTTGTTTTGGGCAAATGTTTTCAGTGCACTCTGAACGTCGTCATTCAGCATCATTAATTCTTGCTCATATGCTACCTCCTTAAATGGTATAATGTTGACTCATTTGTGGGGGTACTCTGTATTCTTTCCATCTTCTTTTGATGCTTCCTGCATTGTTCATTAATTTTCCCATGGGATTTTTCAATACTAAAAATTGAGACTTGAATTTTTTTCTTGAATTGTTTCAGTTTGAGATATGCTTAGCATGTTCTTTTTCATTGGTTTTCTAACTCCAGGTCTTTGCACATTTCATTATACTATTTTGCTTTGTTTTCTCAAGCTGCCTTTTCAATTTTTCTATTCAGCTCTTTAACTTCATCTTTTTTTCCATTTGCTTTAGCTACTGCATGATGGAGAGCAAGTTTCAGTTTTTCTTCTGACATCCACTTTCATCTTTTCGTTCTTTCTTGCCTTTTTAATTACCTGACACATTTTTCATGAATGATGCTCTTGATGACCTTCCACGGCCCATCGGGTCTTCTGTAAGTAGTATTCAGTGCATCAAATCTGTTCTTGAGAAGTTCTCAAAATTCAGGTAGGATACACGCAAGGTTGTATCATGAACTTGTTTTTATTTTCTTCAGTTTTAACCTGAACTTATGTATGAGCAGTTCATGGTCTGCTCCACCATCAGCCCCTAGTCTGGTTTTAGCTAGCAATATTGGGTTTCTCCATTGTCCCTGCCCATAGATGTAGTCAGTTTTTATTACTGTGTATTCCATGTGGAGAAGTCCATAAGTATAATTGCCTTTTGTGTTATTGAAAAAGGCATTTGTTATGAAAGTGTCAATGGTCTTGAAAAATTCTATCACATGATCTCCAGCTTCATTTCTGGCACCAAGTTGATGTTTTCCAACTACTGTTCCTTCCTGTTTCCAACTTTTGTATTCCAGTCAAAATAATTACCAATGCATCTTGATTGCATATGTGATCAATTTCCGACTGAAGGAGTTCAGTGTTTCCCCGAAAGTAAGACAGCCTCCGAAAATAAGACCTACTTACAGTTTTGCCTCTTGCTGAAATATAAGGCATCCCTCCAAAATAAGATCTCTCTGAACATAAGGCCTCCCCGATAATAAGGCTCCCCGAAGCTACCATAACTCTGGACTCTGCACCGCAGCAGCGGGCTCCACCACGCAGCTCACTGTTGGCCGCAGCGCAGCCGGAGCAGACAGGAAGTGCGAGTAAATGTACCATAGATTATGAGTAAATGTACCATAGATTGTTGTACGTGGAAATAATGGTAGTAACAAGAAATTCTTGATACTATAGGATTCAGTTTGTCTGGTTATGCTAGTTTGTGATGACAACTACTACCATACCATATACAGGTAATAAATTTCCTTTTTTGTTGTTCAATAATAAATGTGTACCGTATTCTTCTTCATGGAAAATTAAGATATCCCCTGAAAACAAGACCTAGCGCGCATCTTTGGGAGCACAAATTAATATAAGAAACTGTTTTATTTTGGGGGAAACGGGGTTGCTATAATTTTTAATTATCTTCATCATTAGTTTTAGCATTTGGTGTAAAATTTGAATAATATTTGTATTGATTGGATTTCCATGAAGGCACTGGTATTATCCTATCACAGAGAGCACTGTACTTCAAGATTGATTTTAAAATGTCCTTTTTGACAGTTGTGCTATTCTGGGTAGACTAGAGAAACAGAATCTATAGACATCTGCATGTATAAGAAAGAACTTTATATACAAGAGCAATTGAATGATGAAAAAACATCCCAGTCCAGATCAAGTCCATATGTCTGATATTAGCCCATGTGTCTGATACCAATCTATAAAGTCCTTTTCAGACTCAATGAAACACATGCAATGATGCCTAATGCAGGCAGGTCACAGGCCAGTGGGTAGGAAGTCTTGTGGATCCAGCGGCGGTGTAAACATTTCAGCACTGGCAAAGGTCTCCACATGGCTCCTCCACCTCCCAGGGCATGGCTATATCAGCGTAGTGTGATGTGTCTTGTCAGTAGAGCATCTCTCAGGTAGTGAGCCTTGTCAGTAGAGTCTCCAAGAGCGTGAGTATAGAGTGTCTCCTGCCTCCAAGGAGGAAATACAGGAGTTCCAAGAATCCTCAGGAGAAGTCAAGGCCTACAAAGAGACCTCATTGGCTATATCCTGATAGGCAGGCTAGACTCCACTCATAAACTCTTAATCCTCAAATTGATACCAGATTATGTAACTACTACAACTATGAATGACATACTACCTCTCGATTATGTTATTCCCAGCATAGTAAATGATATGATTTTCTGATTTTAAATGGCCAATACCAGTTCATTTCTGCTCTCTGAAACTTGGATACTGACATTTATGCATTCCATTTCATTTTTGGTCACTTCCAATTTTCTGAGATTCATATTTCATACATTCCAAGTTCTGATCATTCGCAGATTTTTTTCAGCAGTTTCTTCTTACTTTGAGTCATGTTCCCTCAGCAAATGAATATCCCAAAGTCTCCACTACCACAGGTTTTACTCTATTCATGTCTCCACTGCAAGAAATCAGCTCCTCAGCAGTAACATTTCATGTGTCCTCCAAGCAGAGGGGCCATTCCCCCAACATTATCTCCAGCAAAGTTCTGCTTTCATTCTGTGGACCTTCAGTATCTGACAATGATTTGAACCAATGCATAAGGTTTTCAGCGTCTGCTGCCTCTGAAGTGGGCAGCCAATTCCATCCCTGTCCCCTTAGTTAACATATATTTGTTAGAATCAAATAAAGTCATTACTTTATAACATCCCTCAGTCTTATCCATTCTGCAGAGAATGACCCGTTCCTCTTTTTTTAGGTGGGTGGGGGCATCCTTTTGCTTTGAATAAATATCTAGCTTTGTAAAATGTTGCATTTTGTGATACCTCGTTGTCATGTTTAAGCAGCTGAACTTCAGCTTCTTCAGAGGGAGCAGTGCCAGATGCAGTGGAGATCACCTGAGGAAAACTAGCTTCCACCCAGAGTAATATTGTCCCTGTGGGCTTCTGAGCCTGTAAATCTTTATGAAAGTAGAAAGCACCATCTTCCTTGAAATGTCTGGTGATTTCAAACTGCTGACCTTTCAATTAGAAACCCAACAGGTAACCCATTAGTAATTAATTGGAAGGCAGTGAGTTTTTAAATTATGAATTCATCTTGACTATTTACTCATAATTATTCTGTGAAGATTAGCCTGAGTTCCTTAACCAAGTGACACTTGATAAACTTTATATCATTTTACTTGTGCAACTTTCATTCTATCTTACAGGCACTTAGTACAGATATTTGTGCACATGCATCAGTAATCTTTTTGTTTGTTTGTTTTCTCTTTTCTGATATTTTTAAATCATTTTATTAGGGGTTCATACAACTCTTATCACAATCTATACATACATCAATCATGTAAAGCACATTTTTACATTCATTGCCCTCATCATTCTCAAAACATTTTCTCTCCACGTAAGCCCCTGGCATTAGGTCCTCATTTTTGCCCTCCCTGCCCGCTCCCCCCTCCCTCATGAGCCCTTGATAATTTATTAATTATTATTTTGACATATCTTGCCCT
>NW_022111367.1:1680575-1688792 GCF_000313985.2 Echinops telfairi
AAATGAGGACCTAATGTCGGGGGTTTAAGTGGAGAGAAAATGTTTTTAGAATGATGTACAAATGTGCTTTACACAATTGATGTGTGTATGGATTGCGAAAACAGTTGTATGAGCCCCTAATAAAATGTTTAAAAAAAAAAACAAGAATAAACAAATTGTTCGATATTTCAAAAGCTCAAGAAACTGTAGAAACCATTCAGGCCTCAAGTTATAATATTAAAGAATTCTAAGAGCAAAATATTGAATGATGCTGCAGGCATTAAGAAATGATGGAAGGGATGCACAGAGTTGCTGTACAAATCATAACTGATCAATTCTTAACCATTTCAAGAGGATACACATGATGAAGAACAAGTAGAAGTCCAAGCTGCAGTGAAGGCATTCATGAATAAGTGAACGGTCCAGGATTTGACAGGCTTTCCACTGAAATATTTCCACAAACTGATACAGTCCTGAAAATACTCACTAGTTAGTTTGTCCAAGAAATTTTGGAGACAGCTATCTGGCCAATGTATGGAAGGAGATCCACATTTGCTCATACTCTTGAGAATGGTGACCCAACAGAATATGAAAGAGTATCATAAATAACCCAGAGGAAAATTTGATAAAGAGCATTCAAGAACATTTGCAAGAACATGATACAAACTCAAGCTTCATTCACTAAAAAATATAAACTGAGTGATATCATTGTTGACAGCAGATGAATCTTGATTAAAAGCAAAGAATACCAGGGAAAAAAATAGCATGAAGGCCCTGATTTATGCACAGGAAACAAAGTTAATCCTCAGAATTATTTGTGTCTAGTTTTGCTGTAAACATTCTATATAAAACTGTGCTCTGTTCTGGGATACCATAGACTAAAGAAAATGTGACAGAATTACCCTCATGCTTCAATATTTCAGTTTTAAAACCTGGAAAACTGACACATGGAAACTGAACAACATACTACTTAAAAACAACAGAGGAATAGATCAAATAAGGAATGAAATTAAGAAATTCCTTGAAACAAGTGATAATGAAAACACATGAGACCAGAGCCATTGCGGCACAACAAAAGCAGTTACCAGAGGACAATTTATAGCAATCAATGCACACTTAAAAAAAGGAGAGAGTCTAAAATCAACACCTTAAGATAATACCTCAAATAACTAGAACAAGGGGAACAACAAAAGCCCTGAAACAATAGGGGGAAAACAACATGAAAATTTGAGGAGAAATAAATGAACTGAGGGGGAAATTAGGAGGGAAAATCAAGACAAGAAGTTGGATTTAGATTTCCAGGAAGCTTAATAGACCAGAAAAAGAAAGAGAGAATGCAAATATTAGAGATAAAAAGAATTATAAGTGAAAAGGGTGACATCATAACAGATCTAAATGAAATAAAAGAATAATAACACAGTATGATGAAAGACTGTAATACAAGTTTGATAACCAAGAAGAAATGGACAAATATTTAAAACTACATAATCTACCCTAGTTAACACAAACAAATGTAGAAAACCTGCACAGACACATAACAGAAGAATAAATTGAGAAGGTTAGCACAGAAATTCCAACCAAGAAAACCCCAGGACTACTTGGCTTCACAGGGAATTTTACCAAGTATTCAGTGAAGTCCCATCACCAGTTCTATACAGATTATTCCAGAATATAGTGAGGGATAACAAACACACAAACTTGTTCCATGAAGCCACCATAACCCTGAATCCAAAATCAGGCAAAGACCTCACAAAGGCAGAAAACTACAAAGTAATATTCCTCATGAACATAGTTGTAAAAATTCTCAAAAAATTCTGGGCAATAGAATCCAACAACATATCTTTTTTTAAAATGTCATCATGATCAAGTGGGTTCATAACAGAGATGAAAGGATGTTTCAACATACAAAAAGCAATAAATGTAATCCACATAAATTAGACAAAGAATAAGAACCATGTGATCGTATCAGTAGATGCAGAAAAAGCATTTGTCAATACCCTACATCCATTCCTAATAAAAAACACTCGATAAAATAGGAATATAAGGAAAACTCAGTTCAATAAAGGTCAACGGCCAATACAACACTCAACACAGAAAAACTGAAAACAGGAACTAGACAAGGGTGCCCTTTATTGCCACATTTATTCAACATTGTGCTCTAAGTCTTGGCCAGAACCATTAGACAATAAAAATAAATCAAGGAATATAATTGGGCAAAGAAGTGAAACTTTTGCTCTTTGCAGTTATGATTTATACAGAGAGAACACCAAGAACCCCACAAAAATACTGTTGAAAACAATTGAGGGATTTGATAAAGTAAGTACTGGGATACAAGATTAACAAGCAGAAATCAATTGGATTTTTATATAACACAGAATAGAGTTCAAAAAGATGTTACCAAGAAAATAATACCATTCACAATAGACATCCAAAAGATGAAATACCTATGAATAAACAAAGAAAAATAAAAGATCTGCACAAGTAAATCTACAGAAAGTTTTTACAAAACACAAAAAGAGACTTCCACAAATGGAAGAATAACTCATGTTCATGTATAGAAAGACTTAATATTTTGAAAATGTCAATACTACCTAAAGCAATCTACAGACACAACACAATTCTGATTCAAAGCACAACTTCATTCTTTAAGAAATGGAAAAACTAATACTAATGTCATATTGAACTTCTAAAAAGAAATTAAAAAGAGCAAAGTAGAAGTTCTTGTACTACCCAATCTCAAAAACTACTAATAGCTACAGTAGTCAAAACAGTCTTGTATTCATATAGTGGTAGATACATAGATCAATGAAATGGGGGGGGGGGGCAGAAATAAAAACATCCACCTACAGACAACTGATTTTTGACAAAGGATCAAACAGTATTAAATGGGTAAGGGATACCCTATTCAACAAATTGTGCTGGAAAAAATGTATCTTGATCTGCAGAGGAATGAAACAGGATCCATACCTCACCCCATACACAAAAAAGGAACTCAAGATGGATGAGAGAACTAAATGTAAACACCAGAGCTATCAGGATAATTAATGAGAAAATGGGGGCAAGCATAAGGGCCCTATTGCAGGGCATACATGGAATAGTAAATAAGATAAAGGAAGTACACACAAAGTGTAAGACAAAAAAGATGATAGGGACCTGAAAAAAAATAAAACACTAATGCACATCAAAGGACTTCATCAAAAAAGTATTGACACAATGACCCAATTAATAAAATCTGCAGAATTCTGCAACACCTCAATAAGAAAAAGGCAAATTATCCAATTAAAACGTGGGCAGAGGATATAAATAGAAAACTCACAGAGTTGTTGTGAGTTGGACACTGGACTGGCTAACAAATGCATGAAGAAATGCTCACAATCACTAGCCATCCAGGAGACGGAAATGAAAATGATGAGATACCGTCTGACCCTCACAATAGCCCAATTAAAAAAGAGAACAAATAATGCTTGAGAGATATGGAAAGACTGGAACCTTTATACATTACTGATGGACATGTAAATATGTACAACCATTGTGAAAAGTGTTGATAACTGAAACAACCTGCAATAGAAATACCATACAATCCAGCAATACTTTGCTGGGCATATACCCCAAAGAAACAAAAGATAGGACACAAAAAGGTGGAATCTCTCCCAACTTTGATGCAACACAGTTCACAATAGCAAGAAGCTGGATGTAGGCCAAATGTCCACCATTAGAAAAATGAATAAACTCAAGAGCCCCGGTGGCACAGTTGTTAGGTGTTCAACTGTTAATTGCACTTTAAGCAGTCCAAAACCACTAGCCTCTCCAAAATGAGAAAGATGGGACTTTCTACTCCCATAGAGTTACAGTCTCCCAAACCCACAGGGACAGTTCTACCCTGTCCTATAGGGTCACTATGAGTGGACATCGACTAAATGGCAGTGAATTTGCTTTGAATTTTTTTGGTACATATACACATGAAATACCTCATCCTACTGAGATAACTAGAAGCCATTATGCTGAGTGAAATTAGTCAGTCACAAAAAGACAAATATTTTATAAATCCACTACTAAAAGGATGAACACCAAGATGAAGGCAGGCTTCTGCTCCCAGGTCATGTCATCTTCTAATCCAGTCTCCGAAGAAACGAGAGAGAGAACTTGTCTAATGTACATGAACATATATCACCTCCTGTGCATGTATATCTTAAAAACCACATTGACAGAGGAGTCTTCACCTCAGCTGAGGTCAGTTTTTCCAGATGTGGGGAGAGGAAGAAGACTATTCAGTTGCTGCCATGCGATATTGTTCTAAGGTCACCCTAAATCAACAGACACTTCTACCAGAGTGATAACAGCCTTACTGGAAATTCAAGTCAAGGTGCAAGGAGGTGTGGTATGCAGGTCTTGTAGAAGCTGATTACATTTCTGTTGGTGGGTAAATATGAAGAAGCAACCTCCAGGGAGGAAAAAGGCTTAATAATACTTATAAAGAACCCAATACTTATAAAGAACCCAAATGGAGAATATGCCCTGTACTATGTTCCTAATTGGACCCTTTTGACCTAGTTTCTACCAAGCCCTTGGTGATCCATGCAATGTCTTATAGACTATTGGGACTTTAGACTGTTATTTCAAAGAGTACAACATCCTTCATAGGCAACACCAGAAGGACTTGATATAGAAAACCCCACTAAGTGAATTGGTTTACCTCAACCTCACCTACAGTTCTTGGACTTAATATTGAAAGTCCCTAGTATGAGAAGAAGCGATGACTGATACCCCAATGTTCTGGAACCAGTTGTCATTGCACATTAGTTCAGACCTCTTGCCTTGAGGGTTCCAAATGAATAATGGCCTGGAACTACCTGATGGTTACTATTTTATTGCCCTCTTTGCTTTATTATGACATGTATTAATGTGTTAGGCATGATTCTGCTCAATGTTATTGAAAGTTTTGCCCTATTACCAACACCAATTATTTGTTTTGTTAATGTTCAATAATTTACTCTTCCTCTGTACAAGCCAGAAATTCATATATTGTGACCATAATTGAAGATTGTGAACAGCCTTGTGTGGTAGTTACATAATCTGTTGTCAGTTTGAGACTTAAAAGTGAATTGGATGGAGTTTAGCCTGTCAAACAGGTCATAGCCAACCTATACTTTTAAGATTTCCATTTCTCAACAGGGTTTTTAATTCTATACCAGTGGCTTCAAAAATGACACCATCGATAGAATTTTCTTATGCCTCAGGGAGTGACTGATAATTTTCTCTAACATATACTGATCATGATATCTCTAAAGTGAACCAGCTATATAAACCATAGATATAATAATTAATTGGGAGCTTACACTTAATTCTAGCCCCAATCTTAGAACAATTAGTTCTTATTACATGGCCCTGTTTGATGCTCACCTTTGAAGAGATCACTGAAGATATGGGTACAGCAATTCATGGCAAAGAAACTATATGATGCCGAGCTATCAGATAGAACAGGGTCTGGGGTCTTAAAGGCTTATCTTTAATCAAGAAGCCATCTAAGTGATTAAATTCAGGGAGTAAATTCTGAATACTCAGTTTATACAAGGCCATGAATGACAGTATAAGCCCAAATTCATTTGCAGGATCCACACAGTGATTAAGCCTCCAGTGAATACCCTCTGACCATAATTGAAGATTGTGAATAACCTTGTGTGGTTGTTACATAATCTGTTCTCAATTTGAGACTTAAGACTGAATGGGGTGGAGTTTAGTCTGTCTTTCAGGTTGCAGCTTGATGATCTCATCTGAAGGCACTAAGGAGATAAATATCTCACGGGAGGAGGGACACAGTCACTCCCTCTGAGGCAGTACCATGGATAAGACACATGGAGCTATGCAAGAGCCCTGGATCTGAAGGAGCCATTTGGAGATCCCTGCCAGCACTGAGATGCTTCCACTGCCACAGGATCCACAAGACTTTCCACCCACTGGCCTGTGATCTTCCTGCATTTGGCATCATTGCATGTGTTGTATGAGTCTGAAGAGGAATTTGTAGATTGGTATCAGACATACAGGCTAATATTGGACTTCTGGATTTGATCTGGACTGAGTTGGGATATTTTCTCAATATTCAATTGCTCTTGCATATAAAGCTCTTTTTTATACACATATGTGTGTCTATGAATTTGTTTCTCTAGTCTACCCTTTGTTATTGTATTAGTCTGGGTACTTTGGAGAAACAAATCCACAGCAACTCATGGATAAGAGAGAGTTTTATGTAAAGAAAATGTGCATCATGAAAACATCCCAACCCAATGCTGCCCAAGCCCACAAGTCCAACATTAACCCATTAACCCAACACCAGTCCACAAAGTCCTCCACCTCACAAAACAGAGGCAATGATGCCGACTGCAGGAGGAAAGCTGAGTCAGTGAATGAACAAGCATCTCAGCACTAGCAGGGGTCTCCACACGGCTGCTCCAGCACCCAGGGCTGCATCGGGATAGGTCCATGTAGCTTCTCCTTGGGGATGTCTTGTAGGAAGTCAATCTTGCAAGCTGAAGCAGGGAACTGCTAAGGCAGCTGCACCCGATGCAACCATCACAAAACAAGAGACCCGAGAACTAGAAAGGCGAGGCTTCACCACCCATTTATCCCTTTGCCTTTCAACCAGCACCACGTGTGATTATCGGCCAGGCTGGCACAATTAACTAACTCAGTTATGAAACAGAATTGTAAAGTCAATTATTGCAGAAGTAGTTTAAAATTTAACATCTTATTCTTTGATCTCCCTTTTGACCCATTCCAAATTTGCACTAGTTCTTAGTTATTTTCTGTTTTATTTTCTATTGCGGTTTTCTATTTTACTTTGCTTTTGTGGTTAGTTGGTTTTAGTCATTATTTTTGGTATTTTTTCCTCTTTATGAAATCCAAGATAAGTAAATCTATAAATACAGTATGTTAGATTACAAAAATATTGTTTTTAAAAAAACTAAACTAGTCTTTCCAGATTTTTTGTATTTTATCTATTTCTCTCACAGGCTTATTTCAGTTTCACTATTGTTGTCCTCAAATGAGTACCATATAGTGCAAATGGTTAAGTAGTCAAGTACTGAACTAAATATTGGGTATTCAAACTCACCCAGAAACTTCTGCAAGGCAACAGCCTTGAAAATCGTTGGGGGCAGATCTTCTCTGTATATCTATATTTATCGCTAACTCAATAGAAACTAATTGAATTTATTTCACAGCAAGTAACACCACCACTTTCATTCTTGATTAACCCTTTTTTATATCTAAATAACTTCCCCCAGAAGCAATGACTGACCAAGTGTCCTGGAATGAGAACTCTTTGATAGTGGGAGGTGATAACTCTATTGGGAACTCTTTCTCCTTGTCTTCATCTCTTGAACCAAACTCCTCTCTCGAGTTATTTTCAGACATATGTGATGCTGAAGGAACATCCTTAGTGAAAATAAAATAGTAGAGAAAGGTTCTAAGATAGTATCCAAGTAAAAATCACTCACTTGGTGATACTACTGTTAGATCAGAAAATTAAGAGATAAGGGGGGAAGTATTGGGAGGCAGGGTGCCTGAAATAGAGTTCAGGTGTACTAGGGTCTGTGGTTCAGAACTCCCCCTGCAATTTTCACCCATGGAGCAAATTGGGCTCCCTGGTGACTAAATTCATTGCATCTGTCCTTGGGCTCCACTAATCCCTCACCAGGTCCAGCAGGTCTCTTCTCTGCAATCCTTCCCCCTCTTGCATTCTTGGGCTTTCCACCTCTTTCTGCCTCGCCACCCCCACCCCCAGGTACAGAGCAACTGCATCAGATATCCCCTTTCCCCAGAGGTTCAGCTGTTACCCTGCCAGCATGGGTAACAACAGATAATTAAACAGTAATTTTTGGCAATTAGGGAGCCCCTAAGATATTTACCTGTGGTAGAGCATAGACCCTCAGAGCACAGCCTGCAGAGCTGTGCAGGAGGGAGCGAGGGGTGACACACTAAGGCAGCTGGGCAATTCAGACTCAATGGGCCACAAACCCACTTGGCCAATCTGGTCCTCCTCACCTGGTGGACAGCGCAGCACAACCCCGATACCAGGGCACCCCACAAGCCCATTACAAAAAATATTTTAAAACCAAGTTTCTTTTTTTTAATTTTTTTAAACATGTTATTAGGGGCTCATACAACTGTTATTGCAATCCATACACACATCAATTGTGTAAAGCGCATTTGTACATCATTCTCAAAACAGTTTCTCTCCAC
>NW_022111367.1:1689845-1716595 GCF_000313985.2 Echinops telfairi
CTCCTCCTCCTCCTCCTTCTTCTTCACCTTCTTTTATGTCTATCTATATAAGATAGTCTAGATAAGCAATACTAAGCTGAAAACAATGAGACCCATGGTCCTGGGGGGAGGGCAGGAGGGTGAGAAGAGGAGAGGGAGAGGTGGGGGAACGGGAGGGGAAAGCCAATAACCAAAGGACAAGGGAACAACAAGAAATCTAAAATCAATGGAGCAGAGGGTGTAAAACACCTGGCTGGGGTTGACCAAGTACCTGAGAGAAAGTGCAGAGAGCCAAATGAAGGTAGAACACGAAAATGGGACAGGAGGAAAGTAAAAGGGAAGAGAGGGAAAAAACAGGAGGCAAAAGACATTTATAGAGATAAAGATATATGCATGTATATATGTAAATATATGAGTATATAATGATGGGGATATAGGTCTATGTACATATGTTTAAATGTCTAGGCAGGTACCAGACAGACATTGGGCCTTTACTCAAATCTTTCCTCAATGAAGAAACACTTTGCTCTAATAATCTAGCACTCTGTAATGCTAAACTTCCCAAAACAATTGGTGACGTCAAAATGGGTACACAAGTAATGTGGCGAAGAAAGCTAATGGTGCCTGGCTATTGGAAGATATAGTGTCTGTGGTCTTTAAGGCTTGAAGTTAAGAGGACCTAATGTCGGGGGTTTAAGTGGAGAGAAAATCTTTTGAGAAATGATGTACAAACGCGCTTTACACAATTGATGTGTGTATGGATTGGGATAACAGTTGTATGAGCCCCTAATAAAATGTTAAAAAAAAAAAAAAAGACTTGAAGTTAAATAAGTAGCTATCTAGTAGGGGAGCAATAAAGGCCACATGGAAGAAGCACACCAGCCTGTGTGACCACACGGTGTCGACAGAATCAGGTAACAGGCATTAGAAAACCTAAAATAAGTAATCATATTGATGCAAACGGGGGGGTCGGAGTGAAGACCCAAATCCCATCTGTAGATCATCGGACTCACAGAAAGGTCACAAGGAAGAGACCAGCCAGCCAGGGTGCAGTATAACATCAATGAAACACACGGCATTCCTCCGTTTGGGAATGTTTCCTCCCCACCATTATCAGAACCACAGTTTTACCTTACAAATTTCCAGCTAGTAGAAGAGCTCTCAACATACAGTATCCAGGACAGATAAACTCCACAGAAAAAGTAATGGGAAAAAAAAAAAAAAGAAAAGAAAAAGTAATGGGAGTAGTGCTACCATGAGGGTCGGGGAAAGGTGGGGGGAGAAGGAGCAGAAAGGCAGAACTGATCTCAAAGATGAACATATAACCCCACCCCTCTGGGGGATGAACCACAGAAACATAGGTGAAGGGAGATGGGCAGTGTAAGATACAAAAATAATAATAATTTAAAATTTATCAAGGGTTCATGAGGGTGGGATGGGGGAGGGAAGGAAAAAAGAGGAGCTGATACAAAGGGCTTGAGTAGAAAGAAAATGTTTTAAAAATGATGATGGCAACATATGTACAAATGTGCTTGATACAATTGATGTATGTATTGTTATAAAAGCTGTAATTGCTCCCAATAAAATGATGTATAAAAAAGAAAAGAAAACAATACCAAAAAAAGTGGGATATGATTTAGGAGAACAAAATTCCTGTTTTCCCCTTCTGGAATGCCCTCCCATTGTTCTCTGCCTTTCAAATTCATATTCATCCTAAAAATACCATACATACTCCAACTTTTTCAGCAGGTTAGTCCTATCCTTGGGTCCTAATTTTTCCCAAATGTGACATTAATGGAGAGGTTTCCTACAGTTCTCAAATGCTGTCTCTATGAAACTTCTCAATCTCATAATATTTATCCAGCTCTCAACTGCAGTAATATTTTTTTGCCCCATTCATTTGGTAACATCTAGTGACTTATACTATTAGCCATATGCTATTTATGAGACTTTGATGATTTTGCTTAGTCTCTAAACTCAGTTTTCTCTCCCATAAAATGTGATTATTAAACAAGATAGTATACCTCATAGGTTTCCAAACTCATTTGGCCTACTTCACTTCTTCAGAAAAAAAATTACTCAGCACCCTTCTGACAATTAAAAATGTTTGTACTATCTTTTTAAAAATATGTTCAACATAAAGTAAAGGTATTTACTTTTGCAGCCCCCATGAATCATTCCCGTGCCTACCAGGAGGTGGCATCACCCACTTTGGGAAGTATATGATAGAGCCATGTTTGTGCGGTGGTTAGGGCAGTTGCCTACTAACCAAAATATGTTCAGTACAGGCCCAGCAGGTGCTGTGCAGGAGAATGATGTGGTAATTGGCTTCCATGAAGATTACAGCCTTGAGATAGCTCTGCTTTTTCCTATACAGTCAAAATGAGTCAAAACCACGATGATAAGATTGATCTTAGAAGCAATACAAGACAGAGTTGTTTTAAGAAGTAGATGAGAGAACATAAACAGCACACCACAATAGCCAGCAATAGACACCTTGACACCCTGAGGAAAAGGCCTGATATCTATGTCAGAAAAATTAGACATCACAAACCCTATGGGTCACCAAAAGTGAAAATGAAAAATAGAGAGAGAGAAAAGAACATAGGGACATCGTGAAACAGCATTAACCCAACAGCAACTGGTTTTTGTTTTTTTTGTTTTTTATCAATAAATATTACCTAGAGCTAACACCAGCTTTTTATTTCATGTGTCAATTCCCTGTAACCCCAAATATGTTAAACTACTTGAGGTGGAAAATTCATGGCACTTTTTATGTCCATCGTATTTATTATAATTCACCAGTGTGTTAGTCCAGGTAGACTAAAGAAACACAGTCATAGACACTCATATGTGTATAAGAAAGAGCTGTATATAAAAGACCAATTGTATATTGAGAAAACATCCCAGCCCAGTCCAGATCAAGTCCATAAGTCTGATATTAGCCCATATGTCTGATACCAGTCTATAAATTCCTTTTCAGACTCATGCAACACGTGCAATGATGCCGAATGCAGGAAGATCACAGGCCAGTAGGTGGAAAGGCTTGTGGATCCAGTGGTAGTATAAGCATCTCAGCGCTAGCATGGGTCTCCACATGGCACCTCTTTCTCCAGGGCTCTGGCTCCATCAGTGTAGCTCTATCTGGCTTACCACCAGGAATGTCTCGCAGGGAGATAAAACAGAGAGTATGTGTCTGGCCTCCAGTGAGCTATTTATCTCTCTCATGTCTCCAAATGCAGTCATTAAGCTGCAACCTGATTGATAGTCTAGACTCCACCCCTTCACTCTTAATATTCTCAGGTTTTCACCAGATTACGTAACTACCACAACCAGTGTTTTATTGGTTACTTGACTGTTACATCTTTATGTCTGAGTTTTAATCATTAACCCTCAAGAATTAATTCTTCTACCTATGAAGTAAATTTTTGCCAATTCAGTTCTTAAAATTGTATGAAGATAATGATCCATGACAACATTCTTAATTGTTCACAATTTTAAAAAGACAACCTCAAAATCATTATCATGGAGTTGATTTCAACTCATAGTGGCCCTATAAGGACATGGCAGACCTGCCCCTGTGGGTTCTAGTGCTCTAGAAATAATTTCACAAAAGCAGCCCAAAAGAAAAGACTGTCAGCCCTGCTCAGATATAATAAAGGCCAAGGTGAATTAAGATGGAAGTTCCTTCATTGTGGAATTGTGGTGCTTCTCTACTATAGTGTAAATTCTAAAGTGTGTGTGTGTGTGTGTCCCTTTGTTTTCAAGAAAGGAAGGAGGAGTGGCAAGAGAATTAGAAGAGGAAAGACAACAAAAGGAAAGGAAGAAGGGAATGAGGAAGAAAGTTGTGAGAGAGTGATGAAGAAAAGGAAGTTGGCAGGGAACTAAGAGGAGTAGAGCAAAAGAGAAGACCTTTTGAGGAAAAGAATAGATTGATTTAAAAGCAAAATGTTATGGTCCTGAAATTGTAGTAGAAAAGGCATTCAGCCTACCTACAGACTAGTAAAGAGGGAGGTGAATAACTACAAAGAAGGTTTCACTTTGAGCTTAAACTTGTGTACGTAAGTATTTAGATTCCACCAGTTGTCTATCAAATTGTTACAGTGTGGTGGTGGTATGCATGTGGCTATGATGCTAGAAACTACACCACCAGCAGATTCAGGTTTCAGAAGAGCTTCCAAATTAAGACTTGAAATTAAGATTCTGAAAGAAAGCTTGGCAATCGATTTCTGACAATTAGAGATGGAAAACCTATATCACAAAACAACACTATCCAATTCTTTTGTTTTAGACAGGTCATCAGGAGGGATCTATTGCTAGAGGACATTATGTTTGAAGTAGTGGACCATAAAGGGAGAGGGACCATTGATAAGATGAATTGACACAGGAGTCACAATGATGTGAAGCATGTGAAGATGATGAAGGACCAGTTCCTATTTCTTTCTGTTGTATATAAAGACATCGTCAAATAAATCTGAGTCAACTCAATCACAGCTAATAATAACAATGTACCTATATTACTATTCTTGATGGAAATTTCTGTTGTGGAATGCAAGATGATATTATTCTTAGCCTGACTTTTTTGTAGTGATTTCATCACAATCCTAAGGAGAAAATATATGCAACAGATGTAAGTTTTTTAAATACTTTTTTTATTATGTTCTCTTTTTTTCTCCCTCCCTTACATCAAGGCTTCTAAAATTCCATGTTTTGCAGCAGAAAAAGAGCTGTGATTACAATGGCTTCTCAGCTTTCTGTATGTGATTGCCCATGAAACAGCATAATTGAACAAAGGGCTTTCAACAATCCACATCAATATCTTTTAGGTCGATGAATAGATTACCTTTAAGTTAATTTAAGAACACAGTTCTTCTACCCAAACCATGGGGCTACTGAGAAAATGAATCAGAAACCAGACTTGAAAACCCAAAGCTAACATAAATGGTCTTCTGTGAATCCAAGTTGTTTTTGTTATCTAGGGTATCATAATAGAAATACCACAAATGGATGATTTTACCAGACATTTATTTCTTCACAATGTAGGAAGCCAGAAGTTTGAATTCTCTAGGGCAGTGGTTCTCAACCTTCCTAATGCCACAGCCCTTTAATACAGTTCCTCACGTGGTGGTGACCCACCAACCATAACATTATTTTTGTTGTTACTTCATAACTACAATTTTGCTACTATTGTGAATGAGGCGACCCCTGTGAAAGGGTCCCAACCCACAGGTTGAGAACCACTGCTCTAGGGTAAGGCTTTTTCTGTATGCTCTGTTAGATGGTCTTTTTCTATTCAACTTTTGCGTCCCGCCTCCTTGAAGACCTCCATGTGCCTTGGCATCTACCTTACCCTATCTGTACTTCTCTTCCTGCTTAATCTCTTTGATATCTCAAAAGAGGTTGACTCAAGACACATCCTTCACTAATATTGTCTCAGTAACATAATAATCACAACCCACTGTGAAGTGGACTTATGATCACCCAAAACAAACTCTCTGCCATAGAGAGACTCCATGAGTCTCTATATGTCCTAGTGACTTCATAGGACAGGGTAGAATTGCCCCTGGAAGTGTCCAGGACTGTCACTCTTCTGGGGGTAGTAAGCCTCCTCTTACTCCCACAGGCATCTCAAAAACTCACTGCCATCCATTTGATTCTGATTCATAGAAATCCTATGGGTCAGAGTAGAACTGCCCCTGTGGTTTTCCAAGACTGTAAATTTGAGGGGAGTAGAAAGCCTCATCTTTGTTCCAAGGAGCAGCTGGTGTTTTTGAATTGTTGACCTTGAGGTTAGGAATTTTTTTCAGAGACACAATTCAATCCGTAACACAAGATAAAGGGTGATATTGTTAGGAATTTCCAAGCCTCCTATTCAGATCTAACTATGCAGATAGTGATTAACACACGAAAATCCAATCCCATCTACATTTTAGGAAAGCATGCTAGCTTGTATCCACATAAGTAGTTCATCTCCATGGGCTGCAGGGGTTTTCAGTGAATAATAAATTTGTTTTATAGGAAAGACATTAAAAAATCTTTATAAAATATAGTTTCTAATGCAAGGAAAATTGTGAGTAGGCTTTTGGGTTTTAGCTTAAAATGTAATCAACAGGCTTAAGGACTGCTGCTTCTCTGACAAGGCTCTTAAATTTACTGGAATGCCTTAATTCCCACAAGGGAAGAAATAATTTCCTGTGAATTCCAAGTCCTACAAGTTACTGAAATGTAGCCATTTCCTCTCATTGCTGAGCACCCTTCTTGCCTATATCTGCAAGGGTCACATTCCTCTGCTGTGTAGTTATGGACATCCATAGCCCTTTTCCCTGGAAGCAGAAAGCAGGCAAATCTTGTATCTGGGTACTCGGCCAAGAATTTCCATTCTGAGAAAACATTGGCCTCTAGAATTTCTTTCATTGCTATTTGAAAACAGACACTGAAGTTTTCAAGAACCTTTCTTGTAAAACCTGCAGCTATATTATGATTTAAGTCATGCCTTATCACAAAGTAGCAAACCAGAAAGCTATAAGGGTTAGGAAAGGTCAATTATATATAAGCCTCCCCATATGTGTTTTCACTGCATGACTCTGGGAAGCATTTACATTTTGAAACCAGGATTATCTGAGATGTGGTATTATAGATTCAGATGGTTTAAATCATAATCCTATTACTTCTAGCTGTGTGACATTTGGGAAATTTGTTGGCATCTCTGAGTCTCAATTTTCTCATTTGTATAATGGAGATTTAGGAGAATAAAGAAAAATCTATTTCTAAGATTATTTCCAAAAGTTGGTAGAGGAATGGACTCACATATAACAGGCTGAGCATAGAAGCCATGTCAAAAAATAATCGTCTCTGTGAAAAAAAATGTCAAGATAATTAAAAGGCTTGATGTCAAAAGTGAATCATGATAACGAAAATTATGGCTCCTAACTTGTGCAATGACCTGTTAAGCTAAATTAATTTTCTACTAAAAGCTCTTCTTTTTCCAAAGATTTTTGAAGAAGTAAATCTCGTGTTAAATAGTAGTCAGTTGACAAAAGAATGTGTTGTCCCCGCCGCCACCCCCCACCCCCCATGCCCAGGACAGGACTATTCTGTTGCATGTAAATTAATTTAGGAAAGGTTAAGTTAATTAAAAAGAAAAGTTATATCTACCATAATTGCTTTGCTCCTTGAGAGTCAGCTCTGAAAGACCTTTCGCTGTTTTGTTCCACCTAAGAATTCTGCACTGGCTATTCTTCAGACAAAGTCTTCGTTCAACGTTCAAATCAAGATCTTTATAGCACATGCCTAATTAGTACCAACCTACTTTCCTCTCTTTTTTGTTTTCTGAAGTGCATGGAATTTATGATCAGTAAATCATAACTTTACACATAATAAAAGTGTTCCACATTATTACTATTATTATTGCTATTGTGTTGAGTCAAATGTATAGAAATCCCACATTTACAGAGTAGAGCTGTGTTCCAAAAGATTTTCAAGGCTCTGTGACATTTTGAAAGTATGTAGATCTGCAGGTCTTGCTTTGGAGGTATGTCTGGGTAGATTTGAGCCATCAACCTTTCATTTAATAGTTGAGTACTTATACGTTTGGACCACCCATACAGCTGACTTCAAATCATATAAAGCATTTTAAAATTAATAAATTCAAGAGTAAGTTAACCTACAATACAAACTAAGCATAGAGAGGGAAGGTGGTATTAATATAGAAGAAAGGCAACCCTCATGCATTCTACAAGGTGAAAAGCATGAACAAACAGAATGACCTAACATTTCATTATTCATAGATAGTAACTGCTAAGATTTTTGTTTCCATTTTATTTCTAAGTCCTCAGAAATAGTCTTATATTTGTTAAATTGGGATCATAAATATATCATGGAAAAACCCCAATCTTGCTTCTGACCCACCACTTTGACTACAGCTGCAAAGCTCCTGGGCCAAGAGAAGTATCTACCCAAAATAAAAGCTCTTTTTTCCTCTCTGGGTTTCCTTAATAAAAGCCTTTTTTTAACTTTTAACAGATGGTCAATTTAATGTTTTCCCTTTCTTCTTCCTTCTTCCCCCGTTTATTCAAACTACTTTTTTTTTCTTTTTCTTCCTCTTTTCTTTCTCTTTTCCCTTTCCTCTTTATTGTGGAGTCTGCCTCTTTTTTTTAATAGTTTCTATTTTATCTATCTGACACCACATGACAGAATCAAATACCCCCACATGACCCCCAAGTTGTCCCAACCCTGATCACTGCAACAACATACTCCAAAGAGAGCAGTCAATCTCGGTATGGACACACACACACATCAGGGACAAACAAGTGAACAACACTAAGATACAACAGGATTTTCTGAATGAGAAAAGACAGTAGAACTACTAGAAAAAGAATTCAGGAAAATAATGTTCGGCCACTTTCAACAAATGGAGAAAGATTTTAAGAAAACAGTGAAAATAATAGGAAAACTATAAACATTACAACAAAACCATGAAATAGAAATCCAGAGGATGAATACTAAGATAACGGAATTAGCCAATATTTTATAAGAAAAAAGCAATAGAATTGAAAAAAATGGATATCCAAATTAGTGAGCTTGAAGACAAGTCTTTCAATTCCAATCTTTAAGAAAACTAAGCAATTAAAAAGAGAAAAGGGGGTCTGAAGAAAGCTAAGAATAATGTGTGACGCTATCAAGAGGAACAACATATGTATCAGTGGGATTTCAGAAAAGGAAAGAAAAAAAAATTCAGAGCAAATACTACAAAAAAGAAAACATCAAAACATATCATAGTCAAACTTTCCCATCTCAATGACAATGAGAGAACCCTGAAAGCAGCCAGGGAATACAGAACAGTCACCTACAAAGGAAAGCCAATAAGAATAATCTTAGATTTCTCAGTAGCAACCATGTAAACAGGAAGACAGTAAAATGATATATTTAAAAACCTAAAAGAAAAAATATAGCACAAACTAAGACCATTATACCAAGGAAAATTATCCCTCATATAAGAGAAAAATAGGTGTATTTCCATCCAAGAAAATATTAAGGGAAGTCTAAAATTATGAAAAATACTAAGGGGAATGCTCAGAAGAGATCATCAAAAACAACACATAAATATGAGATCAACATACAAAACAACACCAGCATACTTAACACAGCATTCAAAGCAGCATAGAAATATATGGAAAATTTAAAAACTAATAATACCAGAAGAAAAAGACACATCAAAATGATATCAACAGATCCACTCATTTCAATAATAACTTTGAATTTGACTGAATGCTATTGAATTGAAAACATCAGTTGAGAGACAGAGAGTAGAAGAGTAGATAAGAAAACAGGACCCATAAACACACTGCTTACAAAAGACATAATTAGACAAAAGGTCAAAAAGAGAGGAAAAGAAACTAAAACTGAGACATTGGAGGAGGGGGTGAAGCTGGAATGGCAATATTAATTTCTGATAATATAGACTTCAAAGTAAAATCCATAATGAGAGACAAAGACCATACATAATGATTGGGGGAGGGGTCGGAACAAGGACTATAATACACACTTACACACCAAATGAACGGCCCTCAGGGTGTTGTCCTTGTCAGGTGCCTTCAAATCCATTCCTGTTCATAGTGACACTATGGAACATCACCCCATTCTGCACCAGCCTCACAGCAGTCCTTAGGTTTGAGCCCATTGTTGCAGCACGGGGTACATTCATCTTTTGCTGCCCTTCTATTCAAACAAGCTTGGTGCCCTTCTCTAGGGACTGGTCTCTCCCGATAATATGCCCACAGTATGTGTTATGCTCACCATGGTTGCCTCTAAGCGTATTCTGGTTGTACTTCTTACATTTATTTGTCTTTAGGTACATTTGATACTCTTCATCAACAACATAATTCAAACACATGACTTCTTTGATCATCCTTATTCAGGGTCCAACTTTTCATGTATATATGGAGCAATTTGAAATGCCACGGCTTGGGTCAGTTGTACCTTAGCATTCAAAATAGCATCCTTGCTTTTCAACACTTTAAAGAGGTCTTCTGCAGCAGATTTGTCCAATGTGATGTGTCATTTGATCTCTTGACTGCTGCTCACATGAGCATTGATTGTGAATCTAAGCAAGACAAAATTCTTGATAAATTCTAAATCTTTTCTCCATTTATCCTGATGTTACCTCTACATTCAGTTTGAAAAGTTTGTTTTGTTTTGTTTTGTTTGCATTGAGTTGTAATCCATACTGAAGGCTGTAATCCATGACCTTCCTGAGCAAGTGCAAGTCTCCCTTACTTTCAGCAAGTAAGATTGTGTCATTTCCATAGCTCAGGCTGTTAATAAGCCTTCCTCCAATTCTGATGTTGCTTCTTATTCATAGAACCCAATTTCTCTGATTATTTGCTCAGCATACTCATTGAGTAAGTATGGTGAGAGTATACAACTCTGAAATACGCATTTCCTGATTTTAAACCATGCAGTATTCCCCTTTTCTGTTCCTACAATGACCTTGTGATCCATGAGCACGTTCCGTAGAAAAACAATGAGTGTGCTGGCATTCGCCTTCTTCTCAACATTATCCACAGATTTTTATGATCCGCACACTTAAATTCCTTTGCTTCATTAGTAAAACACATGTAAATATCATTATAACATTCTATGCTTTCAGCCAAGATTCATCTGACATCAACACAAATATCCCTTGTTCTATGTTCTCTATGAATCTGGCCTGAATTCTAGTAGCTCCCTGTCAATGTACAGCTGAAACTATTGTTGGGTGATCTTACAGCAAAAATGTATTGCATGTTTATATCACTACTTTTGTTTTATAATTTGTGCATTCTATTGTGTCATCCTTCTTTGAAATGGGTACAAATATTAATATCTTCCAGTTACTTGGCCATGTAACTGTCTTCAAAATCTCTTAGCAGTGACAGGTAAGTACTTCCAGCACTTTATCAGCTTGTGGCAACATTTCAGTTGGTATTCCATCAATTCCTGGAGTCTTGTTTTTAGCTTATGCTTTAAGTATAGCTTGAACTTCTTCCTTTGGTACGACTGGTTCTTGATCACCTGTTGAGTTGGTTGAATGTCAACTAGTTCTTACTGGTACTGTGACGCTGTATATTCTTTCTATCTTTCTAAAAAATTCTTCCTGCATCATCAAATCTTTTGCCCATAGAATATCGCAATTTTGCAACATTCAATTTCAGTTTTGCAACTTGAGGCTTGATTTTTTTTCTTTATTTCGTCCAGTTTAAGGTATGCTGACCATGTTCCTTATTTTGAATGTTCTAACTCTAGGTCTTTGCACATTTCATTCTAATATTTTACTTTGACTCCTCAAGCTACCTTCTAAAATTATCTGTTCAGATCTTTTACTTCATCATTTCTTCCATTTACCTTAGCTACTATGTAATCAAAAGCAAATTTCAGAGTCTCTAACATCTATTTTGACATTTTTTTCTTTCCTATCTTTTCAGTGAACTTCACTATCTTCATGAATGATCTTCTTGATGATATCACACAACACAACTTATCAGGTCTTCTTTCAGTAGTATTCAGAGTATCAAATGTGTTCTTGAGATGTTCTCAAAATTTAGGTGAAATAGACACACAGTTGCATTTTGGCTCTCGTGGACTTGTTTTGATTTTCTAGAACTTCAACCTGAATTTCCGTAAGTGCAATTGATGGTCTTTTCCAAAGTTAGCCCGTGGCCATGTATTAGCTGTTCATATTGACCTTTCCATCATTCTAATCCACAATTTTAAACAATTTTATTTCTGTGTATTCTATCAGAAGAATTCCAAATGTGTAGTCCCAATATGCATGGTAAGAAAAACCATAATTGTTTTCCTTTTTTTTTAATTATTTTTTTACTCTTTGTAAATTTATTTATTTAAATGTTAATGAATCATTTCATTGGGGTCTCATACAGCTCTTGTCACAACCCATACATACATCCACTGTGTCAAGCACGTTTGTACATCTGTTGCCATCATCATTTTCAAAATATTTTCTTTCTACCAGAGCCCTTGATATCAGCTCCTCATTTTTCCCCTCCTCCCCACACTTTCCCTCCCTCATAAATTCTTCTTGATAATTTATATATATATTTTTTCATATCTTACACTGACCGATGTCTCCCTTCACCCACTTTTCTGTTGTCTGTCCCCCTGGGAGGGGATTATATGTAGATCATTGTGATCAGTTCCCCATCTCTCCCCCCACCTTCCCCTTCCCCTCCTGGTATCTCTACCCTCATTTTTGGTCCTGAGTTGTTTATCTGTCCTGGATTTCCTGGGTTTCCAGTTCTTATCTCTACCAAGGTACATGCTCTGGTCTAGCCAGATTTGTAAGGTAGAATTGGGGTCATGATAGTGGGGGGAGAGGAAGCACTAAAGAACTAGAAGAAAGTTGTTTGTTTCACTGGTGTTTTATTGCACCCTGACTGATTCATCTCTTCCTTGTGACCCTTCTGTAAGGGGATGTCCAATTGTCTACAGATGGGCTTTAGGTCTCCACTCTCCACTCCCCCTCATTCACATTGTTATGATTTTTGCAGGGTGGGGTGGGGGTGGGGTGTTGATGCCTGATACCTGATCCCATTGACACCTCATGGCCCAACATCTGTCTGGAACCTTAATACTTAACATATAAATATATGTACACAGATCTAGTTCCCTATCCTTATATGTAAATATATTAATATATGTACATGCCTGTATTTAGACCTTCAAGTTCTTTCCTCTATTTCTTTTTACTTTTCTCTTGCCCTACTACCATGTTCGGCCTTCATTCAGGTTTCAGTAATTCCTCTCGGTTACAATGCCTTTGATCAAGCTCCAAGCATCCTACACCTTCCTTGCCATTGATTTTAGATCATTTGTTGTTCCCTTGTCCCTGGGTTTGTTAACAGCCACTTTCTTTCCCCCGCCTCCCCCTTTCCCATGTCCCTCCGGAACTGTTGATCCCTTTGTTTTCTCCTCTGGATTGGTTATCCTGCCAATCTTATCTAGATAGACATTCAGTGACAATAAGAAGCACAAAAACAAGACAGAGCAAAACAAAACAAAACAACAACAATAAAAAAATCGACAAAAAAAAGAAACGTCTATAAATAGTTCCAGGTCTCTTTGTTGACCTTTATGAGTGTTTTCTGGTTTTCTAGTCTGATGTGATGCCACACCCTGACCCCAAAATATATTTTTTGGTATTCCCTGGGGACTTCATTGCTTTGCTCTCCTTGCTGCTCTGTAGCATTTCACCCCAGTGTGGTGGGGTCAGATCGGGCACAATTCCTGCACTGTAGCTCCAGTAATGTCCCTCATAGTGTTATGGGTCAGTGAGGGATGTTGTGTCTCATGGTAGGGCCAGCCCTATGGGCCTCTCTGTTCATTGGCACCTCTGAGCAGGAATATCATCCACAGGCTTAGTGGGCCAGGATGTGTTCCACTCTCTCTCCTTCCCTCTTCGTTTGCTCCTGTGTGCTCTGATCAGACATACCCCTCTCCCTGATCTATAGCTTCAGTGCTGTCCTCTTAAGTGAATTCTTCTGGGGGTCTTACAACTCTTTTAACAATCTATACATCAATTGTTTTGAGCACATTTGTACATATGTTCCCATCATAATTTCCAAAACATTTTCTTTCTACTTGAGCCCTTAGTATCAGCTCCTCTTCCCCCCACCCACCCTCCCACCCTCATGAACCCTTGATAATTTATAAGTTATTTTTATTTTCATATTTTACACTGTCCACTGTCTCCCTTCACCCATGTTTCTGTTGTTCATCCCCCTGTGGGGTTTGGATTGTTTGTCAATCATGGTGGTCAGTTTCCCTTCTCCCCTACATTCACGATACCCTCATGGTATTGCTATGCTCATTATTGGTCGTGAGGGGTTTATCTATCCTAGATTCTGTGGGTTGAGAGTTCTTATCTGTACCAATGTACATGCTCTTGTGTAGCCAGTGCTGAAAGGCAGGAATGGAGTCATGATAGTAGGGGGTTAGAAAGCCTCAAAGAACCAGAGGAATAGTGTGTGCTTCACCACTGCACCCTGGTTGACTCATCCCTTCCTTGTGACCCTTCTGTGAAGGGATGTCCAATTGTCTACAGATGGGCTTTTGGGTCTCCATTCTGAATCCCCTCATTCGCAACAAAATGGTTGCTTGTTTTGGGTCTTCTGATGCCCGATTCCTGATGCTGTTGATGCCTCATGATCACACGGCATAGTGTGCTTCTCATGTGGACTTTGTTGCTTCCCTGCTAGATGGCCACTTGTTTATCTACAAGCCTTTAAGACCCCACATGCTATATCTTAGAATAGCCAGGCACCATCAGCTTTCTTCACCACATTAGCTTATTTTTTTAATCATTTTATTAAGGGCTCATACAACTCTTATCACAGTCCATACATCACTTTAGCTTATGCACCCATTTTCTCTTCAGTGATTGTGTCAGAAAAGTGAGCATCACAGAATAACAGGTTATTAAAACAAAGTATTCTTGCATTGAGGGTGACCTTGAGTACAGGCCCAATGTCCATCTGCTACCTTAATATTTAATCTATAAATATATGTACGTTGGCCTATATTTCCATCATTATATATTAATATATTTACATATGTACATGCCTATGTTTATACCTCTATAAATGTCTTTTGCCTCCTAGTAGTTTCCTCTATTTCTTTTAACTTTCTTCCTGTCCCACTATCATATTCAATCTTCATTTGGCTCTCTGTACTTCCTCTCAGCTATATTACACTTAATCAAAACCCAGCAGGCATTCTATGCCCTCCTCAGCATCGATTTTAGATCTCCTATTGTTCCCTTGTCCCTAGGTGCATTGGTTCTCCCCTTCCTTTCCCCAACCTCCTCCTCTCCCCTGTCCACCTGTAACTGCCTATCTCATTGTTTTCTCCTCAGGATCATTTATCCTGCCTATCTTATATAGATAGACATGAAGAAAGAGAAAAAAATAAAAATAGCTTATGAATAGTTCCAGGTCTGTCTGCTGTCCCTTATGAATAATATCTGATCGAGTCTGATGCAGTGCCAAGCCCTTCCCACCCCCACCCCACCTTCCCAGTCCGAAGTCTATTTTCAGCATTCCTTGGGGCCTTCCTTGCTTTGCTCCTCTTGCTGCTCTGTTGTGCTGCCTTTGTATTATGCCCTGGGCTGGGGATGGAGGTGGGGGGCACAACAAAGCTGTCAGACCGGGCACAATTCTCACACTGTGTCTCTGGTGCTGCCCTCTGTAGCCCTGTGCATCAATAAGGTGACATCTTGTCTCATGGTGAAAAAAAAAATATTTCTGATGAAGTCACTGGTCTTGCAAAATTATGTCATGCAATCTCCACAAAGTCCATTTTTTCCTATTTATATTCCTTCCTCTTTGTTTCCAACTTTTGCATTCCAATTGCTAAATTATCAATGCATCTTGATTGTAAGTATGATTGCTTACAGATGCAATACATTCTTGTTGTTCGATGCCATCATGTCAGTTCTGACACACAGAGACCCTACACACAAGAAAACAAAACAATGCCTGGTCCTGTACCATCCCCACAATTGTTAGTATGTTTGAGCCCATTGGTGCAGCCACAGGGTCAATCCATCTCCTTGAGGGCCTTTCATTTTTTAACTATATCTGTACTTGACCAAGCATGACATCCTTCTTCAAGTACTCTGTTGATAACATGTCCGAAGTATGTAAGATGAAGTCTCACCATACTTGCCTCTAATCACCACTCTGGACATACTTCTTCAGAGATAGGTTTGTCCTTTTAGCCATCAATGGTACATTTAATATTCTCCTCCAGCAACACAATTCAAATTCATTGATTCTTCTTCAGTCTTCCTTATTTGATTTCCAATGTTCACATGCATATGAGACTATTGAAAAACATCATGGCATGGAGCAGCCTCAGGGATACTCTGGTCTTCAAAGCAACATCCTTGCTTTTCAATACTCTAGAGAGGTGTTGTGCAACAGATTTACACAATGCAACTTGTCTTTTGATCTCTTGACTGTTGCTTCCATGAGAATTGATTGCAGATCCAAATGACATAATCCTTGACAGCAACTAAATCTTTTTCTATTTATCATGAAGCCTATTGCTCCAGTTCCCTTTTAAGTGGGAACCAGATGAGGATGCACCTTATCCTCACTCTTACTCCACATTGTAGTTTATTGTTTATTGTGCCAACATGGCCAATAAACACATGTGGGATTAATTGAAAGGTGGAGAGGTGGAGAGATAAATGGCTCAGCAAGCCTCACCTTTCTTGTCTCTTGCTTTTTGATCATCACACCAGTATGTGAATGCCTTGTTTGTTCTTTGCCTCAGTTTGAAAGCTTCACTACCTGTGGAACACCTAACCCATAGACTGTGTCACTGTAATTTGAGGTTCCTTCAAGACCTGCTTCGCCACACCATTGGAATTTACATCTCTTGAGCTGGGGACTGTTGGACCCTGTTATCTAGCTGACTGTTGGTGGCCTGCCTTGCTGTTTGCTGCCTGTACCTGGATAGCCTGAATTGCTCTACAGAGGACTACCCGGTGGCCCTCAAGACTTGAAGGACTGTCAGTGTCTCACACTGTCTCACGGGAGTGTGTTGCACTGAGCCATTTGTACTACTTTATTATTTAAATAACTGTTTATTTCTTATGTTATATATCTATCTATCTGTATAAATATATATAAAAGTATTAGCATTCTGGTTTTGCTTCTATAGAGAACCCTGTCTAACACAACATTCTTAGCCAGAGTCATTAGACAATCAGAGAAATAAAATGACTATTGGCAAAGAAGAAAACTTTCACTATTTGCAGATGATATCATATTATCTGTAGAAAACCATAAGACACAGCAAAATGAGAGCAAGAGAGATTTGACAACACGGTAGTATACAAGACTATTATACAAAAACTAATTGGATTCCTGTGTACTATTGAACAGAATGCTGAAAAAGAAATCAAAATAATTGACAATGGCCCCACAAAAGAAACTTTAAACAAAGAGCCCACAGACTGGGAAAGAACATTTATTAATGACATAAACGAAAAAGCACTAATTACTATAATATACAGAATTTTACAAGTTTACAACAAGAAATAAAAAAACTAATAGCCCTCTGAGAAGATTGGCAAAGGACCTGGACAGATGATTTACAAAGGATGAAACTCAAATGGCTAATAAACACATGAGGAAATCCTCCCAATCATTAGTTACCCGGAAATGCAAGTCAAAACAACTATGAGATAACACCTAATGCCCATTATTGTAACCCAATTATAACAAGAAAACAATAAAAAACAACTGAGAACAACAAATGTTGGAGAGGGTGTGGTGAAACAGGAACGCTTATCCACTGCTGGCGGGCTTGTAAATATGTACAGCCACTGTGGAAGGTGATATGGCAATACCTAAAACAAATGGCAATCGAAATACCATATGATCCAGCAATACCATTACAGTAGAACTCCGGACCTCAACGCTAATCCATTCTAAAAGGAGCATCGAGATACGATGTAGTCGAGTTCTGAATCAATTTTTCCCATAAGAAATAACTGAAAATGAATTAATCCATTCTCGACCACCAAGTTTTTACCCTAACCTTGTCTTTTTATACAAAACATTACACAGAAATTTCAAAGTCAATTAAGTTCAGAGCTAAATTATATAATTTAAATAAAAAATACAACATTAAAAAGTTTTTTAACAACTACAGTATAGCGCATACCTTGAGATTGATGTGGATCTGGATCTGTGGACATGGAAGAGGAGAGGAGGGATAGAGAGAGAATCCCCTTCCATAAAAATCAAGTGGTAGCTGCTTTTCAGAAATTTTTTTTCCCAATTTGCCTTTTTTCACTAGGACCTGGCTACTTTATCTTAAAAAAAAAAAAAAAAAAAAAAAAGCTGTCTAATGTGGTCTACTGTTGACATTTCCTTAACTGTTTTCTAAAAGGGCTTACTAAATTATCATCAACAATATCGATAACGCGGTTAACCAGTTTCTTGTCGTGATGATTCTTTTCAAAAAACCTCCTTTTTAGGATGCATGTCTTTTATCTAAAAACAGTACAAAAAGCCACAAAAACTAAGAAAATTATAGCAAAACTCTTGGAACACAACCGCAAAAGGTTTAGACAACAGGTACTACAATGCCACCAACACCAAGTGACTGAAACATGAAATGCTTTTGTTTACAAAAATCACATGCATTGGGTTGGATTCCGATGTTTTGCTCAAACAACAATGCAAAATATTCTCCACATTTCACATCGAAATCTGATTATGTCAAGTACTGATGCAGTCAAGTACTGGGGTTCTACTGTATTGGGCATATGTCCCCAAAGAAATGAGAAATAGATCACAAATGGACTTTTGCACAGTTTACAATAGCAAAAAGCTCAAAACAACCTAAGTTCCCATTAATAGAAGAGTGGATTAAAAAGCTGTGGTACATACACACAATGGACTACTATGCATTCCTAAAAACCAGCGATGAAACCATGAAACACCTCAAGTTGTGGAGGGATCTGGAAGACATTATTCTGAGTAAAATTAGTCAAGTACAAAAGGACAAATGCTGTTTGAGTCCACTGCGGAAGGAATAAGTAGCAGGTTAATCACAAGCTCAAACTTTCAGGGGTGGGAGAGATAAGAGGGAGATGATATGAAGAATTCCAGGAAGGAAAGTACATTTGGAACCTGATTGTGGAAGCAACTGTACAATTCTGTCAGACATGATTGAACTATGGAATGATATGACATAGGTATTAACTCCCAGCTTATAGCACATTTAAAAAAAATCATATATCTAGGAATGGGTTTTAGGCTCACAATAAATCCTAACTCCAATTTAGGAACAGCTAGTTCTTACACTGAGACCCTACTTAGTACTGGCCCTCTCAATACTGGCCCTCAGGAAGGGAACACAGAAGACACAGGTGCTATAACAAAATGTGGTGAAAATTTTAGATGGTGCCTGGCTGTGGTAGTTACATAATCTGGTGCCAACTTGAGACTTTTAAGAGTGAAGGGGTAGAGTTTAGCCTGTCAATCAGGTCGCAGCTTGATGACCTCGTTTAGAGGCACAACAGATCCAGCTCACTGGCGGCCAGATACACTCACTCCCTGAAAGATATTCCTGTTGACAAGCCACATGGAGCTACGTTGATGGAGGCAGAGCTGCGGAGCTGGAGGAGCCATGTAGTGACCCATGCCATCCCTGAGATGCTTCCATCACCACTGGATCCACAAGACTTTCCATCTAATCGCCTGTGATTTTCCTGCATTGTGTCATTGCATGTGTTGCATGAGACTGAAGAGGAACGTATAGACTAGTGTCAGACAAATAGGCTAATATCGGACTTATGGACTTGATCGGGATTGGCTGGGATCTTTTCTCAATGTACAACTACTCTTAGATATGAAGTTCTCTATTACACATATATGGTGTCTCTGGATTTGTTTCTCTAGTTAACCCAGAGTAACACGCTGGATATCATAAAATGGCATCTGCAATCTTAAAGGCTTTTCTCCAAACAAGCAACCATATAAGTGAGATGTCAACTAAATCCACATGCAAGAAGCACACCAACTTTAGTCATCGAAGGATTGAAATCCATATAATCTGTAGTTGAAGGAGGGATCAGTATCTGAACCTACATTGTGAGAATCCGGTGTGCAGAAGGCAATGAATGACAATGGGAACCAAGATTCATTTGTGGAACAACATAGAAAATAAGCCTCCGAAGAATTCTCCTTGTCTAAAATTGAGGGATGGGAGGAAAGTGGTCACTAAACAGAGTGCTTGGGAGAGAGGAGTATAGAAGATCAAAGTCATGCATCCGACCTGAACAGTTACAATTTGTCAATAGATTGCCTCAGTCCACCCCCTTATGATGCAAGCTGGACCTGATCTGGTTTCCAAATGTCTCTGTACTTTTGTTTTGCACTTTTTCTTTGGTTTTTGTTTGTTTGTATTAGAGTGTATCTAGGAGGTGTTATGTAAATGGAGGTCACCCTCTTAAAACTGTGTTATATGCTTTTCAATTTTCTAGTATATGAAACCCAGGATTGATGAACCTATATGGGATAGCAAGTAGAATAAAGGGTTCGAGGGGAGGGGGGTCTAGTGGTAGGGGTTGGGTAAAAGGGAGACAATCTTAAGGAGTCCATGTAGAAAAAGATTGTTTGGGAACTGATTGTGGTTATTGTATAATTCTACTTGATGGGATTGAAATATGGAATGATATGATATATGTATTAAATCCCAATTAATAAAAAAGATTAAATGCTTAGAACAAAATATAAACAGAGAAAAAAATTCTTGAACAAACAAAACTACAGAATAGAACTCTAAGAAACCAAATGAGACCTACATAAATGGAAGAACATGCTATTATCATAGATAAGGAGGTTCAGTATTGTGACTATGTCAATATTACCCAAAGCAATCTATAAATAGAGCAAAAGTCTGATCCAGATCCCAATGTCGGTCTTTAAAGAAATTGAAATATTAATTCTAACTACATTTGGTATAGTCCCTGGTGTAGTGTGTTTTGCATTGGGCTGCTAGCCAGAAATTCTGCAGTTTGAAATCACCATCTTTTTTTCCACAGGAGAAAGGTAAGATTTCCTATTCTTGTGAAGATTTACAGCACCAGAAACTCACATTGGTAATTCTACTTTTTCCTATAGGGTTATTATGAATTTGAATTGACTTAATGGCATTGAATGAGTGAGAGAACTTCATACACAGAGAAACTCATTCACTGCTATTGAATCAGCACTGACTCAAACCAAATCAAACTCACGATCATTGAGTCTGTGCTGACTCATGGTGACCCTATAGGACAGGAGAGATGAGCCCTTGTGAGTTTCCAAGGGGAGTGAAACACCCCATCTTTCTCCTGCCAAGTGGCTGATAGTTTTAAACTTATGACCTTGTGGTAAGAGCCCAACACACAACCACTATGCCACCAGGGTTCATGGAGAACAAAAGAGGAGCAAACTTTTTAAAAATAGAGCAAAGTAGGAGCCTCTCACTTCCAGACCTCAAAAACTATTACACAGCTACAGTAGTTATAACATCCTGTACTGGCACATAAATATATATGCAGACCAATGGAGCAAAATAGGGAACTCAGAAATAAATTCATCTACCTACCGACAATTGATCTTTCTTTGATGAAGGTTCAAAAAGGATGAAATTGACATAGTATATTTAACAAATTGTGGAGGCAAAATTGGATTTCTAGCTGTAGAATGAAACAAGATCCAAAATTCACCGCAGGTATTAAAAACAAACACTTGATGGATCAAAGACTTTAAATCTCAGAGTTATAAAGATTATCAATGCCAAAAGAGGGACTAACTTAAGACCTTAATGCATAAATACCCCCACCACCAAAAAGGAAATTGTTTTTCAAAGTTATATATTTAAATTTTTTACAAAACAACCTTATCACCTTCAAAATACTCTCCATTACATTTATTATATTTGTCAAATCTGCAGTTCCATTCTTGGAAACATTTTTCAAACTCATCTGTTTGGATGGCTGACAGAACCTCCCTCATTTTTGTCTTCACCTCTTCATCAAATCACTGTCCTTACATGTCCCTTTTCATTTGTGTAAACAAAAAGAAGTCACACGGAGACAGGTCAGGTGAGTAAGGAGCATGGGGCAAGAGAAGCACACTGTTTTTTGCCAAAAACTGGTGCACTGAGATGGCTGGTGAGTGGATGCATTGTCATGGTGGCAAAACAAGTCCTCTGTATGCCACAAAGCAGGCCTTTTTGTCACACACTGTTACACAATCTTTTCAGAACCTCTAAATAGAAAGCTTGATTAACAGTCTGACCTGGAGGAAGAAACTCCAAATGTATCATGAGTCGACAGTTTAGTCAGTTCAGGAAGTTGGCGGACCTCCATAGTGAGATTTGTCATCAATCAATATTTCACCTTTTTTGAAATGAGGAAACCACTCATACACTTGAGTTATTCCCATAGCACTGTCTTTGTAAGCTCTGTTAAACATCACAATTTCTGGGGCATTTTTCCTGAGTAGGAAACAAAATTTCAAAGCCACATGCTATTCTCTTAAATTGGCTATCACAAAAAAACAAGGTTTGAGTGAAACTGCTTTGATGAAAAAAGTCACCTTCCTAGACAATGCCACTGGGTGCACTAACTCAGAGTGGATTGCTTGATGCTCACATAGCCGGAAAATGGATACTATGAAAGCTGCACTCTGCCCAGCACAATTCTGGTTTTTTGGGTATACTGCCTCTTATATCAAAGGAAACATACAGAATAGATGACAAAATAGATGACTGGGACTCACTAAGAATAAGACATGTGCATGTCCCAAAAGACTTCATCCAAAGAGAACCCACAAAGTAATGGGGGTGGGAGGAAGGGGATTAACAATGAGACAAGGGACAAGAAACTGATCTCTAAAATCTATGGAAAATTATAATAACTCAATAAGAAAAAGGTTAATAACACAATTATAAATTAGGCAAAAGACATGGAAACTCACCAAAGATGACATCCAAATTTCTAATGAAAATATGAAGAATTGATCAAGATCTCTAGCCATTCACTAGACACAATCAAATTAACAATGAGATGCCACTTTACACCGCCAATGATAGCCTAATTTAAAAATAAATAAATAAATACTGGGGAGGCTGCAGAGGGATTGTGTGTTAGGCTGGATTGACTAGAGAAACAAATCCAGTTAGACGCATATATGTGTAAGAAAGAGTTTTATATCAAGAAGTAATTTTGCATCAATAAAAGATCCCAACGGGTGGGGGGATAAAGGGGGAATCGATCACAAGGATCAATCTATAACCCCCTCCCAGAGGGATGAGCAATGGAAAAGACGGTGAGGGGCGATGGAAGACAATGTTAAGATAGGAAAATAATAATCTATAATTTATCAAGGGTTCATGAGGGAGAGAGGGGAGGGGAAGGAGGGCTAAGAAATGGGGAGCTGACTTCAGGGGCTCAAGTGGGAAGAGAATGCTTTGAAAATGATGATGGCAGCATATGTGCAAATGTGCTTGACACGCTGGAGGAATGTATGGATTGTGATAAGAGATGTAAGAGCCCCCAATAAAAGTATTAAAAAAAATCCCAGAACAGTCCAACTGAAGTCCATAAGTCCAATAGTAGTCCATAAATTATATACTGGTCCATAAGTCCCTCTTCAGACTCATGCAGCCATATACAATGATATAGAAAGCAGGAAGATGACAGGCCTGTGGTGGTAGAGTTGTGTGGATCCAATGGTGATGGCTGCATCACAGAATTCACACAGGTCTCGGCTTGGCTCTTCAGCAGGAAGGTGAAGACTGAGAGAAAGGCGCCAGCCTCCAGAGAACCATTTATCTCGGTTTCACCTCCAAAGGAGGTCATCAAGATTCAACCTGATGGACAGGCTAAATTCCACCAATACCTTCTTCAGGTGCCATGTTGGAACACAACCATTGTAGAAAAGGATGTGAGGCTACCACAAACAATTGAGAATAGAAATATCACATGATCTAGCAATTCCTCTACTGAGTTTATATCTTAAAGATATGAGTTATATGACCTAGTAACAAATGCACAGCCATGTTCATTGCAACACTGTTTCCAATAGCAAGAAGATGGAAACCAACTAAATGCCCATCAACAGACCAATGTATAAAGAAGGCTTGGTTTGTATGCAAAATGCAATACATACAGAGCTAAAAGGTAATGATGAAAGCATCTCATGGCCTGGATGGACTTACTCAGTGAAATTAGTTAATCACAAAAGGATAAATCTTATATGACACCACTTTTATACCCGGGGGGGGACAAGATGAAGACTTTCATATCAAAGGAAAGAGACAATAGAGATTGCTATACTGGGGAGAGTCAAGAAAGGAAGATAAGACAATGGGCTGAACTAGTGTAATGGAAAATAGTAGTCCACAAGAAGGAGAAGAGAAATTAAGGAGTAGGTGAAAGTAAACTATTGGTGGATTTGAATACTAGTTTAAACATTGAGTACAAAGTCGACTATATTAAATGTAAACCACCTAATTTATAATAAAAATTGTTTAAAATATTTTATTAATAAATCATTTTATTGGGGGTTCTTACAGCTCTTATAAAAATCCATACATCAATTGTAGCCTTGGAAACCCTAGGGCCAATGGGAGTCCGAATGGACTGGATAGCAGTGAGTTTGGGTTTGGGTGATACATACAAGCAAACAAACAAATCAGATAGTGTTGTGCTATGAACCACGGGTTTTAATTGGCTCTTTTTTAGAGGTAAACAATCAGACTTTTTTCCTAGTGAATCTTAATCTGTACTTCCACTGAAATTTATAAACCATAGGTGACGCTGATGGAATTTGAAATATCAATGGCATATCTTCCAGCAGCACAGCAACGCATAGTCACCATAATACAGCAAACAAACTAACAATTTGTGGACAGCAATAGGCTACACTTGAAAAAATGTGTTTTATTTATGTATTAACAGATGTATACATTTTGATTTTTAAGCTTTTATTATGGCAGTTTTAATTAGAGAATATAGCTTAAAGCATCATCCTGTAACAAAGTAAATTTCAATAGTATATAGACAAGCTTATTTTATTCTTCCCATTCATTCATTCTCCCTCCAGTCAAATCCTCACAAATAGTTTTAAAGCCAACCTCAGATGCCAGGTTAGTTCATTTGAAGAGTATATGAATATTTTAAATTTTTCTTGTAAACTTTATGTAATTTATACTCACAATGAGCAATGTTTACAATTTTTACAATGTTTACAATGTTTACATATTATCAACCCTAATCATTTAAATAGATATAATCATATAACAATGGTTTTCCCAATTTATTGATGAAAAATATCTCAATTTAGCCATTTTAATTAAAGAAAACAATGAGTTATAAAAAGTGTATGAACCTAGTGATTGTACTCCTTTATTTTTGTAATTGCTCATAATTCCAAGACACTAATAGACAAAAATATTGTATCAATCTACATTTCACTTATTTCTCTTTTTAAAATTGTCTCATATAATTATATATAATAACTTGTAAATTAGACATTTATTGTACATAGAACCTATCTTAATAATCTCAGTTTTTAAAAATAAAATCAGTTGCCATTGCCTTTGCAATGAGTCAATTCTGACTCATTGCATACCTATATGTGCCAGAGTACAACTGGGCTCTGTAGAATTTTCAATGGCTAATTTTTCAAAAGTAGATCACCAGCTTTCCTGCAAGGCACCTCTGAGCAGACTAGAACTGCCATTCTTTCAGTTGCAGCCAAGTGTTTTAACCATTTGCACCATGCAGGGAAATTCCCAATCATCTCCTTCTGGTGGGGCACAGGGACTTCCAAAAGTTCAATGATAAACACAAATAAAAGGTAAAGACCTTTTTTCAAAAAACGTTTTGATGTCTTTCCCCTCATATACACTACTAAAAGAAACATTACTAAAACACCACTTATAAAAATCCTTCTTTATTTTAACAGAAAGTAAAAGGACATGGAGAGAACAGGCAAATTGTTGATAAAAAAATAAGTTGCAGATTCCTCACTGGTATCTTTTAAATGAGTTACCTCAGTTCATTAAAAAAAAAACCTTTCCATGAGAATAGTGTCTGGGGCTATAAAGGCTTGCCTTTAAAGCAAACATCCATCTAAGTGATGTGTTGGCTACACAGAGGCCCGTGTGATCCAAAGATCCTAAATAATCAAATTCAAGGCTGTGGGTGGAAATCGTATTAAAGCTTGACTTTTTAGCACCTGATTGGCGCTGGAGCCTTGTTGCTGTAGTGGTTATGCATTGGGCTACAATTATCATGGTTGGCAGTTCGAAACCACCAGCAGCTCTGAGGGAGAAAGACTGACTTTCTACTCCCATTAACAGTTACAGTCTCAGAAAACCACAGGGGTCGCTATGAGTCAGCAAAGACTCAATGGCAGTGAGTGAGATGGATGACAAGGAAAGGCCAAAATCACTTTGCAGCGTCCGCATGTGGATTAAGCTCTGATGAATCCACTCTGACCATTGACCAGGGACGTGGAACGGCTTGCTGTCTGACAGATGAATCTATAGCAATAGTAACTAGATTATTAGTTTCTTACAGTTATGGCAGGGGAGGTTGGGGGAAATTTCAGCGAATAATAATGAGTACAAGAAGGAAGAAAACATTCTAAAATTCTGATGATTGGAACCTCTTGTTTTTTATCATTTTATTGGGGCTCATATAATTCATCACAATACATAGATCAATTGTGTAAAGCACACTTGTACATTTGTTGCCCTCATCATTCTTAAAATTCGCTCTCCTCTTGGGTTCCTGGAATTAGTTCATTTTCCTTTTTTCCCCTCCCCCTCCCTCCCCACTCCCCACTCCCTCATGAACCATTAATAATTTATAAATTATTATTATATCTTATCTTACACTGCCCGGCGTCTCCCTTCACCCACCCTTCTGTTGCCCATACCCCAGAGAGGAGGATGTTATATGTAGATCCTTGTGATCAATTCCCCCTTTCTACCCCCACTTCCCTCCCGGTATCACCACTGTCACCTCTAGTCCTGAGGGGTTTATCTGTCCTAGATTCCCCGCATTTCCAGTTCCCATCTGTACCGCTGTGCATTCTCTGGTCTAACCAGGTTTGCAAGGTAGAATTGGGGTCATGGTAGTTGTGGGGAGGAAACCTTTAAGAACTAGAAGAAGGTTGTAGGTTTCATTATTG
>NW_022111367.1:1718504-1733822 GCF_000313985.2 Echinops telfairi
AGTTTCTCCCCACCCTGCTTCTCCCTCCACTTGTCCCCCTTCCCCTTCTTTATGTTGGACTCTCATGTACCTCCCTAGGTGTGGCCTGCCCTCCCTCCAACTGTCTATGCTTCCACTCGTTTATTGCGAGATAGGTGTTTATTCTTCTATTCCTGACATGCTGATTGTACTTACCTCAGGGGACTCATGTTATACTTCTCCTTTTGCTTTTCACTTACCTCGCTTAGCATGATTCCTTCTAGTTTTTCCCACGAGGTGAGGTGTTTCATGTGATCATCTGGGCTTTTCAGTGCTGCATAGTACTCCATTGTGTGTATGTGCCAGAGTTTACTAATCCACTTGTCTATTGATGGAAACTTAGGTTGTTTCCAAGTCTTTGCAATTGTGAATTGTGCCGTAATAAACATTGGAGCACAGATGACTGGTCGTGTTTTATTTGTTGCTTCCCCTGGGTGTTTGCCCAGTAGAGGGATGGCTGGGTCATAAGGTAGATCAATTTCCATTTTCTTTAGGTATCTCCTGATTGCTTTCCACAGTGGCTGTACAGATCTACATGACCACCAGCAGGGGAGGAGGGTTCCTACGTCACCACAGCCCCTCCAACACTTGTTGCTCTCTGATTTGCTGATTTAGGCTAGCCTCAGGGGTGTTAGGTGGTATCTCATGGTTGTTTTGCATTGCATTTATCTTATGACTAATAATCTGGAACACTTTCTCATATGCTTATTGGCCATCAGGATCTCCTCCCTAGTGAAGGTTCTTTTCAGTTCTTTTGCCCACTTCCTTAGGAGGTTAACTGTTTTCCTCTTTTTGCAGGCCATGAGGGTGTTGTAGATTTTAGTAATGTGCCCTTTGTCTGATGTGTCATTACTAAAATTCCTCTCCTAGTCTGTGGGTTGTCACCCTCTTGGTGAAGTCTTTTGAGGTGCACAGGTGCTTTATTCTTATTAAGTCCCATTTGTGGATTTCCAGTTTACCTGCGTGTGTACCCTTCCCTATTGCAATGAGCCTATGAGTTCCCTGGGCCAGTGCTCTGAGGTTAGTCCCAATTCCCTCGATGGTCCTGATGGTTTGGGGGTTAACTTCTAGGTCTGTAATCCACTTTGAGCTTATTCTTGTGCATGGGGTGAGGTAAATGTCCTGTTTCATCTTTCTACATGTGGATATCCATTGTTTCCAGCACCACTTGTTAAAAAGGGAACCTGCTTCCCACTTGATAGTTTTGGGTCCCTTGTCAAAGATCAGTTGTCTATATGCTGATGGTTTTATTCTTGGGCTTTCTATTCTTTTCCACTGGTCTGAGTGTCTGTCGTTGTGCCAGTACCATGCTGATTTGACCACTGTAGCTGTGTAATAGGCATTAAAATCAGGTAAGGCGAGTCCTCCAACTGTGGACACCTCTTTTAAACATGATTATATCAATGAATGGAATAGTATGAAAATTATATGTCAATACAATTTAAATTTTCTTTTTAATTGCAAGATTTTTGCTCAGTCTTTGAATGCATCTTCCTTTTTTGGAACTAGATGTAAACCCAATGTGTCTTCTTGCCTGTCTTCTTTTGTGTGATTGATGAAGAGATTGCATCCTGGCAGTGCCAGGCTGGGTCTACTTTGGACACATTCAGGTTGGTGGTACTGGAAGTCACAGAGAGAAACCCTGTGATAATTTGTGGAGAAATCCTTGGAGACAAAGTCTTTCCATCCTCACTTCTAAGGAGCATTCTCACTGGACATCTTCCAAGATATATGTGTCCATTCTTTTAGCAGTCCACGCCACTTTGAATATTCTTCTCCAACATAATTCAAATGCATTGATTCTTCCTCAGTCTTCTGTATTCAAATGCCCAATTTTCACAAGTATACGAGGCAATTGAAAATACCAGGGCTTGTGTCAGGTGCACTTTAGTCATTTCTGTTCAAAGCAACATCCTTGCTTTTCAGAACTTTAAAGAGGTCTGTACAGTAGATTCACCCAATGCAATGCATCATTTGATCTTGTGACACTTGTTTCCATGACCATTGATTGTGGATCTAAGCAAGATAAAAATCCTTGACAATGTCTAACTTTTCTCCATTTATCATTATATGCCTATGGGTCCAGTTTTAAAGATCTGGATTTTCTTTACATTGAATTGTAATTTATATTGACGGCTGAAATCCTTGATCCTCATCAGCAAGAATTTCAAGTTCTCCTTATTTTCAGCAAGCAATGTTGTATTATCTGCATATCCCAGGATGTTAATTAATGTTTCTCCAATCCTCATGCTGAATTCTTCTTCATATAATCCAACTTCTCTGATTCTCTGCCCTTGCTCTGTTCACACAACTGTCTCTTGATCCATGTACAAGTTCCACGTGAGCACAATGAAGTATATTGAGAACCCTATTATTCTCAAGATTATCTATAGTTTGCTATAACCCACACAGTCAAGTGTTCTTTCATAGTCAACAAAACACAAATAAACATTTTTCTAATATTCTCTTTTTCCAGCTTAGATCCATCTTACATCAACAATGATATCCCTTGTTCCAGGTCCTCTTCTGAATCTGATCTGAACCTCTCACAACTCCCTGTCAATGTACTGTTGCAAATGTTGGATGATCTTCAGCAAAATTTTACTTGAAAGTAATACTACCAGTAATGAAATTGTTCTATAATTTGAGTCTTCTTTCTTTGGAATGGGTACAAATAAGGATCTCTTCCAGTCAATTGACCAAGGAGCTATCTTCCATATCTCCTAACATAGATGATTGAGTACTTCCAGTGTTGAAAATATTTCAATTGGTATTCCATCAGTTCCTGGAGCTTTGTGTTCAGCTAATGCTTTCATTGTAGATTGAACTTCCTCCTTCAGGACCATTGGTTCTTGCTCATATGATATTTCTTCAATAGTTGAAAGTTGACTAGTTATTTTTGGTAAAGTGACTATTCTTTCTATCTTCTTGTAGTGCTTCCTGTATCATTTAATATTTTACCCACAGTATTTCAATATTGCAACTAAGACATGAATATTTTCTTTAGTTCTTTCAGTTTTGGATATAGTTAGCACGTTGTTCATTTTGGTCTTCTAGCTTAATGTTTTTGCACATTTCATTATAATATTTTACTTTGTCTTCTCAAGCTGCCTTTTTCAATTTCTTGTTCAGCTCTTTGACTTCATCATTTCTTCCATTCGCCTTACCTATTGTGGTGGTTTCATAATCTTGTGTCAACTTGAGAGTATTCAGAGTGAAGTGGTGGAGCCTAGTCGATCAATCTGGTCACAACCTGATGATACTTCCTTATGGGCATGACTGTCTCATGAGGATTCTTTTCTCTGACTTTGTCTTCCCATTGACAAGCTGCATGGAGACTTGCTGATACCTGTGAGGAATCCCTCTCTCTGCTTCACTTTCCTGCATGTGCTGCATGAGTCTGAAGAGGAATTGATGGTCTTGATCTGGACTGGGCTGGGATGTTTTCTTAATCTACAATTACTCTTCCATATCAAGCTCTTTCCTATACATATATGAATGACCCTGAATTTGTTTTTCTAGTCAGCCCAGTCTAACACACCTACCTTATGATTATGAGCAGTTTCCAGATTCTCTTCTGACATACTAAAATAGCATTCACATTAAAATCTAATATTTTATATGTTATATCTATCTGTGAGTATTAGGTGAGTGGGAGGAAAAATAAAACTGAGGGCACTAAGGTTAAGAAATTGAGAGTGAAGATTTTCCTTCCATCCAGGAAGAACAAGTCAGAAAGAAAAGATTATAACAGGATATGAGGTTCCAACACTCCACAAGGGTTATCCTGAGCTCATTCTACCTTCATCTGCCACTAAGAATAACCATCTGGTTAAAATGAGAAAAAAATAGAGTTACCATCTGTCTTCTTATATCTGTTGTCTCTTTGATAGGAGGCAAAATGTTTCATCCACAACAGTGAAAAACAAACTTTTTGTTTGTCTGTTTGCTTGCTTCATCATTGCTGCTTAGAATGAGTGATATTATTACACTCTGGCACACTAAAATTATTTTAATAATAACTAGCTGATATTAAGTCATTCCTATAGCAGAAAGTAAAGTAGTAGTGAGCTTTAGGGAAATACAGTACCTGGGATTGGAATTGAGGAGAGATTGAAATAAAAGAGGGTTTACAGATTGAAAAGAGAGATTGAAGCACTGATGACAGTTCTCATGCCAGAAGACCCAAAATCTTACAACCATTTACAAACTGTACTCTGAGCAGTGCAGGTGCACTATATTACGTTCTTGTTGGACCATTAAAAAAAACAAACCAAACTACTCTAATTTCTAAGATAGCTTATATTTAGATATACTTTCATTTTGTTTTTTTACATTACTTGTGAGAGAGAATATTACTTAATAAAACAAAATAATATAGTTGATTATTATCGTTGAAAAGGGAATATTCATTCACTTGTTAGATGTATTGTTAAATGGTCTCATTAAGTAGAGAGTTTCTGCTATATACTTGAAATGTGAATGAGTATAAACTAAAGGGAGGAACAAAACTGCTATGTAAGTTGACGTAATACTGCAATTTTTCTTCCTCTGTCAAGAAAGTTAGATGAAAAATCCCTATTTCCTCTTAAATCCTAATAGATGTAATGAGAGAAATAGATGAATAAAAATAGAAAATTATTTTATTTTACCTCCTCTTCCCTCTCCTCCACTTTCATCTTTCCAGGCTATGTGAGATTCTGCAATGCACTATTCTGTGACTAAAATAGTTTACTCCTGCCTGGGAAAGGGCTTCTTTGGGTATTGTGATGTTACCCACAGCCAAGGCAGAGTTACTTGAATAATATCTTTTATGCCTAATTTTAAAGGTGCTGAGAGTGGAACCAGCAATTTGTCACTTATGGTATTACTCTTTCTTATATACATAAGATAGTTACCATAGAAGGCTGGCCTGATGAAAGCTACTGCTAGTTTGCTCTGGAGAGTTTCTGGAGCACTGATTCCTGCCATTCAGGTTTCTGGAGAGGTTGATGGAGCCCTCCTGAAAAGGAGCAGAAGTGCCAGCCTGAGGATGCCTTGAACTTCTAAGTCCTCCATTTACTTTCTTCCCTTCTAAGAAAATGTATACACTGATTGGGCCAAGTCTGTTTATATTTAACATCTATCTACAAGGAGTGTGGAGATTATTGACCTGTTCTTAGACTCCACAGTGAAGAGTGGGAGTAATTTCCCATCCAGAAATCTAGCTGGATAGTGTCTCAAGCAAATTCAAAAAAAATGTTTATCCAACTCTAAATCCAATTGGATCCTCTACCATCAGATTCTTAGCAGGAAAGAAATGGAGTTAAATTAGACCAGGGACTGAGAAGTTTCAAGTTTCAATGCTAAAGCCAGTAAATGGGGAGGGCAGGGGTAGGCATAGATAACCAAAAACCTCCTCAACCTCTGCCCAGACGTCACATATTTGTGTGTGTGTCTTTACAATATATTGATCAAGCTTTATGATAAGCTGATAAGAGAAGATTTTTTAAATCTTTCACATTTCAGATACCAGATACTGGACAGAAACTACAAATTATGTGTGCACAACATTGGATCATTAGTTGAGAGTAAATAGCAAAATCAAAGAATGGTAAACTAACTCATTTTTAGTTAGTCCTGAAGCAAGACACCGAAAGATAATGCAGTCCTTCTCTGGCTCCAGGTTTGGGGTATTTTTTCTTAATATTAGTAATACAACTCACACAGATAGTTTATTATTCCCATTCCAGTTCATTAATTGAGGTATCCTTGCACCATCTGTACTTTTAATAGAAAAGAATAAAGAAACTTGTTCATGTGAAAATATTTGCCAAAGGACACTTCTGTCATACCAGGCAGTAGAGAGTCCTAAGAAGAGAGCCCTCAGGGAAGATCATTAAGACAGAAAAACTGAAAATCAGAAACCAAGCCTGGTATGAATGAATCATGGCAAGCCAGAGGTTGGGAAAAGAAATAAATGGATAGATTAATTCAAGGACATCAGGGTATAGAAAAATGAAAGCATTTAGAGATCCTTGACCTCAGTACTTAGCATCTCATATCAGCCCTCCTATAAAGGTTGCTTACTTAACAAAAGGGCAGAGGGCTTCATCTAGCGTCAAATGCTGGACTCTTACTTGCTTAGAAAGTAAAGAAAGATTTTTAAAATTGAAAAACTAAGATGTAAAAGAATAGCATATTGCTGTTGATATGTCTAATTTTCTTTTTTTTTTTTTTTCCGTGATCGAAGTGAGTTTTATGAAAGTTAGAAGAAGTTTCAGGTTTACACGGCACCCAAAGGGCTCCTCCCGGACATGCGGCCTAGCTGGAAGCGGCTCTGCGTCCCGCAAAGTGTGCCAAAGCTCTCTGCGCCGGAGTTCTCTCCCTTCCTTCTAGGTCCTTCTCCTCCGTTCTAAGTTCTTGTCCTCCCATCTCGGTTCTTGTCCTTGTTCTAAGATCTCCTCTCCTCTGGACTTCTGCCTTTTCAAGGATTCCACAGGGAGGCGTGGTGGAAGACCCCTGGCCGACCCCATTGGCTGAATTAAATTCACCTGGCTAGGTGATCCAATTCAAGTTCACGCCCACCCCTGCCTACCGGCGGGAACCCTGAACATGTGCGCTGTGCCACTCCTTTGTTCCCCTAGCTTGACCCTCTGGGCACGCGTTAACGGACAAACCCCAGTCCTATGCTGGCCTACCTAACATTCCCCCCTGAAGAGATATGGACCCAAATCTTTGGGGTACTGGACGACGACATCTCTAGCTACTTCCTGCTGGCAAAGGGGGCGACGTGGGGTTTTGGGTCCATACCCTTTCTACTCTGTTAGAAGGGATTGTCCATTTAGGGCCCAGTATGGATAAGGTCGAGGTGGGTTAGGAGACGGTGGTCCTGGCGCTGGCACACTTGGTTTAGAGGCTTTGGTAATCTGAGAACTTCTAGAAAAACGAACAGACAACAGGTGAACAGTTTAGGTGAGACAAGGGTAAGATTGTAAGGTGGCAGTGCCCTGGACGTTAGGTTAGTGTCACAGGAAACTATTAGGAATTTTGGGACTAACACACGAGAGTTCATTTACTGTAAACACAGGAGCGGGGTAAAGGCATTTACTGGCCTAAGGCTGTGAGGGGTCTGAGGTAGAATTATCAGCGTGGCCCTCATCTGCCCTGGGGTGGCGATGAAATATCATTTTAAGCCCGTCCAGTGGCTCACAGGAATATTTGTCTGCAGCCTCTGCCTCAGAGGGGTCAGATGGTGATGGTCTTCAGGGTTTTACTCGTGTATGGTGGATTCAAGCACTCTGCCCTGGAACTTTGACAGCAGTGGGCGTAGAAAGAATTACTGGTAAAGGTCCCTTCCAAACTAGCTGGAGCTGGGAATTAGGGGACCCATCTTTCCAAGTTTTTATGAGAACTAGATCTCCCAGCTGGCACAAGGGTGGTAACTTTTTCTCCCCTGGGGTCTGAGTGAGCCCAAACTGATGGAATGCCTTCTGACACTGGGCTACTTGGGTGGCATATTGCTGTACTAAGGCTACCTCAGGATTTATAGCTGGCTCTGTTATAAGAAAAGGTCGCCTATATAAAACTTTATAGGGGCTTTCCTGAGAGGTAAGATATCTTCGTTCCTGCCAGATAGAAGAATGGGTGTGGAGAACCAGAAACTTATATTTGGAGTCAGTAAATAAAGTTAGTTTCTTTCCCGCTGCTAGTTCAAGGCCTCGGGTCAAAGCTATGAGTTCAGCCAGCTGGGCTGAAGTTCCCGGGGGCAGGGGGCTGGCTTCAATGACTTGGTCAAGGGAGACAATGGCATAGCTTGCCTTGCTCACCCCCTCAATCGCAAAGCTGCTTCCATCCGAGAACCACACACAGTTTGCAACCGCCAGCAGTTGGTCTGAGGTCTGGTCGTGGCAGGTTATTAGTAGACAGCAGCTCAAAGCAGGAGTGAAGGGGTACCGTGTCTTCCCCTGGGTCTGGGAGCAATGTGGCTGGATTAAGTGTGCTACAAGTCTGGATAACGATGTCAGGGTTTTCTATGAGAAGAACCTGGTACTTTAATAGGCGGCTATTAGAAAGCCAGTTATAGCCTTTAGCTTGTAGCACCTCGGAGATCCTATGATTAGTTAGGACCTTTAAAGTTTTTTTTATAGTGATCTTTACTACCTCTGATGGGGAAACTGGGTAGGATCTTTGAGGAAAATCTTCACAGGGGTAGCATACTTAACTTTGCCGGGCACTTTTGTGTCCCACACTTCAGGGGTTATGGCCTGTTCCCACGGTTCCTGTGGGGGAATCTGAGGCTCGTCCACTGTGAGGAACAATTGGAAAGCTGTAGAAGGACGAAGATGAGGCCCGATGACTATGCAGGCATGCAGCTTGGACAGGATGTCTCGGCCTAGGAGAGGAGCTGGACATTCAGGGATCACTAGGAAACTATGAGAAAAATAGAAGTTATCCCATAGACATCTAAGAGGTTCAGTAAAATGTTTAACTACAGGTTTTCCTGACACTCCTAGGATGGAGCAGGTGCGGTGTGCCAGGGGTCCCGGGAAGGAAATAAGGACAGAGAAGGTGGCCCCAGTATCTAAGAGGAAGTTTACTGACCTTCCTGCCACGTCGATGCACACCCTAGGTTCCAGACCAGTAACCGTTATCTCCTGTTGCTGGGCCGTCCGGACCGGGCACCTTCAGTCCTCCTCCTCCGCTACCAGCTGCACGTTGGCCTGCAAGTGCTTCTCCTCCAGGCTTTTGGCCTTAGGACAGAAGCCAGCCCAGTGGCCAGTCTGCTTGCAATGGACACATGGTGTCCGAGGAGGTTTGTTCCAGTTAGGGCAATTTCTAGCCCAATGACCCGGTCTCCGGCAAATGTAGCACTTGGTACCTGGTCCAAAGGTCTGAGAAGCCTGGGAGGCATTTGACGGGCATAGGTTATCCAGTGCAGCCAATACCTGGGCGTGCCTACTATTCTTTCTTCTCTCCTTCTCCTGGGCTTGAGCCTGGGCTCGAGCCTCCCCTTCCTGCTCCCTGTTGTAAAAGGCTGTATTAGCACAAGCAACCATCTCCTCAAGCGTAGCTCCTTCAGGTTTCAGCACTAATTTTTGGAGTTTCTTGCGAATGTCCTGTGCAGCCTGTGTGAGAAACTTGTCCCTGAGCAAGACTTGCCCCTCATAGGACTTTATATCAACAGCAGTATGATTTTTAGGGCTTCTTTTAGCCGCTCTAGAAAGCTTACAGGGGACTCTGTAGGTTCCTGGTGAATTGCTGTCACCTTGTCATAATTAATGGCCTTCTGCCTACCTGACTTTAGTCCCCTTTTGATGCACACCAGGAAATGTTCCCGTGCCCACTTGTCCTGAGGCTCACTATGATTCCAATCAGGGTCTATTAAAGGTACAACTGTTTCCCCTACAGGGTACTTTTCACTCATTACATGTAACTCCTCTGCAAACTTCCTAGCACCTTTGAGCACTCGTTCTTTCTCAAAGTCTGTCATAGTCTGTCCCAGTATGACCATTACATCTTTCCAGGTTAAATCATAGGCTAGGGTGAGGTGCTGGAAGTGTTCTATGTACTGTTCGGGTTTGTTAGAGTAACTGCCCAAGTCATTTTTAATTTGCTTGAACTTAACCATAGAAAAAGGCTTGTAAATTGCCTGGGGACCAAATTCCCCTGCTGCCTCTACTACAGGTAGAATATTCAGGGCTGTTTCATTGCCCTTAAGTCCAGTGTCCCTTAGGGAGTCCTGGGTGCACTGGGAATAAAGATCTTTGTTCTTCCTCAAAAGGAAGAATGCTTTAATATACGGCATTTCCGCCCACCTTTCCATCGTTCCACAAAAATGTTCTAGCTGTTGCAGGGTTAGAAGGAAAAGTGTACCATTGGCTGGCCACGACTCTCCATTCTCTAGAGCATAATGTGGCCAAATAGAGTTGCACAGCGTAATTAGCTTCCTTTTGTACAGCCTTTCTGGATCAAACCTATCCCAATTGTACAGGATACATCCGAGGGGGCAATTCCCGGGTATCAAGCTGGTAAGTCCCATCTAGAAAACACACGAAAACCCATGGTTATTGAGAGCTTGATGCCTCAAGGTCAAATAACCGCAGCTCAACGCGCACGTCCGGAGTGCCGTGAGTCTGAGGCCTCAGTAGCGCGATGTGACCCCATGGCCTTCAGAGACGCCTGCTGGCAAGAGCAGACTCCCAAATCTCTGAAGGCCTTCAGAGATGCCTGCTGGCAAGAGCAGACTCCCAAAATCTCTGAAGGGAAGGGACGTCTATCCGGCAGCTCGAGAAACCTTTAAATGAATCAGAAATCCTGGCTGGGATATCATGGCGACGGGGCTGTATTAAGGGCTGTCTTACAACGTGCCGGAGGCAGCATCACTGGAAGGCGAAGGTTAACAGTTACTCGGGCTTGGCTTCCGTATGCCTTTGGCCTGGGCCTGGGCAACCGGAAAGCCAGCGGTAGCAAGAACAAACCCACACTGGTAGAACACTAAAGCAGCTTGTTTGAAAAACCAGGAGAAAGCTGAAGGGGATGGAGGGGAAAGGGAAGCATTCGGTTCCCGGGACTAGAGCAAGGGCTAGCTCCCGGGCCTAAGCAACCAGCTAGCTATGTAGGTACCACCCTCTCCATGTGGCTGGAGTGGTGGGCGCCATCTTGGCCAGGTCACGTGTTCCATTGCCCCGCAGCCAAAATGACGGACCACCGGTGGCGCCATCTTGCCAGGGAATGGAGACTCACGTGGTCGGGAAAATGGCGGCAGCTTGCGGCCTAGAGGAGAGCCAGCATGAGGCCAGCCACCGGAACCAGAGTCCTGTAGGAACCGACAGAGTTTACACAGGCGCGCCCAGCCATCCAGCTGGCCAGAGCACAAAACAGGCAATTGAGATGCGAAAAGGTGTTGGGAATCACAATCCTCCTGGCCTGCCGACATCATCCCAGCCTCCTCCCAGAAATCCAGCCTGGGGAATGCATGCAAACTCCCATACAGGCAAACACAGAGAGGCAGACATAAAATCCCGAACACCAGCAAGAATAGGCAAGAAGACGGACACAAAGGGATGGGGCTGCGGCAATACATTACCAGTGTCCCTATGAGTCGCTTCGGAGAGCCATCCACCTTCCCGATGTTGCTGGAGCAGTTCAGCCTGGCTTCCTTTCCCTCTACGTGCAGTCTTATATATCCGAAGTCACGGTAACCACTTATGTTAGATCTCTCTGGAGCTAGATTTATACCTCGGTCCTTGGCTCCGCGCGAGAAAGAATTCACGCCGAAGCCTGGTTCGTGATCGAAGTGAGTTTTATGAAAGTTAGAAGAAGTTTCAGGTTTACACGGCACCCAAAGGGCTCCTCCCGGACACGCGGCCTAGCTGGAAGCGGCTCTGCGTCCCGCAAAGTGTGCCAAAGCTCTCTGCACCGGAGTTCTCTCCCTTCCTTCTAGGTCCTTCTCCTCCGTTCTAAGTTCTTGTCCTCCCGTCTCGGTTCTTGTCCTTGTTCTAAGATCTATATGTCTAATTTTCAATGACCTTCTTTACCACATGCAATGTTCTTTTCCAAGGACTGGTCTCTCCTGACATAAAGTCTTGCCATCCTTGCTTTAAAAGATCATTCTGGTCTCTTCTGACAACATGCCCAAAGTACGTGAGACAAAGTTTTGCCATTCTTGCTTTTAAAGATCATTCTGGCTATACTTTTTCCAAGACTGATTTGATTGTTCTTTTAGCAGTTCATGGTCCTTTCAAAATCCTTCACCAGCACCATAATTCAAATGCATTGATTCTTCTCTGGTCTTCTTTATTCAATGGCCAACTTGCACAAGCCTACAAGGCCATTAAAATACCAAGTGTACCTTAGTGCTCAAAGCAATAGCTTTGCTTTTCAACACTTTAAAGAGACTTGTGCAGCATATTTACCCAATGCAATAAGGCATTTGATCTCTTGACAGCTGTTTCCATGAGTACTGATGGTTGATTCAAGCAAGACAAAATCCTTGACATCTATCTTTTCTCCGTTTACCATAATGTTCCCTATTGGCCCCGTTGTGAGGACTTGGATTTTCTTTACATTGAGTTTTAATCCATACTGAAAGCTGAAATTCTTGATCTTTATTATCAAGTGTTTCAAATCTTCTTTACTTTCAGCAACAAGGTAGTGTCACCTACATAGCAAATATTGTTCATAAGTATTCCTCCAAATCTGATGTATCATTCTTCTGCATATAACTCAGATTCTCAGATTATTTGCTCAGGATACAGCAAGCAGGAAGGCAAAGGAGCAGAGAAAGAGAGAAAGGGTCCCCAGTATTTTTCTTATCAAAAGGCCACACCTCCAAGAAGACATCATCAGGCTGTGACCTGATCAACAAGTTGCACTCTAACCCTCCACAAAGGAAAGTTGGACAAAAAATATAGCTACAACACCAATCATCATTGACAATTTTTTCCCTGAACTATGGGTTCACTTTTGATTTTTTTATATGCGTACATGTTATATTTTGTCTTCTGTAGTGTTTTTCATTATGTTTGGATTTGGGGCTTTCATTGCATATACATTGTGATAGATGATTGTATGTGAAGTACACACTCCTGGCGTGGAGTGGAGTCAAACCTGTCAATTAGGTCACAGCCTGATGTTGTGTCTTGGGGTGGGGGTGGTCTTCTTATAAGTGGGGACCCTAGATCTAGTCTCTCTGGCTCTCCCCCCTTTGCCTTCCTGCCTGCTGGGACTCTGCCACTGATCCTGAGAGGTTCAGGAGCCCTGCCATGTTTCCACCGAACTTGGATCCACACAATTCTGTACTCATCGGCCTGTGATCTACCTGCATTCTGCATCATTGCATGTGACTGCATGAGTCTGAAGAGGGACATATGGACTAGTATCAGACTAATAGACTTGAGTTGGATTGGATTGGGATGTTATCCTGATATTTACTTACTTCTTGATATAAAGTTCTTTATTATACATACATGAGGGACTCCTGGTCATGTAGTGGTTACACATTGGCCTGTGATCAGCATGGTCAGAAGTTCGAAACCACTAGCATCTCCAAGGGAGAAAAATTTGAATTTCTACCCCAATAAACAGTTACAGTCTCAGAAACCCACAGGGAGTCACTATGAGTCAGCATTTACTTGATGGCAGTAAATTTGGTGTTACACATATGTGTCACTGGATTTGTTTCTCTAGTCAACCTGGCCTAACACACATACCAAACCAAAACCAAACTCTCTACAATCAAGTAAATGCTGACTCATAGCTGCCCAATAGGACAGGATAGAACCACTCCTATGGGTTTCCAAGACTGTAACTCTCTACAGGAAAAGAAAGTTTAGAACTGCTGACTTAGCAGCCTCACACATAAATACTACAGGTCCTTAGCAGCCAGAGATTCAGAATTTAAGCTCTAATGCCATTTACTTTTCTGGTCTTAGATTTTATTCACACAGGCTGATGTTCTTCTGAGTGAACTTAGCTGATCCCTTATTTCGATAGCTGTTTGTTTGACAACAAGCCTTTAAGACCCCAGACACTATTCTTTCTGATAGCCAGGCACCATCTGTTTTCTTAACCACACATTGCTATAGCATCCATATTTTAAGTATCATAAGGATACTTATCATAAGGATACGTATTAAGTAGGATCACATCATAAGAATTGTTTGGAAAAAAAAAAAAAAGAACTGTTTGGTTGTAAGGCATTTCTTTCCTAGTTGTTTTAGGTAGACCGTATTTCTTTCCATAATGATTGTACATGTTTACAAGCCTACCGACAGTCTAGAAGTGTTCCTATCTCTCTATATCTTCTCCAACTGTTTTCTTTTTGTGTGCTTATTTCTTTGCTTGTTTAATTCGGCTTTCATTGAGGGTGTAAGATTGTATCTCATTGATTTGCACCTCGCACATAGCTAGTGATGGTGAGCACTTCCTGATTTGTTTGTTAACCATTTGAGTGACATTTATGGTGAACTGTCTATTCGTGTCTTTTATCCACTTTTAATTGAATTATTTGTTTTATTTCTTTTTGAGGTATTTCAGAATTCTATAGGTTTTAGAACCTTGCCAATTTTACCCTTGCTAAAGATTTTTCCCCCCAATTTATGGATTCTCATTTTACTCTTTTAATGAAGTCTTTTTATGTGCACAAAATTTTTATTTTGAGAAGGTAGCAGTCATCTATTTTTGTCTTCAACTATGTGTGCTTCCTGTATTATATTTAGTACTCGATATGCCCTGTGTGAGGGCCCTTATGTATCTCCCAATTTTCCCATTGATGATCCTTATGGCTCTGGGATTTATATTTAGTTCTCTAAGCTATCTGGAGTTCATTCTTGGTTGGGGGGTGAGGTGTGGGTCCTGCTTCATTCCTCTGCAGATGGAGATCAAATTCTTCTAGCACCATTTGTTGAAGATGCTCTCTCTTCCCCACTTAATATGTGTGCATGTGTGTTTGCCCTTTATCAAAAAGCAGTCGCCTGTAGGTGTATGCTTTGGTATCTGGGTTTTCTGTTCTGCTCCACTGTTCTATTTAGCTATCATTCTATTAACACCAGCTTGTTTTGACTACTGTGACTATATAGCGTTTTTTGTGGTCTGGTAGCGTTAGGCCTCCAACTTTGTTCTTTTATGGGAGTTCTTAGATTAACTTGTGTCTCTTCCCTCTCTGTATGAAGTTAGTAGTAAGTTTTTCCCATTCCTTTAAAGAATGAAGCTGGAATTTGGATGAGAATTGCCTTCATTCATAGATTTCTTTAGGTACTATTGACATTTTCACAATATTAATCCTCCTATCCATGTGCATAGACTATTCTTATATTTGTGTGATTCTCTTGGTTTCTTACAATTGTGTCAAGTACTCTTCTTTGTACAGATCTTTTGTGGTTTTTAGTTACTATTACTTCAAAATATTTCATATTTTGTGTAGCTATTATGAATGGCATTCTTTTTCTGATGCCTACTTCACATCACTTTTCACTGGCATATAGGAATCAAATTGATTTCTGCTTTCCAATCTTACATAATGCTACTTTACTAAATCTCTCAATTCTTTCCAACAATCTTTTTTGTGGAATAGTTTCTGTTCTATCTTTTTTTTTTTTTTTTTTTTTTTTTTTTAGGGGCTCATACAACTGCCATCCCAATCCACACACACATCAACTGTGTAAAGCGTATTTGTACATCGCTTCTCAAAACATTTTCTCTCCATTTAAACCCCCGACATTAGGTCCTCATTTTTCCCCTCCCTCCCCGCTCCCCTCTCCCACATGAGCCCTTGATAGTTTATAAATGGGTATTTTGTCATATCTTGCCCTGTCCGAC